>NC_079501.1:8265800-8586059 GCF_030052815.1 Hevea brasiliensis | reverse complement strand
AGCGATTGTTTCAATTGTTTGTTGAAATTGATGCGTCGAGAAGAATAGCAAATGTACAAAAACAATTATATATCATCATAAGAAACATACGATAATTGATTACTCTTTGTTCATATCTTCATGGGACATTCTCGTTCTATGGTTTGATGATATGATTTCAGAGTGAGAAACTCCTCCTAACACTATGTTTGGGTGGAAACTTTTAAAAATAAGGTATGTGTTTTTAAACAAATTATAGAGTACATTCAGCGTATTAAAAAGTAGTATATCACGTACTCACATAAAAATAGTTACATATACCAAATATATTTAATAATTTGCCCTTTAAATAATATTTTGAAGTTGGTATGAGAGTTTCTTTTTTGAAAACAAGGCAAGAAATTAGTCAATCTTTGAAGGGACAATTGTAAGAAATTCTTGTGGTTTATTTACTGTTATGATGTTGATTTTTCATCAAAGGACCTCTGTATTTCTGGCAGTGGCTAAGATAGTGCATGCTATGTCCTTGTCCAAAAGTTAAAAAGATTTTAATCCTATTGTTCTTGTGGGTTTCCTATCCCAGCCTGATGCACACTGGTAAAAAAATTGGTGGTTAGGGCTTTAGAACATAAAAACATGAGTTTCATCCCCACCCCACCATGTGATTATTGCTGTGGTGTTTTCCATGGTTGGTTGGACCATCCTTGTTGCGTGCCTGACCTGACCTGACCTGAACATTACTGATCTAATGATCTTTCTTTAAATCTCTTGACTTGCTTCAAAAGATTTCCTAATCCAGAGAATTTATCAACAAGATATAAATTGCCACAAGATTTGTAAGCCACGAAATGAAGAGAATAATAAACTATATCTAGTTAAAGAATTGCATATAATCAAAGTAGAATTTGGATGTTAACTTGTCGACGATATAGAGTTTTGGTTAGATAATTTTCTTATTCAAAAATATTTAATTAATTGCGATTAAAACCAGAAAAGATAACGTTGATTGTCGTTGCATTGAGGTAGCTCTTCATAAAAAAAGATAAGAAAGAGTAGAATTAATGGGAGTTTATGAAAATTGATATAAAATAAACAAAATCATATTGAATTTGCACAAAACCACAAAAATGCCTTTGTAGATATTCCAATCCCAAGCAGTTTGGCATGTGAAACACAAACATAAGAATTTTTCACTTGTTACGCGCTCTCACCTGCGTGAAAATTAAGCAAACATGAGGTTTTGAAATATGGGCCACTAGAGGACAATGGAAGATTATAAAACACTCCCCCCTCAACACACAAAAACTAGTATTTCTTAACAATATCTCGGAGAGGAGGAGGACAAGTGTGTGTAGAACAAGCATTGAAATAGAGAGTGAAACTGAGATGGAAGATGACTATTTATATATGGCCAAACCAATCATGGACCTCTCTAGTTTCTTTCTTTTCTTCTCTCTCAACCCACGAAAACAAATACTAGCTCCTTCACCCTCCACAGGATCAAGAAATGGCAGGCACACTGGGGAGAAACCTTCACCTCTGCTTCACCAAGATCAGGCGTCCGCCAGAGCCCCAATCTCCTTCTAATCTTCTATCTCCACACGATCATAGCCATCCACTTATCGTAAAAAACTATAACTCTCTCTTTGACTACTACACCTTTGACTCTGCTTCCAAATCCCCAACTCACTCATCATCTTCCTCATCTGAACCTGACTTCGCCACCGTATTCGCCTCCCAACGTTTCTTCTTCTCCTCCCCAGGCCGCTCCAACTCCATCATCAAATCTACACCTTCCATTGACACTCATACGCAATCTTCTGACTCCCTGGTAGAACTAAAGTCTAATGATACTGAGCCACTTTTGGACACTGGCACTGCTAATAATGATCAATCCGACGGCCGGTCGTCTTTTGAATCGTGGAACTCTGCTGCCACAGTTAAAGACAGCGTAGCAGTCCCTACGTACTCGCCAGACCCTTATTTGGACTTCAGGCGATCCATGCAGGAGATGGTTGAGGCGCGGGACATGGTAGACGTGAAGGCCAATTGGGACAACTTGCATGAGCTTCTGTTGTGTTATCTTGCACTAAATCCTAAGAGTACTCACAAGTTCATCGTTCGAGCTTTTGCTGACCTCATTGTTAGTCTCTTGGCATCTCAGCCGGCGGTAGCGGCGGAGGGAGAGTAATCTGGAAGCCGACCCTGTGAGATCTAGCAGCAATGCTTGTAACATGTAATGTGGGTTGTCGGATAATGATTTGGTAATTTTCAATATTTTTATGTGGGGAAAGTAGCCCCTCGCTCTTTTTATCTCTATCTAACAACTTATCCTTTGCCCTACTCCCTTTGCTTTTCGTCCTTGTTGGCTCCAATTTTCTTTTCCAAGAATTTGCTCACTGTAGAAGTTCTTAGTTCAAGTAGAAATTAAAATTTCATAGTCTTTCTTTATTTTTCAGTTTTCACTCCATTTTGCTATCGTTTTGATGTCTCTTATCTTAATCTTTCAGAGTATTCTTCGTTTTAGCATCTTTTCCCTGGTAACTTAAGGGTTAATTTCTTATTTATATATTGTTTTTACTAAAAGAGTAAACCTATCACCTAATTCATCTAGAACTTATTGGTATTTTCAATAATCAATTCCGTTAATTTTTATTAAAAGAGTAAATCTATCACCTAATTCATCTAGAACTTATTAATATTTTCAACAATGGAATTCGTTAATTTATTATAAATTATTTAAAAATAAAATTTAAATATGATCTAAATCTGTTATGCATATTATTTTTTAAAGTTGTATCTATCTCGACCCAATTACACTATCAAAATCCATATCCACAAAATTCAATCAAATTGAGTGCCTAAAAATAGTCAACTCATTTTCGTCAATCAAATCGAGTCATTTTCATCCCTAATCTCACTGTACAAGACACAAAACCAATCATCTTATCATACAGCCCAGAGATGATAATGTCCCCAAAAAAATGGAGTTTCGCCTAAAAATGCAATTAATGCATAGCTCCATAGCCACTGTGCAAGACTGTACACTTTATTTTTTCTCCCACATTCACTAGATTAATCACCCCTTGGTCATCTTTGAACAGGCTGAAAACCCTAAGAGGCAGGCAACGAGAATAATGTCCCCCTAAATCAAATTTGGGATGTTCATCCTAGAGTCTCAGTGTTATCATTCGACCAAAACATTATTGGCAACTGCATGCACACTAATTACCCTCACTATAAACATGCCAAATATTGTCCGTCTATATTCCTGGATTGCTAATAACAGCTCACTATTTATATTTGGATTATCCATATCATCTTGCTACATTGAAATTTGAAGGGATTACTGCAGCACAGGACAGGAATAAGTCTCCAATCAATTAAAACTGGAAATAAATATTTTAAGTGAGAACCCATTTGAAAATTTATAAACATGCCAATCAATTGACCCGAAATGGACAATTAAGAATGATAATTAATCTTAAAAGAAAAGACAATGTCTTCTACACAAGCAAATATAAGATGAAGCCAAAGTGTGCATAATAAACAAGAAGTTACTGTTTATTTATCCTAACTTTGACTGGGAACAAACTAAGCATGAAGACAACAAATGGATAAACAATTGGCCAAATTTGAAACAATATAAAAGTAGACGGAAGCAGGGAATCTTGGATTTGTCCTTAGTATTCGGTCCTCAATAGTTATTTTAAGGGACAAGGGTATGAGCCAGCAAAGATTCAGCGAAATGTGTAAAGATGCCACTACTGAATGCTTGATCGTCGAGTTGTTAATTTTCTGCATAAATATGATTATAATATATAGTTCAACTTGAGAATTGCCAAGCAAAATCAAAATGTTGATACATATAATACAGAGCAGTTGCAAAAACATGTCTGTGCATGTGGTTGTGTCTCCAATTAATTATTGGCCCATTGCTTTTTCTTAGCAAAGGCTCATCAAAGATCGATGATTCATTTTGTGGGGTCTTACAGCCAGATCCCAAGCTTAGTTTGTTTTCATTATTTCTTTCCCTTTAGGTCAGGTACTCTCCTGAACTCATCACATTTTTTGGGTTTCGGATTTTTTATTACTTCTCATCATGAGAAGCATTTTAGGAAAATAATATATATAATTTTGTAAAAGACCATGATTTGAATTTCATCAATTTGATATTTTGTATTTTCTTCTGTTTGTAATTGTGATCCAAATCATTTGTTATCGCTAAATGACGACGAGCAAGTGATAAATATGGCGCAAGTGTGACAACACATGACCCTTATATGGTCAATATTATATGTTTATCTGAACGATTTAAATCACCGAAGAAAATATATAATATTAAATTAATAAAAATCAAACTACAATCCTTTATCTATTAAAGTGTAAAATTATAGAGTATCTTTTTAATATTTTTCTCAAGCATTTTTCTTTCGATTTTCATGAAGTGTTTCATAAAATTATTTTTCTAAAATATCGAAGTGTTATTATTCTTTTTAAATTAATTAAAAAAAAAAACTTTTTAACTGATAGCCAGGCTACCTAATTTACCTCGACTTCCGGGTATTTCCTGCAATCTAGCTCTAGATGACTATACCTGCATGATTTTATCGCCACTGGGAAGTGAACTCGTTTTGGAATGACTAAAGCGGAGAGGGAAAGAGAGAATGGAAGGAAAATGCGATATTTTCCCATCATTTTCTTCCCTCTCCGAAACATAGCCTATTATAATATATGATAATTAATCTCGCGCTGAGCAAAGCCCACAGACAAGAAGATTACTAAAGCCCAATCTCTCCTAAGTCCTAACATATAAGAAGTCACGTTCCCCAACAAGACATGCCCAGTTATGTTTAAAGCCCCTATCTGAATTTTCTTGAGCTGGCTGCCAACAATACCTAAGATATTTAGCCCATTGGATTTTACCCGAACCCATGGAATTCACCGTCGTGTTATAAGCTATGTTTAAAGAACGAACCTCTGCGGCGCCCAGTGATACTCCATAATTGAGCCATCTTCTCAAAACAAAACCCTATTGCGTCTAGTTCACAACATCCAGGGGCGCTAAAACAAAGATCTCAAGTGAACCTATTATTCCGCTTAACATTCCTGAGATTATCCACTCAGTTGACAACTGCATGGAAACAAACAAATGTATCCACCAAACCTGGAGATAAGAGAGTACTAGACTTGCCTAGCAAAATTGGAGTCGCAGAGGACATGATAAACACCATCTGCAAGGCCCATACAAGATTCACAGGACTCGCAACCCACTGATATGTCGAGGATGCCTCTCACAATTGGTTAATAATCACTGTGCATTGTCAGCCATAAAAAAGTGCGGACTCCTTAACTTTACCAGCACCAAATCGACTTGCACCGAGGATGAGAGGCGTCATTCGTATCACCAACCAGAAACGACTAGACTAACTGAATAGATAACTTGTCTGTTCTTTAGGAGGCCCAAAAAACATCAGGGCATAGAGACAAATGGATGAGGAACTGCTGGCTATGGTTAAAAGAGTAGAATGGGGAAGATAATCACAAAACAAAGGCCAATTCCAACTCCCAGTAACATCAAGATACTCGGCAACATTGTCCCTAGCAGCCATGGAACCGACCAGACTTTAACCCTTTGGTCATAACCAAGAGACCAACATACTGTCACACACCATGGATGCCTCGCTAAAGAGTTGAGCTATTACTACACCCAACTTTGCGAGGAAGAAATTCATATCCCAATTCATACCTCGACTGCAGAGTTTTACCCTGAGAGGCCGTGAATCCGACATCAATCCCAAGCCTAACTTCATTAAAAAATAAAAAAATAATAAAAAATAAAGCTTGGTTCAAATGCACTGGAAGTTTAGCCCATTTGCATAGCATTAAAAATTCTTTGGCATCAATGCCCAATAATATGCAAATCCATATCACTTATCCTGAAGGCAATTTTTACATCACTGACTATATCATGAGATCTTCTCTAACATCAGAAATCAAAATGCCTTCAAAAAAAATTCACAAAAAGCCAAAGCAATACTTTTTTGAGAGAGAATATTATGTAAATTTTTAAGAGAATAATAAGAGAATCCAACTAAGAGAACACAAAGTAGTCTCTGCAGTACAAAATGGTAACTTCACTTAAATAAAAATTCGAAGACATGCTAAGTTCTTTTAAAACCTCAAAATACTGAAAACATGCAAAGTATCCAAAAAGCCAGAGAGAACACACAAAAATTAGAAAAACCAAATTATCGCTTCTTGGAGACACCAACAGTCTTCCCCCTGCGGCCAGTGGTCTTGGTGTGCTGGCCACGCACTCGAAGACCCCAATAGTGACGAAGACCACGATGGTTTCTGCAACAAAGTATCAGACAGTTGCTAAGTAAATAAAAAATGCAATGTAGAAATAGAAAATAGCACTTTTCCCTCAAAAGAAAGGGCTTCTAATGAGAACAGAGGAAAAACCTGATCTTCTTCAACCGCTCAAGATCGTCTCTCAGCTTCATGTCCAATGCATTGGATACAACCTGAGAATACTTTCCATCCTTGTAATCCTTCTGTCTGTTCAGGAACCAATCTGGAATCTTGAATTGGCGGGGATTTGCAACAATCACCATAAGTTTGTCAAGCTCTTCAGCTGATAGTTCACCAGCTCTACAAACAGTCCAAAAGTCAAGAATGCTTGGAGGGAATACTAGTCAAATTACATTTTAATTCAATATTAATATGGGTTTATATTATACTAGTCAATTCAATGTTGCAACCCAATTACTTATATTTATCCTTTCATTCTTATTTACTCCCAATGTGAAAATTAGATTCCTAACAAAAATAGAAAACATTAGAAAGAACAAATCAATTATTAATCAAATATAATTACGTTAAAATACACTTGATGGGAGGAAAGCATGTGCATTGAAACAAAAAAGATTTCAAATAAAAATCCCCGAGACTCATTTAGATTTGAATGGAAACCCAAATTCTAGAATACATCATAATAAAAGTTAAAGAAAATGGAAAAAAAAAATACTGTGCCGTACAGATCACTAAATCCAGGGGATTGCAGCTGCACATTCTATACAATCTTTGAACTCTCTTAAACGATCACTAACAAATAAATGGACACAATAACATAAGTGAATGATAAACCACATTACTTAGACTAAATGTTATTACAATATTACTACCCAGAAAGACTAATGGGGAAAAAAGCTAACCACCAGAATTCTCATCAGAATCATACCCACATTACTTAGACTACATGTTATTACTACCCAGAAAGAATAATGGAAAAAGAGCTAACAACCATAATTCTCATCAGAATCACAACAATGTATAATCAGCAAGTAACAAGAAATCTATCAAAGTTTAACTCATATTTTCACAGCTAGAAATAACAGCAACAAAATAATAGACTTGGATCATAAACAAATACTCTTTTTCAACTCTAAAACTAAAACAAAGATCAGATAATTATAGAATATAAGAGACTTTATGAATGAAAGAAAACGCTACGATTAGGAAAGTGAAATAGAGAGAGAGAAAGACCTCTTGTTCATGTCGACGTCGGCTTTCTTGCAGACGATGTTAGCAAAACGGCGACCGATACCTTTGATGGAGGTTAGGGCAAACATAATCTTCTGTTTCCCATCGACGTTCGTGTTCAGAACACGAAGAATGTGTTGGAAATCTTCATTTGCGACCAGCGACTACAAAATTTCATAATCATTAAGAAGCATCGTTAAATCTACCATATATATGTAAGTCATCTGTACAATTATATCCACGATTAGAGGTTTCATGACTCACCATGGCTAGGGTTCCAGATAAGGAGAAGCTCTCTTCGCTACGCGGCGGCGTATTAGCTAAGAGTTAGTTCAAAAACCCTAGTCGCAGAGGAAGAGGCATATGGGCTATTTATATAGCGTGTCATAAGTTGATATTGCCACAACAATTTTATTTTTCCACTGCAAAGATTCTTTTCCTTTTATTTTCTTTTCTTATTTTTAAATATAGGTAAAAAAAAAAATCTAGGCATTCTAAAAAAATGGGTAAATAATTTTGGCAAAGAAAAGGATAAGACCTTTTATTTAATATACAATCTTTTTGTCCTTTTTTTTTTATATTGAACAAAATCATCTAAACTAAACTTAAAATTTGTTAACTCAATAAATCACAAATGTGCCTTTTTTTTTTTTAAGTATATTAAACTGTACTAATGTGTTATGCTTGCATTTTTTTAAATAGTGTTATCCCTGTGATTTAAGTTATATTAATATCATAATGTCATATTATAAAATTTCAATTATTTATTAAAATATGAAAAATTAAGTATCACGCAGTGAAAAAAGTATACATACGCTTAGAGATTTGAATAATTTCCCCATAATTTCTATCACATTTTATTTATTCTTCTTTTGCAGTGAGTTATAAAAACAAAATAAATTGATTTTTATTTTTTGAGTTAATTGGCAATCTCAAACTCTTTAAATTAAATTTATTTAGATACTATCCTTTTAAAAAATTGTGATACATAAATTTCGCAGATATAACTAAAGTAAAATGGACATATAAATGAAAGAATTTCTTTTCCAGGACAAATTCCTCTGCTTCACGTACGAGTTCTCACTTCTCAAGAAGTAGCTAGCAAGACCAATTTTTTTCCCCATTGTTGTCAGAAAAACAAACCAGCATGAAGCACATTTATTTTGTCCCTCGCTTTAGAAACCGATAAAACTTGAGCATCTCTGATATACTACAGATAAACTTGGAAAAGAAACAGCTATTTTCATAATTCAGATGCAATGATTTGTTCCATTTACAATAAGCGTAGGGGAGGTCCAAAATGCACAACCCTCTGATTGCATCATCTAGATTTGATATCAAATTTAAATAGACAACTACTAAGGCTGATCTTTGACACTGTACATACGAAATGGGTTAAACAAAAGGAAAAAAAAAAAAAATCATGTAAAATCCATGAACTCTGATATTAGATTACCAAAATGACAACATTGTTGACCAACACCTTCAGCGGCTATCACCACTACATAATGGCATGCTGGCATCCCAAGACATGACATTAAGCAGCCAACCTCTGCTTGATGTAAGGTCCGGAAAACCTACCGATGGATGCTGTCAAAATAACACCTGATTTCTACTGCAAAAGAAGAATTAAATGGCAATCAACTAGCCTGGTTTGATAGGATTATCACCTCAGAAGTATCGCATGAATTACCCCCACCAGAGGCACAGTGAAAGGCAACACCAGAAGCAGAGCTGGAACTACACATGGATTCAGAATCTGAACTTGGGGGCTTTAACAGTTTGGTATTCACATAAGCCTTATCAGATATTAAACCCCCATCAAGAGAAAGGGCATCACTTTGAGTTGTGGCAGACACATCTTTCAGCTCATAAAAACCATCTCCACAAGAGCTTGATGCAATCTCTCTTGACATGCGAAGTGCATTATTCATGCACCCATGCATAATAGGTTTCACATTGATATCAGAGGCTGTCACATGACAAAGATCATCGCAGTTGGAGTTATCTGTGTTTTGTTCAACAGGCAATGAAGCAAAATGCTCATTTAATGCATCTTGTGCTCTTTGGTGAGCTTCAGACGATGTTGACTTGACAATATCACAAGAAATATTACTAGTCTTGGACTCATGGAGAACAGCATTATCATCCAAGTCTTTTACTCCATGCTCAGAAGCCAAGTCCTGGGATTTAGAACTAATGATTTGGGCATTTGCATGCATAAAATACTCTCCAACAGAATCAAGATTATGTTCAACATTGCTAACCTCTATTTTCACTTCACAACAAACAATTTCAGTACTACCACTTGAAGCACATGGAAACTCTTGTAAGCAATTAGCAGCTTCAGATCCAATATGAGATACCACAGGCAATTTACTTTCCATCTTTGATGCATTATGCACGTTCAACTGCACATGCAATTCTTGTAATGCATTGTCAATGGGCAGAATGATGGAAGCAGGCAAAGAATTCTGTTGTACAGTAATCTTTGCCACTTGTTCATAAGCATCACATACAGAATCAGGAGGGCTCACAATATTTTCATTTCTCCCGTCCAGATTATTAGAAATCGTAACAGATTGATCATGGCATTTTATTTTATTCCTGTCCTGAATTGTGAGGTTAGATGGCTCACTCAAGGTAGCAGCAAGTCGACCAGATTCAGCTGCGGCAGGTTCACCAATTACATTACCAGAACAAGCTACATAAGACACACTGGAACCTGCCAAATCAAATCCACCTGAATCACTCCCATCACAATTATTTATCATCTCATCTTCAGTTTTTTTACCAGCATTGCACAGAGAATCAAGAGGGTTCACAATATTTGCATTTCCCCCCTCCAGAATATCTGAAGTCAATGTTGACTGAACACAGCATTTTGTATTATTCACACCCTGAATTGAGATGTCAGATGTATTATTCAAGCAGCCATCAAGAAATAGGGAAGCTGCGGCAGGTTCACCAGTTATTTTGCTGGTATAACTAGAACCTTTCAAATCAAATCCAGTTGAATATCTCCCCTCAGAATTGTTTATCATCTCATTTCCACATTGTTCATCAATATCATGTGAAGAATCATGGGGTTCCACAATACTTTTATTTCCACCATCTAGATTATCAGAAGTCAAACCTGACTCATGGCATTTTGTAGTGTTAGCACTCTGGATTCCAACTTCAGATGTATCATTGAAGCAACCATCAGGAAGAAGTGAACCAGATTCAACAACAGCAGATTCACCAATTATGCTATTGGCATGAGGTAAACTAGTCTCACTAGAACCTTTCAAATGAAATCCAGCTGAATATCTCTCATCAGAATTGTTTACTATCTCATTTCCACATTGTTCATCAATATCATTGGAAGAATCATGGGGTTCCACAATACTTTCAATTCTTCCATCCAGATTATCAGAATTCACACCTAACTCATGGCATTTTGTAGTATTAGCACTCTGGATTGCAGCTTCAGATGTATCATTCAAGCAGCCATCAGTAAGAAGTGAAACAGGTTCAACAGCAGCAAGTTCATTTATCATGTTGCATGAATGAGGCATACCAGTCTCAGTAGAACCTTTCAAATCAAATCCTGCAGAAGATTTTCCAACAAAATTATTTGTCATATCTTCCATGGTATGAAGTTCCCCAAGTTCAGCAGACTCTAACCCTACAATAATGTACATGGTGTAAAACAGTCATCAGTAAGATAAAAGTCAAACCTTGAACTATGACATCTGGGTGATCATTGATTAAAATAGCAAATACCTTGCAATGGTTTCTGTAACATATCAACACCAGGGAACACCAACATATTCATATTCCTTAGAATTTTCTTGCTTACCCCTTCAAGGGGCTTGAAACCAAAGACTGAAGTCCATGTTTCCCTTAGCTCAGAGACAGCAGGTATGACCAATTTCTCAACATTTAAAGAGTACAGGGCCTGATAAGAGATTTAGAGAAAGAAATAAATAAAAAGGGAATATGAAATAAGCAGAGGAATGCAAGGAGATTTCTTTCACTGGAGCAAATGAAATTCAAAATTAGTCATCAAATAGGATATACCTTCAAGCACAATCATTTTGAAATGGACATAAATTCAGATAAAAACAGAACACATTCAGATTTTAATATTAGGTCAGTAACACCAGCATGCATAGAGATATATCCAGGGAAACCACCAATTCACAAAGTACTTTCTTTTAGGTGCACCCTATTTCACAAAAGATTGTGAATAGGAAATTCCAAAGAACAACTACAAGGAAAGGCATATCAAAAAAGGGGGAAGCTTTCAGTTTTCATTATGTATAACTTTACAAATTCTGTTCATTCATGTCCTTTGACTTCACCTATTTGAGCCTGTGCTTTATAAATTGTTTCAGCACAAACTTAGAAACCAGTCTGTCCAAAGGATAAATTATTAGGACATCAAATTCTAATCAAAACAAGTCCACTATGACTATGGAGACATTCATAAAATTCTCGACCGTTATTCAAACAAATTACACCCCACCCCTTCACTCTAGCATTTTTAGCCAGCTTTCCTTGCCCATTGAGATAGAGTGGGGAATTCATCACTTTTCAGATGAGAATTGAGGGCAGGCAAAACAGTTCTGAGAAGTATTAATAGGTTCATCCCAATGAACTTATTGAAAACAATGTAACACAGTATGATCTGAACTTGAGCCACATGAAAAGGCAGATAAGTACAGAGGGTATTAGCACCAAACCTACCATTTCAATTGCACATAGAAGCCGGCGGCACATTCCTTGACGCCTATACATGTAGCGGGTCCCAATGAATGGCATCTCTGCTAAATAATTCCCATGAATCCTATTTGACCAGGTATTAATCATGTGAATGTCAATAATTACACTCTCATAACATGCTACATATGCACACATGGATGTAAATGCCAAAGGGCCATTGTAGTAAAGCGGGAAAGAAAAGGAAGAGGGTATGAAGCCAACACATTCAATAAAATGAAAATATTACAAACATAAAGAGGAAAAGAACAAAATCACACACACACCAAAAAAAATAATAACTCAACTCAACTCAACTCAACTAAGCCTTATCCCAAAAATTTGGGGTCGGCTATATGGATTCGCTTTTTCCACTCTGAACGATTTTGGGTTAAATCCTCAGAAATGTGCAATGCTTCTAAGTCATGCTGTACTACTCTCCTCCAAGTCATTTTAGGTCTACCCCTTTTTTTCTTTCTATCCTCTAGCCTAATATGCTCTACTTGTCTAACTGGAGCCTCCGTATGTCTACGCTTCACATAACCAAACCACCTCAATCTCCCTTCTCTCAACTTATCTTCAATTGGCACCACTCCTACCTTTTCTCTAATACTTTCATTACGGACTTTATCTAGTCTAGTATGGCCACTCATCCATCTTAACATTCTCATCTCTGCAACTCTTATCTTAGATGCATACGACTCTTTCCAACACTCACTACCATATAGCATAGCAAATTTTCCTTTTAATTTATTGGGAATCTTACGATCACATAAAACTCCCATGGCACGTCTCCACTTCAACCATCCGGCTTTAATCCTATGACTAACATCCTCCTCACATCCCCCATCTACTTGAAGGACTGAGCCTAGATATTTAAAGTGATTATTTTGGACCATTTAAACTAACTCCTTCCCTATCACCGCTTGGCCTTCAAACTTGCAATGCATGTATTCTGTTCTACTTAACTTAAAACCCTTTGACTCTAGAGTACTTCTCCAAAGTTCTAGCTTCCTATTGACTCTTTCTCGTGTCTCATCTATCGTAACAATATCATCAACATCATGCACCAAGGAATACTCTCTTATATATGTTTCAGTTCATCTAAAACTAATGTAAAAAGGTAAGGGCTTATGGCTGATCCTTGGTGTAATCCAATTGAGATCGGAAAATCTCTTGTGTCCTCCCACAATAGTAGTTGCTCCTTCATACATATCTTTCAATACTTGTATGTACCTAATAGATACCCTCTTTTGTTCTAACGCATTCCATAAGACCTCTCTTGGAACACTATCATAAGCCTTCTCCAAATCAATAAAACCATGTGTAGGTCTTTCTTCCCATCTCTATATTTCTCCATCAAGCTTCTAATGAAAAGATCGCTTCCATAGTTGAACGATAGCATGAAACCAAATTGATTGAGAGAGATAGAAGTATCATGACGTAGTCGATGCTCCACAACTCTCTCCCACAACTTCATAGTATGGCTCATAAGTTTAATTCCCTATAGTTTGAGCAACTCAGATGTCTACCGTATTTTTAAAAATAGGTACTAAAATACTCTTCCTCCATTCATCAGGCATTTTCTTTGAGTTTAGAATCTTATTAAATAATTTAGTTAACAATTCCACACCCAAATCACACAAATACTTCAACACTTCAATTGGTATTTCATCGTCAACACAGGAATAAACTACTAACATTCTCTTAAGTGCTTCCTTTACTTCTAAAGATCTAATCCTTCTAGTATAATTTACATTCTTTTCTATTGTTCTATAATCTATATTTACGCTATTTCCATTTTGACTATTATTAAAGAGATCATTAAAATAATTTCTCCATCTTTCTTTAATGTCCTCATCTTTCACCAACACTTTTCCTTCTTTATCCTTAATGCATCTAACTTGATTGAGATCTTGACATTTCCTTTCTCTACTCCTTGCTAATCTATAAATATCTTTCTCCCCTTCTTTAGTTCCAAGTTTCTCATATAACTTTTCAAAGGCCTGTGCTCTTGCTTTACTAACTGCCTTTTTTTGTCTCTTTCTTTGCTATCTTGTACTGTTCATATGCCTCATTATTATCACATTTAGCTAATTTCTTATACCATTTCCTTTTTCTCTTCACTGCCTTTTGTACTTCCTCATTCCACCACCATCTCTCTTTTGAGGGTGGTCCATATCCTTTAGACTCTCCAAGTACTTTTCTAGCTACTTCTCTAATCTTTGATGCCATCTGTATCCACATATCATTGGCCTCCATATCTAGCTTCCATACTTGGACTAGCTCATTTTGAACTTCACTTGCTTTACTCCTTTGAACTCCCACCACTTTGTTCGAGCTACACTATTTCTTCTGACCTTACTTGAATTGTTCCTAAACTTGACATCCAAGACCACCAACCTATGTTGACTTGTTAAAGCCTCTCCTGGAATGACCTTGCAATCCTTGCATAGAGCTCTATTTGTCTTCCTGGTTAAGAGGAAGTCGATTTGGCTTCTATGTTGCCCACTTTTGAAAGTCACTAAATGTGACTCTCTTTTTATAAAGTAGGTATTTGCTAGTATTAGGTCGTATGCCATAGCAAAATCCAGGATGCTTTTTCCCTCCTCATTTCGCCAAAACCAAAACCTCCATGAACATTCTCATAACCTTGCCTATCACTTCCTACATGTCCATTCAAATTTCCAATAATGAAAACATTATCTTCATTCGGTATTCTTTGCATTAAATCATCCATATCTTCCCAAAACCTTTGTTTACTCTCTAGTCCTATTTGTGGGGCATAAGCACTAACTATATTTATTGTTTCTCCGTCTAGTGCTAGCTTTACTAGTATAATTCTATCTCCTACTCTTTTCACTTTCAATGTCCTATCTATGATTATACCCACTTCTTGTTTCTCTCCTTCCAACCACAATTTGTACCACAATTACCCACTTCCTTACTTTTCTCTCCTACCCATTTAGTCTATGCAAGCAATATTCACTCTTCTCCTTTCCAAGGTATCCACAAGCTCCATTAATTTTCCTGTAAGTGATCCAACATTCCAAGTACCAACCCTGATCCTCCTCCTATCCTGCTCCTTCCTAATTGGTCTCCTTCTATGATATCTTCTATTATTTTCTATGTCTATCTTGTGTTCTGTTCCATTATTTGTTCTATTATCTATGGACTAACTTTTTACCCACACATGATGTGGGAACCCTTGCTCACTTAACACCACATGAACGCCCTACACTCTTGCATATTTATCACTACAGTTAGTAGAGGGCCCAACGTTTATATCATTTGAATCCATATCATAGGGTGTGACGAAATTTTTACACTGGTTGTCACCTACCGCAACCCTCCTCCTTTATCCGGGCTTGGGACCGGCTAAGCGCAAGAATTGCAATAAGTTCAAAAGACGCACATACCAACATGGTTAGACACATGGACCACACCCACTCACTGAACATGGTGGAAGAGATAACAAGGCAACAACCAAAGAGAAGAGGGAGGAGGGGACAAGTGAGAAGTACAACTTCAAAAGCAGAAATCTTGTCCATTTAATTTTGTTATAATACAACAACTAAACCTTAATCTCAATCTAGTTGGGATCAAGTATATAGATCCTTTTTCGCCATTCGGCATTGTTAAAATATCAAACATTATTATAATATTATGCAGTTCTCTTATTCAGGAACTAAATTCAAGTGTTTTGTCTTAATAAAGCGTGCTCAATTGATTCTTACAAGGAATGGTTACACTATTAGCAAAACTGATCCATTGCAAAAAAAAAAAAAAATCCTTTAAAATGAAAATCCTTTGTAGCAAACGTTATTATAATATTATGCAGTTCTCTTATTCAGGAACTAAATTCAAGCGTTTAGTCTTAATAAAGACTAAACATTATTATAATATTATGCAGTTCTCTTATTCAGGAACTAAATTCAACTGTTTAGTCTTAATAAAGACTAAACGTTATTATAATATTATGCAGTTCTCTTATTCAGGAACTAAATTCAAGTGTTTAGTCTTAATAAAGAGTGCTCAATTGATTCTTACAGGGAACGGTTATATCATTAGCAAAACTGATCCATTGCAAAAAAAAAAAAAAAAAAAAAAAATCCTTTAAAATGAAAATCCTTTGTAGCAAAAGTGTGGTCTTAGTCAAATTTCTTATTCTTTCAAACATGAATTAAGCATCTATAAACTGCCACAATATGACACGGAAATTAAGTGAATATACCTAATTGATGCGGCAGCAATTATTTCATCCTCCCTCTCTAGGATTGCAGTAAAGAAACCACTATAGTTCAATCGGTTAAAATTGGACCTGAAAAAGTAAAATTCAATAATGAACAGTTATATAAAATTCAGCAATCCCATAAATAATAGAATCAAGAGGAATGATTTATTATTATAAATCAAGAAAGATGAGAAAACAAGTGAAACAAAGTATTTCAGTTATACTTTTAGGCCAATGCTTCAGTCAGTTACGATTAGGCTTGCTGTAAATAAAGCTATTACTAGCTATAGAAAATTAAGTCAGTCCATGTCTACCTACATGGACATAGTACAACAGATTGGACTTAGACAGTCAAAGGGGAAAATGTTTATCTTATAAAAAGATTGCCCGCAAATGGAGATTCCCCTTTCTTTTTCTATTTCATTGAATAATATCTGAATCTAAAGATTCGTGAGCACATTTACACATTATTCTTCTCCAATTTGTTTTAAATATTCTTTAAAGATGGTCACTATTGAACTCTTTATATATGTCCAGTAAAGATGCAGAGTTCAACGAAGCTTACCCAAAATTATAGACAATATTGCGAATCAGATTGACCCCACTTCTATGGTCAACCATGGGCAAAAAGCACTCATCCATTACATGCAATGCAACAGCCAACTTTGAATTGCATTCAACTTTCTGAGGCATTCCACTGAGAGAAACATCAGGGCCAATGTCAAATCGACGAAGGAAAGTCCATGAAAATCCTTCATCCAGTTCTTGTTTTACCCCAAAAAGCACCTGCAGTCTATTGTATAACTGACAGAACAACAAAATAAATTTCAAAATTTTCGTAGAAGCAATATCCTATGCACATGACAAAATGATAATCAAATAAAACCATCCATATTCATAAGGGCTCAAGAGAAAAGACATAGATAGGCCACTGCTAACAACACTATTCCATCAACCATGTGAATAAATTCTGCTTTTAGCATATATGGGATGATAGCTATGTTAAACAATTAAACACATGTTTAGTTCAGTCTTTTAGCAGATTCCTTCTTTACACATGCATGGACTTTCTAGAATTTAAGACAGCTAATCCACTGCAAAGAAAGAATGAACAAAAAATGGCAGTGATCAATGAATTAATATCCTTTTATAACCCATGCAAGTATTGCCTCATTTCTTGATTAGGTATTTGATTTCATAGTTATACTTGCTTTCAGCATTCTTTTGTAACTAAACTACATAATATAATGAATTCACAGAAAGTTGCTGCATTGGCAATAATCATTTAGATCTTGAGTTCAGAATATATATAAGAGGAGATTCTATTGAGTTGTTTATAGGAATTAGTTTTGACTAAAACGCGTAGGGATAGCTTTGTTTTCATTTCTTTCTTGTAAACAGGATAGAGATAGCTATTTTACTTTCTTTGTAGTTGGGGGGAAGGTGGAATTGGGAGGGATCCTGATCAGGGAAAAACACTGTAAATTACAAATCAACATAAATCATGGAAATTTGCAACCAATGCAAAGATAATATTACTTCTTACTGGGACATAAATACAACCATATGCAAAGCAAATGAGATGAGTTCAATCAACTTAATGCATTCTATGAAAAGAAAAAACTTTTCTACCCCATGTCTAACATTATGTGAATAACACGCAAAGCCTCCAACAAAATATAAGAATTTTAGAGTATTACTATTTTTAATTCAATTAAAAGAAACTTTGCATAAGATCAAGCAGTAACTACATGGCTATCAAGAATCCAGGCATATGCCACAGGCATGAAAAATTTCCAGCTACTGAAGCATACCCATATAAATACTTCAGCTGTTAAAAAGTTTAAAACTCACTGCTTGGAACCCTTGAAATATGCCTTATCTAATATCTTACATTTAACACTACCTATTTAGTATTTACAAATACATTTTGTCATAAATACACAATAAAAATTCATTACTTTTTAAAGAACTATGATTAAGATTACAAATAATTATTTTAATACTTTTTATTTTTAATTAAAAATCAATTTCATAATATAAAAACTAGAAATAATTGCACATTTATTTTAATACTTCGTCTATTAAAAATGCCCACATTTTATATAGGTTCATATATAGTAGTATCGTAGTAATAACACTTTCATTGCAGATCAAACTCAACACCCTTACTTCCAGGTGGCAATACACCAACAATGACTGACCAACTGACCATACCTCTTTGCATTTCTTTCCACAAAATTCCAAACTATCAGGATCATCACTTATAGCATCCTTAGCATGGGCACAGGGTTGGTGGTCTACAGCAAAAGAAATCTCATAATAAATTTCAATTTAATGACATTAGTCACTGTAAATTCTAGTAGTAAAAAGTAACATAAAACTGTGCATTAAAACTCTATTAAGAAAGAGTCCATACATTTATCCTCACATAAACAACATGTAAGCAATGCAAGTGATGGAGAAGCATTATTATCATCTCTCTGGTATGTATTCCTGCTGGCCATCCCACAAAATTTGCACAAACAAAATATGCAGTGCCAAAGCCCTGAAGGGAACTTCTGTCATAAGAAGAAAAAGAAAAGATTATTGATGGTATCATGCTATAAATACTTAAACCTATTTCTACAAGTATCAGCTGATAAGTTGAATTGAAGTCAACCTTAAGCAATTTAGGGAAAGCCCCTTTTGAGGAAGCAATTAGACTTGAGTGCTTTGACCAAATGATGCACGTTGTGGGCTCAATGGAGAGCCCAAGCAAATCGTACCCCAAGTGGTGACCTGGCCTGGTCATAGAGATTATATTAATTTTATTTGGCAGTTAGTTGGGGTGAACCACCAGTTTTACCATTATGAAGATTCCCGTACAGTAACTACAAACCATTGCCCAAATCAAAACGCCAGCCAGGCTGGGAATGTGACCCGAACAGAAAACTAAAAATAAACATAGGCCAGGCCAAAAAACAGTTACTAACACCCCTTCCCCCTCCTTTCTACTCAACAAATATGTGAGAAATAACAATCAAAGCAAAACAGTGAAAGATGCATACTTTTATCTCTAGGCAACTTTGGTGGAATGTTGATGGACAACCATCACAACAAATAAGGTTCCCACCATCTCCACAAATCCCACACGTATCATCATTAGGATCTTCACCATCAATATCAACAAAATGGAAACCTTTAAGCGAAGACTCATCTTGTTTAAGCCATGAATCTAGCTGGCACTGAAAGAGTGAAGACCCAGTCTCTAAATATATATTTTTGAATGGCTGACATGATTTGCCACCTGCATGAGCCTCAAATTCTGCAATTGTAAAAGTTTTACTACAGCAGTCACACTGAATGCCATCTGTTGTAATCCTACCCCTCAACACAGCTCCTGTTTTCCTGCGTTTCAAGTACTGCACCTTCTCATATAGTAGCACAGTGCCCAGATCAATCATCCAGGCAAGCACAGTTCGCTTCCCATTATACAGCACATATCCATCACTTTCAGATTTTGTGCCCTCTTGAGAATTTCGAGCCTTCAGAGCACATCGCTTTCTGCCGTGTGTTTCAAGTCGCTTAGGATCCCTGACAGACACTGCTGCTCCCTGGTCTGGTGTACAGGCTGAATCGTTCTGTCTGCGATGCGTGGATTTCAGTTTTGTTCTCCCCTTCAACTTCTTAGAGCTGACACCAGCCAAAGCACCCAGTTTTCTTTTGTGCAGTTTCCACTTTTTCCTTTTAGTGACTACTTCAGTTGTTTTCTCACCCTCAACCTTCTCTTGGTTCCATTTCTTTTTCTTTTTATTTTTGTCTGACCGTTCCTTGTTAATTACTTTAGTTAAAATGCTAAGTTCCTCATCAGGTATTGGCGTAAATTTGAAATCAGATTTACAAGTATTTGAATTGCCTTCACCATCTTCATAATGCTTCTTAAGCACACGATATGCCAAGGTGACTGACCAGTGAGTCCTTCCTTCAGGATTAACATACACTGCATCCTTGTATTCTGTACCATTCCTTGGCCTATATTGAATTTCCCAACCAGCACCCAAAAGCAATTCCACAATTTTATCTCTCACTGCCTGTCTTTGTAATCTCCTGTGTCCCATTTCCCCTGCCTTGTGTTTAGTTTTCCCTCCTTCATTCTCATCATTGCTGCAGTTAATCTTCTTATCTGGCAGTAATTTCATGTTGTATTCCTTCCCAAATCCCTTTCCTGACAATGAACTATTATTCCCAACATTGTGATTCATAACATGTGCATTATGTTTTACCAACTTGTTTTTCCTCAGCGCATGCACCTTTTTACTCTTGTTCACCTTGGAGGGCCTCCCACGATTAAGCTCCAGCTTCTTCCTCACTTTACCATAAGATTCATCACCCTCTTTACAAGCAGGTTGTTCAGACTCTTCATTTGCCACTTCAACCATCTTTATTACAGATCCATCACTCTTCTGTGCCTTTGACTGTCCCCCACGCTTAAGCTTTGAGTTTTCCCTCACTTCATTATTTGGCTGTTCAATCATTTCACCGGCAGATTGATCACACTCCTCCTCTTCCACCTCAACCCCTTTCTTCTTAGAAAGATCACTCCCTTGAGCCTTGGGCGGTCTCCCACGCCTAGACTTAAATTTTTCAATGTCTTCATTCTTTGTCTGATGATTAGCAGATAAACCAATCCCTTCCTTTTCCACCTCACCCCACTTTTTCTCACACCCATCTTTATCCCGAGCCTTGGGAGGCCTCCCAAACTTATGCTTTAAGTTTTTCCTCATTTCACTCTCGTCACCAGCAGATTGATTAACCTCTTCCTCTTCCAACTCAACCCTTTTCTTCTCAGACAGATCACTTCCCTGAGCCTTGGGTGGTCTCCCACGCCTTTTCCTTTGACAGCTAGCTTGACTAGCAGATAAACCAATCCCTTCCTTTTCCACGTCACCCCACTTTTTCTCAGACTCATAATTCTCCAGTGCCTTGGGAGGCCGTCCACGCTGAATCTTTAATCTTTTCACACCCTTTCGACCAGCAGATTGTTCAATATCTTCCTTTATCACATCACTCCATTTTTCCTGAAACTCACACTTCAAAGACTTGGGAGGCCTCCCTCGCTTGCGTACTAATTTTTTCCCCTTCATACTACCTGACTGATAACTGTCCCTGCCATCAAAATAACCACTCTCTTCTTTTTGCACCTTGGCCCTCTTCTCCTCAAAAGCACCTCTCCTGGTCTTTTTCCCAACAAAACCATCATTACTTTGTCCCCCTTCATCTTTTTGCCCACCATCAGATTTCACTGTAGACCCTGACCGCAGCACCCTACCAACAACCTGCAATTCACCATCCACTGCATCATCCTTCACCCTCTGTTTTTTGACACTATCATCTTCACTCTCTCCCTCATCATCTATTCTACTTCTTTTCCACAAATTATTGGAACACTCAACAACGATATCTTCACCAGTATCTCTCCCAGTACCACATTCCCCATAACTTGACCCATCAATCTGATTCATCTCTGTTTCTTCTTTTGAGACAGAAACTAATACGTCTTCTTCAGCCGTAGAACCAATCAATTTTGGGGAGTTCCCATCAGTCGATTTGAAGCCCTTTTCTTCAGTACTGCCTACTTCCATTTTAACCGTTGCTTGGCACGGCGACGACTCACTTTCGTCGGTTTTCGCCAACAATTGAACTCTGGATGGCAAGCCCTCTCTCATCTTGATCAAAATCCCTAGTTTAAAAAACACAGCATCTTGGTTTCAATGCAACTTCACTAAAAAACAAAAGAGAAAAAAAAAAGTTTAAATAACCTCCATTGATCTTACTCACTGATTATAGAGACACGAACCTTCGAGCTGGATCTGAATAGCGTTCAGAATCAAAGCCTGACACCAAAATACAAGACCAAAAACCCAAAAAAAAAAAATCAAAAAAACAAATATCAGAATATAAATCGAAAGTAACGACGAAATGGAGAAAAAAGGAGAATAGAAAATGTTTTACCAATGCAGCAGACAGAACAAAATTTTTTACAATGCTACGACGTCGTACAAGTACAACCAAGGCTTCAACGGTACGGCCATGGCGTCAGGGACAAAACACGGGGGTTGGGGATGGAAGAAAGGAGAAAAGAAAGCAAAGGATTTGAGAGAAGCGAGAAGACGAAAGGAGAGAAGTGGATTTTTAAGGTTTTTGGTGGGGGCTTTAGCTTTACAATGTTGTTAATTACGTCTCCATCAGTTGGTCTTTGCTTGTGTTGTTACGTTTGTAGGTGTAGTAGCATGGGCGGGATTGTCATTTTCTATGGACTATGATTTTCATTTTCCCTCCAAAAAAGTGTGCACTTTTTATATTAATTTGATATATTTGTACTTTTTTAAATAATTTTCTTTAAATTTTTTTAAATAATTTTAAAGTATATAATTTTCAACTGGACTTATATCAATTCTTCTATAAGGAGATTCTCATACGATCGTATTTATAATTAAGGAAGAATTTACTAATTGTAATTTTAATTATAATTTTAATGATATTTATATTTTAACTCCTGATCTTAATGTATATGAATTTTATTTTTATACATAGAAAATATAATAAAAAAATTCATTCCATTGCTCAAAGCATATTCTATAGAGACTCTTCTGCTCATAACCTTTTAGAGCAATTTAACTATTTTTTTTTTTTTTACCTACTTAATATATTGATATTATTGAAAAAAAAAAAAAAACTTTCATCTCATACCTCTTACTCCATCCCATAACTATAAGCCTAGTTTAATTTTCACGTGAATTAAGAAAAATAATTAATATAGTTTAATTATAATTTTTTCCTCTGTTAAATTTTTTTCTTTTTTTTTATTATATTTTTATATTAATGATCGACGAAAGTAATCAAAATTTAATTTTTTTTTAATGCAAGAATAAGGTAATAAATTAATAATAGATTTGACTTATATTTTATAACAATAATTAAGTGTTGTGCATAAGTTGAAAAAGGTTATTTCTTTCAATGTGTTTGAAGAATTGTAATAGAAGTAGTTTATTTAAATATTAGACTAATTAACGGAACACATTTATTCATAAAAATGTCATTTAATAAGGATATGATAAGAAATTAAGTAAGTTATTCGCTTTTAAAAAAAGAAATAGGACTATATTATGAAACAAATAAAAAAGAAAAATGAACCTATTTTTATGGAATTGAGATAGTATTAATTTTAATTTAAAGAATTTATTATGTTATGAATTTTGACTTAAAAATATAAAATTTCAAATTAAAATCCAATAAAATAATAATAATAATAATAATAATAATAATAATGTAATGTAACATTGGGTTCCAAATTCCAATAATAATCAATATATCTTTATATTTATGTTAAAAGTCTTCTTTTGGAATAAATATTTTTACAAAAATAATTTAATTGAATTCTCATAAAATTATATTTTTTTATTTATTTCAAAATAAATATTATTTAAACTAAAAATAATTGAATTTTTTCATTTAATATGAGAATTAATAATAAAAAAAATGATTGAATTAAAATTTTTCAATAATTTATATTTTAAATAAGAGATAAATGTTTAATTATAAATTAAAATTAAAATTAAATTATTTTAAACTCTAATATATTATAAACATTGATAAATGTAGTTAACCCATATTTATAATTTAATTAAAAATGTTACAAACTACATTGAAGAAAAGAAAATTAATTTGTAGTCAGCTCGCTTTGAAAACTCAATTAAAATTTTCTTTATATTATTTTTTTTCTTATTTTTTTCTGACATTTATTTAATTTTTCAAATCATGAGATTAAGAAAAAAAAATAAAAATATCAAATTATTTTGGATTAAGGGTGGGGACCTTTTTGACCAGAAACTATTATCCTATTTTTCTTACTTTATTTGTTATTATATTTTTTTTTCCTTCTACCTGCAATACAAATTATTATATTAAAATATTCTTCTAAATTACAATATGATATTTATAGACGTAATTTTAAAATTTTTTAGTGATAAATTATTTTTTTTATAAAAAATAAATTATTGTGATGATATTAATTTTTTTTTGATAAATTCTTATGATAGTTAAAATGACATGTGTTATAATAAAATAATTTTATTATTTTTTTAATCTTAAAATTTGTTATAGTAAATTAGAAAGATTTTCATGAAATAAAATTAAAACTTCAAAACTTTTAATAATAAATTAAAATTAATAAACGAATATAAAATATGAGGTAAAATTAAAGAATTGGCTATACAAATTGCCCACTAAAAATAGTCAAATAAAGAATAATTAACAGAAACGGCCCCATTAATGATTTTTTTTTTTTTAGAGATAGAAGAAAATAATAATAATAATAATAATAATAATCAATTGAAACCTGTATAGCCTGTCCCAAAAATAAATCGGGTAAGCCATGTTGGGCTGTCGATTGAACGGGCCTAGTGTGACGAATAAGGATCCGGTTATTATTGAATTTTTAAAATTAAAAAATATTTTTTTCAGAAAAATATTATTTTAAATATTATTATAAATTAATTTAAAATTGTTATTTTATTATTTTAATTTTATTATAATTAAATATATAAAATTTAATTTTTAGATTATTTTTAATACTTTCTCATTAATATATTTAATAAATATTTTTAAAATAATAACCTTAACGATAATATTAAATAAACCTTAACAATAATAGTCTGAAAAAAATTGATATATATGTTATAAAAATAAAACACATGTTTTTAACTAATCGCCAACCAATTTTTTTTTTTTAAAATGATATATATGTTATAAAAGTAAAACACATTTTTTTAACTAATCAACTTTAGCCGACTATTTAAAAATAATTTTAAAAAAAAAATCAATTCCATTCCATTCAAACTGAAGAAACTCATTGATCATTGTTAATTAATCATGACTTTTGATTTTTCCATGAAATTAAGAAAAAAAGATTGATTTTCTATTTAAATTAATCTTCATCCATTATGTTAAATACACTCATCCAGTTTAATTAATAAAACTCAGACCTTTTTTTAATTAAATATTTATATTGTGCCGTTCACTGGCACACTGCGAAGTAAACTGTGGGAATAAAGAAAAATAATTGCTTTTCTGTATCATATCCCACTTGCATTATCATCTTTTAATTCATCGCTGCATTGAGTTTCTGTAAGTAATCGTGATTAGAACAGAGAGAGTAGCCTAGTGGACTGCAAACAACAGAGCATATATAGATTACATCTGGCAAAAACACAGTTGCTGAAGAAACGAAACGAGCAGTGTATATTAAACAACACATTCTAGTCTTCACATTATTCAATTTGTACAATAAGGAAAACTTGATTTTTCTGAGTATGTATAATGCAGTGCTGTACATATGTATCTATGTACACACGTATATAGAGCAGTATTATTGGCAACCATATTGACAAATGGCAAGGCAGACCATTTATATACTTGCCCATTTACCTGCTTCATGACTTTTTTGTACATGGATTCCATCTAGCCAAACCCAGCTTCATTTGAGTGTATATCATTTCGATGGCAAAGAAGCTGGTTGATGAGACTCAACCAGAATTGACCACAGGACATGCACATCTTCACATGGGCAAGACTTCACATCCTTGTACAGAATGTATATTCCTCTACCTGTAAATAAAGTTCACTAATGATTTTGGCTCATGAAAGAGATGGTATACAATAGAAAAAGAAGAAAGAAGAGGAAATTACGCTTTCTGTGGCCGAAGTGCAGACGATCCCAGAACTTCTTCATGGGGGAGATGAGGGAGTGAAGCCACCCCATCTGGGGAGATGCGGGTTTAGTCATATGGTAGGTGAAAGGTTGGAAGGAATTATAGAGAGGGAGTTAAAATTGTGTTGGGGAGACAAAGGCGACTTGAACATTACTGTTCTTTCATCTCCTTTCCATTTCATTCCCTCATTCTTTTTCAGGACAATGATGCAAGAAAATATCTGCACTTGGTGTACTGTCTTTGTCACAACCTTAATCCCTTGTCCAAGGAGCTTAACCCAAATTAAAGGCGAAATCAATATAATCCTGATACAAGTTGTTCTTAATTAGTCCTGGTTTCACACTTCCAACATTGCCGTACCTCTTCTCGAATCTCGATGATGTGTTTCCCTTGTTTCTCAAGCCAACTTCAGTTTCTTTACCCAATTAATATTTTTATGATATATTGATATGCCCACCCACTTGCAGGATTTAGCTTCTTTAGCATGTAGCTTCCCCGGAAATTTTCATATTCATTAAAAGTTTTCTTACTTTCACTTATTTTAATCTTCTGGGCAAGCAAGTAGTCATACAAGAAAAATGGACTATTTAGTAGCTTCTGCTTCAAGGTTTCTATCAGAAAAAAGGCAGGTTGATTAGGAGAATAACAGAAATCAATCTTAATCAGTCACTAAAGTAAATCAATCGCAATCTATATCAGTTAGCTATTGCACTTCCTAAGTTTTTCAAAATCGTCAGGCAGGGAAACTGGCAATCAGTGTGTTTTTCTGTGAGCAATTTGATTAATTGCCAATTTTCCATGAATATAAACCTTATTTTCTACTTTTCCCACAACCAATTCTCCACATATACAAGCCTTATTTTCTACTTTTCCCACCAATGTGAAAATTACAATCTTTTGAGGCCCTGAAATAATTAGATCCAAAATTATCACCAAAAATTAACTAATATCATTCATATGAACCTTATTTTTCTACTTTTCCCACCGATGTGGAAAGTCTATCCCATTCCAAGCACTCACTACAGCTATTGTGCTGCAGGCTAACAGTGGCAATGAAGCCCAACACCTAGCATTAGAAAACACAAATTATACAATGACAAAATCTGGCCTCTGTTCCAAAACTCCTGAAAAATTACGTCGATTCCTTTTTCAATCTCCAACTGCCAACACTCAACATTTATATTATGAATTTACAAAATTTGCTTAATATCATATTAGAACGAGGGTTCTACAGAATGGGAGTCATGCCCTTAGACGACCAACATCATAAACCACATATAGAAGGATGGCAATGTAACAAGGTGAGATAAGCTTTGCTGTAATTTATATATTTAATTAAATGACTTAATCTAATCATAATTGCAACTAGTAATTTAAGTATATGTTAAAGTAAAAAAAGGAATCAAAATTTTAATTTTATATAGGAAAAAACATTTTCTTAATTTTCACAAATTCATTAATAAAAGCATTTTCAAAAAGTCGCCATCATCAATCCTGTGATCTACCATCACAAACTACTCTGTAAAACAAAAAAGAAAATTTTAATCCAAAAACAAGTGTATTATAAAACGAAAAATTATTGGAAGAAAAATTAAATTTAAATGTTTAAAATAATTAAAAATATTTAATTTAATTAAAAACAGTGCAACTAGAGTAAACAATATATTTTTTTGAATAAATTGTTATTTAGTTTCAATATTTTAAAGAAATTAATTATTTGATCTTTTATTTTACTTCTGTTAAATTATTTAATCTCTTTGTCAAAATTTTTGTTAGTAAATGTCTATCAATCTGTAATTTAGTTTATTTATTTTAGTGAAATAAATTTGTTGATCCTTATATTTTAAGAATATTGTTATTTAGTTCATTTATTTTAGTAAAACTAATTAGTTAATTTATATATTTTGAAAAATATATTATGAAAATCAAAATTTTGCAGTATGAGTACTAAATTTGAATTTACATTTTTTTAAAAAAATTATTTAAACATTTTTATTCAATTTATTTGATATTATTTTTGTATTTTCTCTACTAAAAAATAATTTGTATAGATTATCACCATAATTATTTAGAGATATAAATGAATTGATTAATCTTTTTATGCATATAATTTGTATTAAATTATATTAAAAAATGAAAAATACAAAGAAAATGAGGAATATAATGGCATGAGTGTAGAGGAAAAAAAATATGGAGAGAGAAATAAGAGATGAAAGCGAGAAATAAGAAGAAGATAATTAAGACAGTTTGAGTATAAAAGAATATCAAGAGAAATTAAAGAGTTTAATGAAATTAAATTATAAAAATTAATTAATATGTTTTTCATAATATATTAATAAATTAATTAATTTTATTGAAATAAATAGATTAAATAGTAATTTAATTAATATTAAATTTTTCACTAATGCAAAATTTAACTAAAAATAAAATATAAAAATTAAATAATTATTTAATTAAAATATAATGTCTAAATAATAATTTTTTATGTTTTCTTCGAAAATATATTATCTGTATTTACAAATAAAGAAGGGGCCGAATGCAATTTTGTAGAAACTGAATTCCAAAAGCGCACATGTCAACATTTTGTTGCCGAAATAGAAAGTTCCTGATTTCCCACATGGCCCGTAAACAGAGACGAGGGAGTCAAATAGGCAATGACCAGATAAATAGATAAATCGCGTTGACTGGATTAAAAAAAAAAAAAAAAAGCCAACATTTATATTTATAATTATTTTATTATATATTTATAATTATTTAAATTAAATTATTATATTTTTTATCATAATTATACAAATAGTCATATGCTAATAAAAATATTAAAATATTATAAGTGATAAAAATTATTTGTAATTTTATGTTGATTAAATTTGATAGCATATTATCCTTATTATTATCTTCATAATTTTTATAATAAATATTTTATTATTTAGATTAAAATTGCTATTAATATACATACTAAATAAATGCACAAAAATTTTAATAAAATCATTCCTCTTACTTCAAATTTTTTGTGATATATATAATTTAAATTAATCCATATCATATATTTATAACTGTGAATTTTCCTTTCCTTTTTACTTTAAATTTTTTATTTTCCATTAATTTTAAAATCTCATTTTTAGTAGAATTATTATTTTACAATGTTAGCTATAAATAATTTTAGTATTTTTTTAAATTAACTTATAGTATAATTTAATAAAAAAATAAATATGATAGTAATTCAAACTTATCAGAAGGAGGTCTGCTATATTTACATTAACTTTATTAACTTTATTATTTACATTATATTTTTTCTCTTTTCATTTTCTTTTGTTAATCTTAAATAATTATAATTATTTTTTTTAAATTATATTTAAAGTATTTTATATATGACATAGATGAAAATTTACTTTACTTATAAGAAAAATAAGTCAAAATGATAAATTTTATGTGAGGACCACTTTTGGATGTTTAAAATAATTTTGAACTAATAAATATTAAATAAAATAAATTATAGTGTTTCCTAGATTTAATTGAGTTTAAAATTATAACAATTGAAAAGATTATAAGAATTACTTCTCATATTTTATTACATTATTTGTGTTATTTATAAATCAATATATTATTAGAAATAAAATTAAATTTAAATTGAAATAAAATTTATTTAATTAAATATTTTTTTATAAGCACATTAATTTAATATGAATTTAAACATATTTAATCTGAATTTATTACAAAAATTTGTAATTAAAATTTATTTTTTATAATATAATATAAATAATAAAAAAAATTAAGCTTGAGATTAGTGGATAAACCGAATAGAAGTAGAATTATAAATAATATATGTAACACCCCTATTTGTATAGCCCGGTATATTTCACTGTTCCGATGACCGGTGTCGGTCCGGACAATTAAGGGGATTAGAATCACACTTAAGTCAATTAGAGAAGCTATAAGTACGAATAATTAGTAATGTTCAATTAGTTAAGTATAAATAAGAAAAACAGAACATAAGAAGTTAAACGAGCCGAGAGTCACAGCGATGGGTGACTTCTCGAACGCATCGCAAGTCGTTTTAAACTCAAATTTCGAACCGTAAAATGTGACGGCGCTGTCCTTAGGACCATTATGAACACAGTGGAAAAGAGAAAATCACGAAAAAGAACTGTTAAGCCAGTCAAATAATTAGGTCAGGGAGCCGGAAGAAATATGAAATTATTTGCAAGCCGGGATGAACCGGCGATGGGCAATTTGGTCAATTGACCCCGAGAGCTGACTCCTGACCTAACTGTCAAATAAAATCGGAGAAAAGAAAATTTTCGAATCGAGAATTAAATTAAAGAACTAATAGAAAAAAAAAGAGAGAAAAATCAAAAAGTAAAAAGGTGATGACATCATGCATGACATCATGCATGATGCCATAAGTGTTAATTAATAAATTAATTAATTTGATTTTTTTTGTGGTCTTCCATAAGATAAAGATAAAAGAAAAGAAAAGAAAACAAAAATTAAAAAATCTCATTTTCTTCTTCCTTTCCGCCCCATTACCTCCATAAACTTCCATGAATTTCCTCCATTTAAGCTTACACTTAAGCTTAATTTTCTCCACTTAATCTTCATAACTCCCCTAAAAACCTTACTAGAGCTTGCAATCTCAACTTAAGAACAAGAAAGAAAGAAGAAAGAAAGAGAACAATTGAAGATTTAGTGTTTAAGTTGAGGTTAGTATGTTAACTTGTCATTTTTCCATTTTAAATGTCTAATTGGTTGTTGAAATGAGCTTGGAACTAATGAAATGAAAACAAATATGGGGGGGGGAGGACCAAACTGAAATTTTGACCTGTTGAAGGGGAGTATGATTTTGTATGGTTTGATGTATTTAGAATGAATTAAAGGTGTTAGTAAACTTACATGAGTATGGTAGTAAGATGGAAATGCATAAATGTGATTAATTGTAATAATTAAGTGAGTTAGGGTTTTGGGACTTAGGGTTTGTGAACAAAAAATGCAAGAAGTGAGTAAATTGTGTATTTGACCTATTGTGAAGTGAAAAATGGCCAAAAGTGACCAAATGATAGTGAACCAATTGACCAAAGTTGCATAAGAGCAGGCTGCCACTGTACAAACTGACCAAATGAACAGTATTTGTTCATTTGGTAATAACTCGAGCTAGGCAGGTCAAAATGACCTGAAATTTTACCAATGGTTAGATGAGATATAGACCTAAAACTTTCATTAAGAAAACAAGTCCAAATTCTGCCAGCAACTAAGTCATTTGGCCACCCCAAGTTGGTGACTTAAATCTGCCAGCACCAAATTTACCCAGAAAATCTGGGTTATTTTCAATCTGGCAGCCCTAGTTCAAATGGCCATAACTTGAGCTACAAAACTCCAATTGAGGTGATCCAAAAATGAGAATAAACTTAAGACAATAAAGAATATTTTCTATGAAGAAAGGTTTGCCAAATTCCAACAGTAGATTGACCAATGGAACAGTGCAACTTGGAGCACCAAAACTGAAAATTTAATAATTTGGCCAAAAGGACTTAAGCTATGAGAAAATGACCAAAACCAACAAATTTAATGACCAAAATGTGGTATGTGGGTGAAGTTGGAGTTCCCATACCTATTAAGCCTTAAAAAGTCAACAATTTGACTTGAATAGTGTAGTAAATAGTAACTCGAAACACAAAAACTTCGAGAACGTCGAAATTAGTACATTAAAGCTAGGTAAAAATAAAGTGAAATTTATTTTTGGATTTATGCTAGTTATGGTACTGAAACACTGTGAAATTGTGTGTTTTAGCTGAAAAAGACTTGGAAACTCGAAGAGACTGAGTCAAGGCCTAAAGGCGACTCACATCAGGTTTGTGCACAATAATAATTGTTTAAATATTTTAATCTCAAAAATTTGACTTCTTTGATTAATTATGTACTGTGTTGCCATTTTATAATCATAAATGTGACTTTGGAAATTGATCAGATTTCTCATAAATTGTTTGAATAAATTGTTTTGAATTAATTTTATGTTCACACTTAGCATGACAGTATCATATTATTCCTCCTCCATTTATTGGGTTGAGATTGTTTATTTTCCTCCCTCTCTGGTTTACCAGTTGAGGTTGAGATTGGATGAGTACTCATTAGCTAGCTAGCCACCTCCCTCATTGATTTCGATTAATGGGGTTGAGATTGCTTTGTCGTGGTGTACAACACGGCATTGATAAAAAATTTTGTGTCATGGCTTAAGTTGTGTATGACTTTGGCAACACTGTGTTTATGAAATTGTTTGACTAAATTGTGTTATTATGAGCATTGTTAATTTGAGAAATATTTAAATTGTGTTTCACCAATGAATGATTTATGTATTGCATTTTAAATTTCATTGTGCACCACTGAGTATTTTTATACTCAGCGATAGCTTATTTTGTTGTCGCAGATAAGAGCAAGGAGAAAGCAGCAGAGTGAGCTGCTATCGAATTGTGGACCACGTCGATCATTTTGTACGGGTATTATTTTATACCCTTGTAGATAATTTTGATGTAAATATAGAAATGTTGTATGTATCAATGTAAGTTGAGCAGTTGTAAATAAATTGTAATAATATTATTTTTTTTTTGATTTCCTTCTGTAAATTAATATTTGTACTTATGAATTTCTTACTTTATGCTTTGTGATTGGAGATATTAAATATTTTGAGATGATAAATCTTGATTTGTATTGTGAAATTATTTTGAAGTGCGTTGAATTGAGTTGATTGAGATTTATTGAAGGTTGAGAGTTGTAAAAAACTTTTGGAAGTGTTTTTTTTAGGTATTTGAATAACTGTTTTCTCCAATTTCAAACGGAACTCTGTCAAAATTTCTATAAAATTTGCGGCAAAATTTAAATGGACAAAATTTTTATTAGTATTTAAATCTTGAATAAATGATTTTTAATTCCTACCAAAATGCTCATCACTTCTAAAATGTAAGAAAATTGTTTTAAAATCCCTTGTAGGGTACTTAATGAGTTATCGGTAGGTGAAGTTCGGTAGTTCATTAAGTATTCTACGGGATCATGTTATGCCTTACGGAGGGGTAAGGTGTGACATGTTTTAGTGGTATCAAAGCATGGTTTTTCAATAAATTTTGACTACGTGTATGAACATTTTATTGATAAGCACAACTGCTCAAGTGTCTTTAATTGATACATATGACGTATTTACATCATGAATATGCACTAACGTAGGTCAACCTCCTTGTGTTTGATCTCAAGAAGTAGAAAATTTGGGAAAACAGAATGGAAGGAGGAGATCATTCCGAAGAACAATCTATTGAGGCTGAGGTTCAAGGGGAAGCCCCTGCACTCCAGGACGTGAGTGGGTCAGCCACTCCAGCTCTGCTCCGACCATGATTCCTACTCAATTTGTATGCAGATGGTCGCATTCTTCCAAAGAAATGGCGGGTAATGTGCCACCCCAAGCTCAAATGCCGATTCAGAGCACAACCACAAATCTCACTCGGCAATATGAAAAGTTGATGAAATTTGGGGCCACCGAGTTTAAAGGCACTGTGGATCCACTAGAGGCAGAGCAGTGGTTGGAAAGAATGGAGCGAGTTTACAGAAAACTGCGATATACGGAAGAGATGAAGTTCGAGTATTCTGTTTCCTTGTTACAAGGGGATGCATATGGATGGTGGAAGACCATCCCCCACAGCCTGGTTGAGCCACCTGTGCTGACATGGACAGACTTCCTGAGGGAATTCAGGCAGAAATGGGTTCCTGATGCATATATAGATAAGAAATTGCAAGAATTCCTGAGTTTGAAACAAGGGGACCGAACCATAGCAGAGTATGAGAGAGACTTCTTAAGGCTAAGCCACTATGCTGGAAGCTTAGTCTCCACCCCCAGAGACAGATGCAAGAGGTTTGAGTCCGGGTTAAAGCCGAATCTGAGAATGCAAGTCGTGGGTTTTCGACATTAGAATTTTGCTGAATTGATCTCATAGGCCCTGGAACTGGAAAGGATAGAATCAGAAGGGGCAGTGAAGAAGGGTTCACAAGAGAAAGAGAAGGCTGAAAAGACTACGGGATAAACATCTGAAAGTGGTTCTGGCAAGAGGAAACAGTTTGGGGGATCCAGCTCCCGTAGATCCGCCTGAGGCAGATTTTCTGGCCAAAGACCACCTCGGTCTGGTCAGCCGACCCAACAAGCTTCTCGAGGATATCTATCAGTCCGGCAGTGTGAAACTTGTGGTAAAACTCATAGTGGGGTTTGCTTCAAGGCCACCGGAGCATGTTTTAACTGTGGAGGGAGCGGACATTTCGCTAAAGATTGTACTAGTGCGCGCCAGTCTGGATCTTTTGCTACATCGGAAGGATCAGCCCAAGTCTCTGCACCTAGAGGGTCACCGTCAGCTGTTAGAGGTAGAGGCAGAGGTAGGGGTCCTGGTAACACTCCTGGAAGTCAAAGCACTGTTAACCAACCAGCACCCAGTGGTGCACCAGTCAGGGTGTATACCATGCGTCAAAGGGAAGAAACTGAAACATCAGACGTTGTAGCTGGTAATTTCTCCATCTTTGACCAAGATGTGTATGTGTTATTTGATCCTGGCTCTACACATTCGTATGTTAGTGTTAGGGTGATGTGTTCTACTACTATTCAGTGTGTACCAATGGACTATGATGTGCTAGTTACTAGTCCATTAGGCTAGGAGGTCAGGGCAAATAGGCTATATAGAGACTGTCCTTTGGTGATCCAAGGACACACTTTTCTGTCTGATTTAATTGAAATGCCCTTCAGAGATTATGACATTATCCTAGGCATGGATTGGTTAGCCAGGCATCATGCCATGATTGACTGTAGATTGAAGACAGTCACTTTTAGTCTTCCTCAGTATGGTGATGTAGTAATATATGGGGAGAGGCAGTTATTGCCTTCAAACATCATTTCAGCTGCACTGGCCAGAAAAATGATTAGAAAAGGGTGTGAGGCGTACTTGGCACATGTGATAGACACCCAAGTAGGGAGTCCAGCACTGAGGGACATTCCTACTGTATGTGACTTTTCGGATGTATTTCCTGAAGAATTGCTAGGATTACCTCCAGAAAGAGAAGTGCAGTTTGAAATTGATGTTATACCTGGTGTGGACCCAATCTCCATAATGCCATACAGAATGGCACCAGCAGAACTAAAAGAATTGAAAGTGCAGTTGCAAGAGTTGCTTGACAAGGGCTTTATTCGCCCTAGTGTGTCACCTTGGGGAGCACCGGTGTTGTTTGTAAAGAAGAAGGATGGCACCCTCCGGTTATGCATTGATTATTGGCAGTTGAATAAGGTGACAATAAAGAACAGATACCCATTGCCCCGCATTGATGACTTATTTGATCAGTTGAGGGGTGCAGCTGTGTTCTCCAAAACTTACCTGAGATCAGGTTATTATCAGCTGAAAGTACAAGAGCAGAGTATTCCTAAAATTACCTTCAGAACCCACTATGGCCATTATGAGTTCTTGGTCATGCCATTCGGGTTAACTAATGCTCCAGCTGCTTTTATGGATCTGATGAACACTATCTTCAGACCATACCTCGACCAGTTTGTTGTGGTATTTATTGATGATATATTGGTCTATTCGAGGAATGCAGAAGAGCATGATAGACATCTGCGGATTGTACTACAAACTTTGAGGGAGAAACAGCTATATGCCAAACTGTCAAAATGTGAATTTTGGCTGAAGGAGGTATCCTTTTTGGGGCACATAGTATCAATAGAGGGTATTAAGGTAGATCCTAGCAAGATTGAAGCTGTCCTTAATTGGAAGCCACCCAGAAATGTTACGGAGATTCGCAGTTTTCTGGGGTTAGCTGGATACTACCGTCGATTTGTGAAGGGATTCTCCATGTTGGCATCTCTATTGACTAAGCTGCTTAGAAAGGATGTGAAATTTCAGTGGACGGACAAATGCCAGCAAAGTTTTGATGAATTGAAAAGATGTTTGACAGAGGCTCCAGTCCTGACTTTACCTACACCGGGTAAAGAATATACAGTTTATAGCGATGCTTCTCACAATGGATTAGGTTGTGTGTTGATGCAAGATCGAAATGTCATTGCCTATGCATCATGCCAGCTAAAACCGCATGAGAGGAATTATCCGACACATGACTTGGAGCTTGCAGCTATTGTGTTTGCTCTTAAGATCTGGAGACATTATTTGTATGAGGAGAAGTGCTACATCTACACAGATCATAAGAGTTTGAAGTATTTGGGTACCTAGAGAGAGTTGAATTTGAGACAGAGGAGATGGTTAGAGTTGATAAAAGACTATGATTATCTGATAGACTATCAGCCAGGGAAAGCTAATGTTGTGGCTGACGCCCTAAGTCGCAAGACTATGGCAAGTCTACAGGTTACTCCTTTGTCTTTGGTACATGAGTTGAGATTATTACATGCCAGTTTAGAGATTAATGATGAAGGGCAGACAGTAGTTGCATGGCATGTACAGCCAGTGTTGATTGATCGATCGTAATGGTCGCCGTAATGATGAAAGGTATCGAGTCGTTGGAAGAAGTCCGCAGGCAAGAAACCGAGTTCTCAATCAAAGATGATGGTTTCTTCGCTACACGAGGCGTAATGTGTGTTCCTAATAATGTTAATTTGAGGCAGATCATTTTGAAGGAAGCACATGAGTCTCCTTTTGCTATGCACCCTGGTGGTACAAAAATGTATAGAGTGCTAAAGGAGCATTACTGGTGGATGGGTTTAAAAAGAGATGTGGCAGAGTTTGTATCCAAATGCCTAACTTGTCAGTAAGTAAAGGCAGAGCATCAAGTACCAACTGGGTTATTACATCCACTGTTAGTGCCAGAATGGAAATGGGAAAGAATAACTATGGATTTTGTAATGGGACTTCCGAGGACACAGAAGAGTCATGATGCAGTATGGGTCATTGTCGACAGACTAACTAAGTCTGCTCATTTTCTGCCAGTCAGAATGGACTACAGTCTAGACAGATTAGCCAGGTTGTACATTGATGAGATTGTGAGACTTCATGGAGTGTCAGTATCCATTGTATCAGACAGAGATCCTAGGTTCACTTCTAGATTCTGGGGTAGTCTTCAGAAGTCCTATATTGATTTGAAAAGAAGGGATATTGAGTATGCAGTGGGAGAGAAAGTGTTCCTCAAAGTTTCTCCTTGGAAGAGGATTATGAGATTCGGCAGGAAAGGGAAACTGAGTCCTCGTTTTATCGGGCTATATGAGGTATTAGAAAGAGTGGGTCCTTTAGCTTATCGTTTGGCACTACCTCCAGAGTTGGAAAAGATACATAATGTCTTCCATGTGTCTATGTTGAGGAGGTATCGATCAGACCCATCTCATGTACTACCAGTAGAAGAAATTGAAGTAAATCCAGACCTCACATATGAGGAAGAACCCATAAAGATTATGGCTTATGAGGTGAAGCAGCTACGGAACAAGCAGATACCATTGGTAAAAGTGTTGTGGAACCATCATTCGGGCCAAGAAGCTACTTGGGAATGAGAGGAGGACATGAGGAGACAACACCCATAGCTGTTCAGATATTGATACCAGGTTAAATTTCGAGATGAAATTTATTTAAGGGGGGGAGAATTGTAACACCCCTATTTGTATAGCCCGGTATATTTCACTGTTCCGATGACCGGTGTCGGTCCGGACAATTAAGGGGATTAGAACCACACTTAAGTCAATTAGAGAAGCTATAAGTACAAATAATTAGTAATGTTCAATTAGTTAAGTATAAATAAGAAAAACAGAACATAAGAAGTTAAATGAGCCGAGAGTCACAGCGATGGGTGACCTCCTCGGGAACGACTGCAAAGTTATTTTAAACTCAAATTTCGAATCGTAAAATGTGACGCCGCGGTCCTTAGGACCATTATGAACACAATGGAAAAGAGAAAATCACGAAAAAGAACTGTTAAGCCAGTCAAATAATTAGGTCAGGGAGCCGGAAGAAATATGGAATTATTTGCAAACCGGGATGAACCGGCGATGGGCAATTTGGTCAATTAACCCTGAGAGCTGACTCCTGACCTAACTGTCAAATAAAATCGGAGAAAAGAAAATTTTCGAATCGAGAATTAAATTAAAGAACTAATAGAAAAAAAAAAGAGGAAAATCAAAAAGTAAAAAGGTGATGACATCATGCATGATGCCATAAGTGTTAATTAATAAATTAATTAATTTGATTTTTTTTGTGGTCTTCCATAAGATAAAGATAAAATAAAAGAAAAGAAAAAAAAATTAAAAAACCTCATTTTCTTCTTCCTTTGTGCCGCCCCATTTCCTCTATAAACCTCCATGAATTTCCTCCATTTAAGCTTACACTTAAGCTTAATTTTCTCCACTTAATCTTCATAACTCCCTTAAAAACCTTACTGGAGCTTGCAATCTCAACTTAAGGACAAGAAAGAAAGAAGAAAGAAAGAGAACAATTGAAGATTTGGTGTTTAAGTTGAGGTTAGTATGTTAACTTGTCATTTTTCCATTTTAAATGCCTAATTGGTTGTTGAAATGAGCTTTGAACTAATGAAATGAAAACAAATATTGGGGGGGAGGACCAAACTGAAATTTCGGCCTGTTGAAGGAGAGTATGATTTTGTATGGTTTGATGTATTTAGAATGAATTAAAGGCGTTAGTAAACTTACATGAGTATGGTAGTAAGATGGAAATGCATAAATGTGATTAATTGTAACAATTAAGTGAGTTAGGGTTTTGGGACTTAGGGTTTGTGAACAAAAAATGCAAGAAGTGAGTAAATTGTGTATTTGACCTATTGTGAAGTGAAAAATGGTCAATTGTGACCAAATGAGTTGTGTTTGAATTGTTGGAAGTGAAGCCAAATTCGGAGGTTGAATGGTCATGCTGCTGGCAGCATGACCAAGTCAACTTTAAAGGATCAAAACTAAAATTTTACAAGTCCAATTGATATGGTACCAATTGGGGATGAAAATATACATAAAATGACACAATTTTCATTTAGGAACCATGCCCAAAAAGTGACCAAAACTTAGTGAACCAATTGACCAAAGTTGCATAAGAGCAGGCTGCCACTGTACAAACTGACCAAATAAATAGTATTTGTTCATTTGGTCATAACTCGAGCTAGGCAGGTCAAAATGACCTGAAATTTTACCAGTGGTTAGATGAGATATATACCTAAAACTTTCATGAAGAAAACAAGTCCAAATTCTGCCAGAAACTAAGTCATTTGGCCACCACAAGTTGGTGACTTAAATCTGCTAGCACCAAATTTACCCAGAAAATCTGGGTTGTTTTCAATCCGGCAGCCCTAGTTCAAATGGCCATAACTTGAGCTACAAAACTCCAATTGAGGTGATCCAAAAATGAGAATAAACTTAAGACAATAAGAAACATTTTCTATGAAGAAAGGTTTGCCAAATTCCAACAGTAGATTGACCAATGGAACAGTGCAACTTGGAGCACCAAAACTGAAAATTTGACAATTTGGCCAAAAGGACTTAAGCTTTGAGAAAATGACCAAAACCAACAAATTTAATGACCAAAATGTGGTATGTGGGTGAAGTTGGAGTTCCCATACCTATTAAGCCTTAAAAAGTCAACAATTTGACTTGAATAGTGTAGTGAATAGTAATCCGAAACACAAAAACTTCGAGAACGTCGAAATTAGTACATTAAAGCTAGGTAAAAATAAAGTGAAATTTATTTTTGGATTTATGCTAGTTATGGTACTGAAACACTGTGAAATTGTGTATTTCAACTGAAAAAGACTTGGAAACTCGAAGAGACTGAGTCAAGGCCTAAAGGCGACTCACGTCAGGTTTGTACACAATAATAATTGTTTAAATATTTTAGTCTCAAAAATTTGACTTCTTTGATTAATTATGTACTGTGTTGCCATTTTATAATTGTAAATGTGACTTTGAAAATTGATCAGATTTCTCATAAATTGTTTGAATAAATTGTTTTAAATTGATTTTATGTTCACACTTAGCATGACAGTATCATATTATTCCTCCTCCATTTATGGGGTTGAGATTGTTTATTTTTCTCGCTCTCTGGTTTACCAGTTGAGGTTGAGATCAGATGAGTACTCATTAGCTAGCTAGCCACTTCCCTCATTGATTTCGATTAATGGGGTTGAGATTGCTTTGTCGTGGTGTACAATACGGCATTGATCAGAAATTTTGTGTCATGGCTTAAGTTGTGTATGACTTTGGCAACACTGTGTTTATGAAATTGTTTGACTAAATTGTGTTATTATGAGCATTGTTAATTTGAGAAATATTTAAATTGTGTTTTACCAATGAATGATTTATGTATTGCATTTTAAATTTCATTGTGCACCACTGAGTATTTTTATACTCAGCGATAACTTATTTTACTGTCGCAGATAAGAGCAAGGAGAAAGCAGCAGAGTGAGCTGCTATCAAATTGTTTACCACGTCGATCAATTTGTACAGGTATTATTTTATACCATTGTAGATAATTTTGATGTAAATATAGAAATGTTGTATGTATCAATGTAAGTTGAGCAGTTGTAAATAAATTGTAATAATATTATTTTTTTTGGATTTCCTTATGTAAATTAATATTTGTACTTATGAATTTCTTACTTTATGCTTTGTGATTGGAGATATTAAATATTTTGAGATGATAAATTTTGATTTGTATTATGAAATTATTTTGAAGTGCGTTGAATTGAGTTGATTGAGATTTATTGAAGGTTGGGAGTTGTGAAAAACTTTTGGAAGTGTTTTTTTTAGGTATTTGAATAACTGTTTTCTCCAATTTCAAACGGAACTCTGTCAAAATTTTTATAAAATTTGCGACAAAATTTAAATGGATAAAATTTTTATTAGTATTTAAATATTGAATAAATGATTTTTAATTCCTACCAAAATGCTCACCACTTCTAAAATGTAAGAAAATTGTTTTAAAATCCCTTGTAGGGTACTTAATGAGTTATCGGTAGGTGAAGTTCGGTAGTTCATTAAGTATTCTAAGGGATCATGTTATGCCTTACAGAGGGGTAAGGTGTGACAATATAAATTCAAATTAAAATAGAATATAGTTAATCTTATAAATACAATTATTTAATTTCAATTCAAATAGAATTAGAAATCACTATCACATTAGAATACAATTCAAGTAAAAAGATTTATGTTTATTGTAAACATTTATAATTAAAATTTAATTTATAATATCATATAAATAATTAAAAATATTAAATAAATAATTTCGTTGTAATTTAATATTATTTTACAATATAATATAAATAATAAATAGTTAATCACAAGATTAGTAACCCAAATAAAAATAGTATTATAAATAAAATTTAAATTGAAATAAAATATATATGCAATCAAATATCATTTTTATAAACACATTAATTTAATTCCAATTCAAATAGATTTAAAATTTTGCTTTCCACATCATAATGGCATTCAAGTACATAGAATTTAGGTTTAATTAAAATACTAAAGGATAATAAAAGTAAAAATAATTATAAATAATTAAGTAATTTATTTTTTTAAATAAATAATTAAATAGATGTAATTTAATAATTAGATTAAGGTATTTTTATGTTCTCTTATATATTTATATATATTATAATAAATAAATTATAACTGTAATTATAATTAAATTATAGATAATATATATAAAACAAATATAATATTTATATATTTTAATTCAAATTTGAGTTACTCCTTTCCGTAATAGTCTGTTGGTTATTCCATGTAGAATTCTGGCTCCTGTATAAGGGGCGGGCCAGCGTTTACGATAGAAATTCCTCATACACGGTATTATCCCAAACGCCAAAGCGACCGTTATACACCTGAATCTGACGCGTCAGCCGACTAACGTCGCCACCGGGACCGCAGAAGTTCCTCCTACCACAGCTACGATGAGCGTCACCTATCGTGGACGCTTTCGCTCTGGCTCACCCGAGTATTCAAGTCCGGCAAGAAAAAGCCCAAGCCCTGGGCCAAGGAAAACATATTCTTCGCTGGAAAAGTTCGGAAGGGGGAGCCCCTACCTCGATCTTGGAGGCTCTCGTAATGGAAGGAATTCTAAGCCCAGGGATACAGGATCACATGATTCCCGGTATAGGAAGAAGAGGAGTTTGAGTTCTAAGCGTAGGTGCAGGAAATCATCTCTGGATGTAGATAGTGAATCAGATGAGGATGTGAGAGATAATGGGAATTAAACTGAATCAGATTCTGGAGAGGACCGAAGACGCAGAAAGAAGTCATGGAAAAGCAGCAGCAGTACGCGAAGGAAGTGCAGCAAGAGAAGTGGCAGAAGAAGTCGGAAGAGGAAGAATAGGTACAGTGATTCAAAATGATAGCGAGAGTGAAGGATCTGAATACGAGTCTAAGAAGCGGAAACGCGGTTCAGGGTCTAAACGCAGCAAGAAAAAGAGGTCTGAAAGGGAGGGTGCCAGTTCATGCTCGGATAAGAGTTCAGGTTCTAAAATAGATGCAAAGGGAAAATCAAAGGCTGATGAGATGGTGGCTGAAATTAATGATGAGGCTCAGAAGAAACCTGTTTTGGATAATGAACCTATGGTTGGGCCAATGCCCCTGCCTAGAGCCAAGGGGCATATAAATTATGGTGGTGCATTAAGGCCAGGTGAAGGGGATGCCATTGCACAGTATGTGCAGCAAGGAAAGCGTATTCCACGTAGAGGAGAAGTGGGTCTTGATGCTGATGCAATTCAAAAATATGAGAGTCTTGGGCATGTGATGAGTGGAGACAGGCACCAGAGGATGAATGCCATTCGTATTGGGAAAGAAAACCAAGTCTATAGCGCTGAGGACAAGCGAGCTTTGGCTATATATGTTTAAATATGAGGAGAAGGCAAAAAGGGATCACAAGGTTATGGCTGCTTTGCTGAGGCATGCGCAGCGCCAGATTGGGCTGGACGTTTGTCCTGCTCATGATCCCTTTGCAGCAAAAGCTTCTGACAGTGCTGATACTTAATAGTGAGGTGCGCTTGTCTATATTTTTGTTGTAAACCTGCACGATTCTGAATTTACTTGTTTGGGCTTAGGCTTCATATTTCATGGTGTATTTATTGTAACCTGACATGTGTGTTTGGGCTTAGGCTTCATATTTCATGGTGTATTTATTGTAACCTGACATGTGCCATATTGACGACCGACGGTCTAAAGGATGAATAAGTTTAGTTCTTTGATGCCTTATTTTTAAAATCAAACTAAATTCCAGACAGCTACAAGTTTTTCAGTTTTCTCAAACTAAACTTCATATATGCTGTACTTGTGAAATTTTTATAGCTATAATTTGGATGCGACATTGGAAGTTTGCTTAACTGCTTAAGTAGTCTTTAAGCATTGTGCATTCCTGTCTTGCTTTGAACCTTTGTAGTGCATTATTATATTTATATATATATTTTTCCTGAAAAGGTTTTGTATGTCTAATTGTTGCTATGGATGTGTATGGTCTGTACCATTCTTGTGATCTATAATGGGGCTTTTGTTATGATTGCTGTTAGTTTCATCATGATTGAGTGATATTGCCTCTATTGATTGAAAGAAAGGCTGTTGGTTTTGAACAAGCTGGCAATGGCATTCTCAATGAAGAAAAAAGGGTTTTGATGATTTAGAGTCTAATGTGCTGGCAACTTCCACTTACAGCTGTCGCAAGTTAAGGTTATTTCAATTAGCATCAATGGCTAATAAAGAGATATTTTAAGTTGAAGTTTGAGAAGCAAAATATTTTATTTCGTAGACCAGCTACTGAGTATTGTAGCAGTGCCCAGATAAAAGATGGAATGTGCAAATCTTGGGTGGGGTTTTGACTGAGAAAATATTTGTGGTTATTTCTTGGATATGTGCATCTAGGACTAGTAAATTGGTGCACGAAAGGGCTTCTTCAGCTGAACCTTGTGTTGGATGGAGTTCTTATTGAGAAAAAAAAATAATGGTGATAAAGAAAATGCAACAAACAAAGACACGCTGCCTTATTTATCCATAAAAAACTTGCAATTTTCCGTTTTTCTGTCCTGGTGTTGAGTTGCCATTAAATAGTTAAGAATGAGCAACTAGGACTAGGAATAATAGCTCAGGAAATTTTAATAGTGAAATAGAATTTTTGTCTTATCATACGAATGGAAATATTTACATGTAAAGTTTTCTGGAAAAGAGTGCTAAGAATGAGATACTAGAATAGGTTTGGTCTAAGGTACATTCATCTTTCAATTTTTAAAGTGTAACTCAAATCCATGTCCTAATATTTTCTCACAAAATGTGTTCTCTAGAATTTTTCTTTTTTTTTTTTTAACAAGTTATTTTCAGCTAAACAAATTAAGTGTAAATTACTTATTATTGTACATATAAGTCCAGTTCAAGATAGGCCAGGCAACAAGAGCTCTAAATTCTTAAAACAAAAATTCAGTTGGAAATAGCAACTAAAAGCCTTTTTCTGATGGCAGTATTAGGTTGCTTCAGAACTCTGTTGATGTTTAAATAACCATGATTGTCCGCGGCAAGAATGAGCAACTGAGAAAGGTAATGACTTATGATAGGTGGGAAGCTCGAGTTGATTCTGGAGGGAAAGCCGAAATTTACTCAGCAAGGAAACCAGGGGGTAACTAACCAGAGATGGTTGGAATATTCTAGAAGAAATAAGAAGATTCGAGAAGGAAGCCAAGCAGTTATCCATCTATGCAATCCGTTAATGGAATGACAGCAGAGAGCTCATGGGAAGAGAGAGATGCAGGGGCTGAGAATAGAATTAAGTGGGAGGCATGCTTTGTAATTTTCTTTCCATTTATTTTTCAGCTAGGAATTGCTTGGGGGGCAGAAGGGAATTCCTGCGCGGAAGAAGTTTCTCCTGGTATTATAATTAGTTTTTTTCCCTATTTTCTTTGTTACAGTGCTTCTTTACTTTAAGTGTACTCCATAATTTCTATCAATAGAAGATCCCCTGTTTCCACAATCTTCTCTACAATTCTGGTATTAATTGTTCCATATCCCAGGGACAGGTTCTTTGCTCTATCAGGTTTATATATGTATGTGTGAGAGATGAGAGGGCAAATATGGTGCTCATTGAGTGGCTGTGATCCTGTTTATTGCCTGCAGATCATGAGTAGTTTCTGTTTGTGGGATCAACGAACTGGCTTTTAGTCCAATTATGCAAGTGTAAAGAAAAACAGTGCAGGAAAGTTGGGATAGGAGTAATATTGAGGCTTGAGACTCTCACAATGTGTTCAACAATGTCATAGTTTCCGCAAAAAATTGAACTTGTCAAAATACATTTCATAAGTTGTGAAAAGAATTAGCTTTGTAAGTTCTCTCTCTAATGCGTTTAGAGAGAGAATTTCCTCTCAAATTTTAGCTAGTTTAGGGTTTTCTTTCCCTTGCTCTCTCGGCTGTCCGTAGCCGTTTTCTGCCCTTCGAGGTAGGGGAAGGTTTTTCCCTCCTCCCCAGGGTATGGGCTTCCCTACTCGTCGCTGGTAAGGCTATACATGTTTTTGGCTTGGCAGGATGGGGTTAATGGCGAGGGATCTTATATTTGTCCTGGGTGAGGCTTTGTTTGGTTGCTGGAAAGAACGTTGTGCCCACTGAGTTCTGTCTAAGTGGGATGTGTAGGTGATCAACGAGGGTGGGGTTCCAAGGAAGGCAATCCTAAGGGTTTAGAGTTGGCATTTCAAAGATTACTTGGTGGTTTTCTCATGGTTATCATGACCTCTGCCATCATCTCTCCCCTGTTGATAGTTGGTTTGAGCCCAATTTGTCTGACAATGGCAATGGAGTTCATTGATTTTTATGGGTTTCTTCGTGTTCCTGGGAGGTCTGCTCAAGCTAGCAAGGATTTGACAGAAAGAAACTTCCTTTTTTGGCTCCCGCGACCAATTCCATGCGACCTAGACGATGGCGGCGCAACATGGTTGAGGCTCTGTGTTTGAGTCTCTTAAGATTTTATGGATGACTTTCGCTGGTTGAGTTTGGCACTTTGGGAAATCCTGGGTTGGGTTGGGTTGTATTGTTTTTACTTTTTAGGTCTTATTAGATATGCCCGCTGTATTAGGTTAGGCCTTATTACTATAATTTGCCATTTGATTTTAATGGAATGGACTTGCAATTAAAAAAAAAAAAAGGAGTCTCCGCAAAATTTATGCCACTGAAAGTGAATTACAAGTAACTGTATCGATTAAGGAGCATGATTGAAATAGTGATAATGATTGTGATTGTAGGGCTGTTGTTTTATGAGGTTAGAGTTTTTAATTATACATATGTTTTAATGAGACAATGACGCCATTTTAGGTGACATCAAATTTCAATTTTTATGTTATTATATTATTATTTATCTTTTTTAAATTGAATACTATGTCAGTAAATTCTTTTTTTTTTAACATGTATTTTCTTACATAAACAAGTCCCAAATAGGCATAAATAACACATGCCATAAAGGATATATACAACAAAAGCTACATAGTCAAATACACAAAGGTCAAAGCCAATAACCTAACTCAAAAAATCAGTCTAAATTCGTAAAGCACTAATCTTAGAAAATAGTGCAGCCAGCTAACAAAACCACCAACCGAAAGCACACAGGAAAAGAAAACCACCAATAACACTTGATCAGCCTCATCGGACATACCAGGCTGGTTGTACAGCAACTAAGGAGAAAGATAAAGATCTTCAAGAGCAAATAAAAGTACTACCATCAGACCTCCAATGCACAAACCGAAATCCAGTAACCGCTAGACTAAAGTCTCCAAAACCAATCGACTGCAACAATTCCAGAGAAGAAGATGGCCTTAAATGTAGAGGTCCAAGGCGTTTTAGTCTATTGTAGCCTTGGATCGGCCTTTGCCAAGCAATTCAGGTAGACTCCCTACATACTACATTCTATTTTTACAGAATATGTTGGCTATTATTAAATCTACATAGGGAACTAAATATATGTTCTCACCTTGCACAGTATCTGCAAAACCAAACTCAAAACTATGCATACCGAAACAGAGACGAAGGAGAGCAACCTTACGCCTAATTTCATAAATTGACATCGATCACCTCGCCTGCCCCGAAGGGCAAAAAAAGCCAGAAGAAAATCTCCTCGGCAGTTCCGAGAGAAAAAGGCTAAGCAACCAAATGAGAGAAATTTCTCTCTCTTCCAAAAAGAGAGAGAATTTTTCAAAAAGACATGTCAGTAAATTCTAATTGTCGATTGCTTGAAAAGTGATATAATATTATAATTGACATAAATTTAAGCATTCATTAGAGTAAATATAAAAATAAAAAATATATTGTAGTTAAAAATTAAATTAAATTTCTATTTTTTTTTTTGTATTTAAACCTTGTAATTATTGTCATTGTGTTTTTAACATAGATAAATGCAATAGATGGGAGTAACAATAATGGACAAAGCAACATTGAATTAGTATCACCAATTGATATCAAATACAAATCCTTCCTTTCCTTTTCTTTTCTTTTTAGCACAAACGGTTTCTTTATTACCTTAACTGATTTCATACAATTAAAAAATATCCAAAAAAGATTAAAATGCAACCTCTGCAAATGAATATAATTATTAAGGACAAAGCTTTGGTTTGTTGAAGCTCTAATGCAAGTGTAATGTCAATTAAAGGTGAGTCCCCATTATGATTCCTGCAATTATGGACAACTAGAAAGCGAGTAAATATTTTTTTTTCCATGGGGAGAAACTGAGCAAAGGCAGACCAAAAAATGCTGAAGGTATCGACCTTAGCATTTTTCTTTCTCCTAACGTGTAGTATAATAACCAGTCTTTTCCAGCCAACATCCAGCTTGTCCTTCTCTCCTTCTTCTTCTTCTTCTTCTTCTTCTATTCCCCATGCGAGTGACGATCCCTCGCCCTCTCTCAATTATTAGTCTTTGTTGTCTTTGTTAATTCCTCCTTTGTTAAGTCCTCCCCTTCTCTCACACGCACATCTCCATCTGTGGGCAGCGAAAACTACACAAACCCAGATCAAATTGGAGCATCAAGAAGCTGACTTTGGAGTCTTTAGATTACGGGTTCTTTAGTTCATCTTAATTTCATAAGTGAGGTACTGTGAATTTTTGTACTGTCTTACTTGTATATAGCTATACATATATATTTCCTTTACCAAGAAAGTGCCAATTTCTTAGTATATGTAGAGAGTAATTATAGAAAGATATTGGTTTCCTTCTTTTTGTCTAAATATAATGAGGGACTTACCTTCTTGTTTTGGTGAAAGTGGAGTTCAAGTGGCTGATTCATTGTCTTCAAACACTGCGAAAGCTGAACAAAACCTGGTTACCTGTGTCTATCAATGTAAATTACGTGGTCGTTCTTGCTTAATTACTGTCACCTGGAGTAAGAATCTTATGAGTCAAGGTCTTAGTGTCGTAATCGATTATTCAACCTATCATTGTCTCTGTAAAGTTGATATAAAAACATGGTTGTTTTCTAAAAGAAAAGGATGCAAGAATTTAAGGGTAGATTCTAGTAAAATTGATATATATTGGTACTTATCTAATGCCAAATTTGGTTCTGGGCCAGAACCTTCGGAAGGATTTTATTTGGCTATTGCATTTAACCAAGAAATGGTGTTACTTCTTGGGGATATGAAGAAGGAAGCATACAAGAAAATTGACAATGCCTCGGTAAATTCCCATGTCATTTTTATTGCTAAGAAGGAGCACATTTTTGGGAAGAAGTTCCATGGTGCAAAAGCTCAGTTCTGTGATAAGGGGCAGATGCACAATGTCACAATTGAGTGTGATACCGTTGATCTTAAGGACCCATGTCTTGTGATCCGCATTGATCGTAAGATGGTAATGCAGGTCAAGAGACTGAAGTGGAAGTTCCGGGCAATCGCACCATATTGGTGGACGGGCTTCCAGTTGAAGTGTTTTGGGATGTCCATAACTGGTTATTTGGTAATGCTATGGACAATGCAGTTTTCATGTTCCAAACTGCCTATCTGCAGGGAAATTATGGACCAGCCAATCCATTTTTGATCCCTCTGTCTTGGCATGGTCTTACTCTCGGCAATTCAGAGACTACCAGTTACAAGGTCTTGGTTTCTCACTTATATTTTAAGCTTGGAAGAATGAATAAAACTGTATGTTAAATTGCTGAGATTTAACAGATACTTCCTGCAATGTTTTTAACAAAGGATGTGATAAAAGATATGGTAAATGCCATTAGAAGTTTACGCATTTTGTTTCTTGTCATTTTCCCTTTTCAAGTGACTCCTTATATGCGCTAACTCATTAGCTTTTAATTGCTTTTTTTGCTTTATCCAAGTATTATACTTTGATTTTCTATGGTTGAAAAATGCATATTATATACTAATCATGTGACACCTTTGTAGAGTATTGTAGTCAGATTTCCTTTCCCATACTTCTCGTGAATGCGATTAATGTTAGAAAGAAATAAGAGTTTTTGTTTTAAGGAAATAGGATAGTAAGCATTTTCCTATTCTAATTCCTTGTTGCAAGTTGCTGAAGGTTTATTCTTGGGATATGGGGTTTTCTTATGACTTTTTTCTTGTTGCACATGTCTTGTTTATCAGTAGCATAACAGATTGAAGTCTAGTTGTGGCATGTCAGTTTTATAGGATTCACAAAAAGGAAGGTGTATTTCTTCTAGATCTTTTTTACTTAAGTTTTGTCAGTCACCTCTCTAACACGTGTTCTTGTTTATCAGTAGCATAACAGATTTAAGTCTAGTGGCATGTCAATTTTATAGGATTCACAAAAAGGAAGGTGTATTTCTTCTAAATCTTTTTTACTTGACACTTATGATTTGTCAATCACTTCTCTAATTTAAGATTAAAATAGCAAGCTTGATGTGGGTTATCCATTTCGAAAGATTGATTGCTAGGCTTGCTGCCCATGACACTAACACGGATGGAGAAAATGGATATAAATGGGAGTCTATTTGGAGCATCTACCACTACATGCTCAAGTATTGAGAGTTGATCTTTGAGTAGAAGAGAGCCAATGTTAACTAAATGCTCTCCTTCTTGTAGGACTAGTTTGAGAGATGGATGGATAACGTCTAGGTGATGATGGTGGTATACTCAAATGTGGCTTGTATTGGTACAAAGAGATTGCTATTTATATGATCGGAAAAATTTGGTGATTTGAGATGAGAAAATTTCCACTCTTCAATAAAATGCACTTGCTTCTTTGTCATAAATGGATGTGGTTCAAACTATTTGGACTTTTGATACATCGTATAAATAGGTAAAAATGATAATCTGTCCCATGTGTGTAGCTACTTGCATAGTATGATAAAAAGCACAACCATGGGGGGAAACTTGCTGTTTAATTTACAAATAGCCCTTGTTATGCTTCAGCTCTTCTGCTAAATATATATCTCTTCCATCTCCAAAGTCAAGTCCTCTGGTCCAGAATCTTGGTAGACTTCACGCAGAACCTTATCATCCAGCTGAAAAACAAGGAAATGCTATTATCAGATCCACAAGGTGAAGGGAAATGTTTGAGCATTTGAAACAGGTATGTTGTTTTGTAGATTGTTTCAACTAAAGGCTGCTAAAACAACATAACTCTTAATATTTTCAATGGAAATTATATTATGTATAAGATGTGCATGGTGCGCACATTCTGTTCGCCTTTGGTTGAGCATTCTTTACATCATTTAAAAGTGATATTGTTGAATTCTTTACATGCTCAGTTCCAACTGCTTTCCTCTAATGCAGAACCCTTTGGAAAGTGATTGTTGAAACTTATAATCAAGCAGAGTATCCCACAGTCCTTGGCTAGTTTATTATTTGCATTGCTTCACCAATATAAAATCCATATATACAAATCCCTTACAATATTAATTTCTTGCCCCGCAAACTGGGAAGCACAGAAAGCCATACAGAAAATGCCTCGGCATAAAAAATATACCATTACTGCATTCCATTTTGACCTGTTGTACTCATTTTTGCCGTACCAGCATAGAGATCATTTTAAAACTGAAGAATGTACTGCGAATTTGCTACCAAACCAGATGGGAAAAGAAGAGAGACTGTTTAAATACATGCACAGCTCCCTGTGCCTCCATGACTCCATCCATTGGCCCTTAGCTATCTCTACATGTATGTATTGTGCATTGCTTAAATGAACTTTTCAACAGGTAAATGCCAGTCTATGGTATAAGAATGTGAAGATACGTAATGATGGTGATATGTGAAATGCCATGATTTTGATTTACCCATTAAAGAGCATTCCTCAGGGATCAGACAATTGAGGGTCTTTTGTGAAAATTTGATTTGTATCGGATTCAAATTTACAATCTCATAAGTCTAAAACGCTTCACGATTTGTTCGAATTATCGCTGTTGTCAGCAGTCAAACGTTAATTATTATATATTTTGTTTAAGAGTTAATTCCCCCTTAATTAACGACTAGAAATTTAAATATATTATATTTATTATGAATTTTTATGCTTATTATTAATTGTTTCAATTTATTTAAAATAAATACTTGAAATATTATTTTTTTAATATTTAATTTTTTATGTTTTTATTTTATTTTTTAACCATTAAATTAAAAATTTTCAATTCATTTAAAAATAATTATTAGCAACATAAATTTTACTTCCCTAACAATTGCCTTCCTAGAAGCCATTTCAATTATTCGACCGATTTAACGGCCTTCCAGTTTGAGGGCAACAAACGAGGCCTCCAACCAAGAGAGAAACCCCGAAACTTTCGAATTTTCCACAGCGAAGACAAGGATGGGAACTCTATCTTTCTTGTTTCCTTTATCCCTTTGTTGTCCACTGACACCCAATCATTCCTCTTCAAGAACCCATCTCCATAAACGTACTTCATGGCCCCATATCTCCTCATACACTCTCAAATCCGCCGAAATTCGAGGCAGAACTGTAGTTTTTGGAGGGAATTCAAGTGACCGAAATGAGTCTCAGTTCTTGGACGAAAATGGTGTAGTCGATGACATGGATGGCTATCTTAACTACCTCTCTCTCGAATACGACTCTGTTTGGGACACCAAACCATCATGGTATGCCTGCTTGCTTTCGTCAATAATATGTATATAAATAACCTAAAGCGTTTACGAAACTGCAATCTTTGGATTTAGTTTTTTCTTGCTGACTTTCATTTTATGCAGCTTAAGATATTTGTAGTTCGCAATAGATTGGGGCCTCAGATTGGAACTCTTTGAAGTGGGAATTTTGTTGAATTCCCATATAGGATAGGTGAAATTCTTCGTTACATTCAGTGGAGTTAGCAGGGTGGGAATAAAATATTGATTTCAGTTGTGAGTTCTGCAATTCGAAATAAGAATGAGGCCACTTTTGAAGATGGACCATGTAGGTAATAGCTCATGAGATAATATCACATACATTAAGTATTATTCAGGATTCCATTTCCCTTACATTCTCGAATCCCATAGCGTTTTAATTTCTAGATGTGATTTCTAGATGACCGAGCATGCTCTGCTGCTTCCCTAGAGGAATCAGGTGGTTATAGGTGGAGTAATATTAAGTGTAAGATTGATTATTGTTATTCCATAAGTGCATCTGTCACCATTAATATGTCATCCTTGCTTTGGGCTTTAGTCTCTTCAGGGTTCAGATTTGTTTTGTTTCATTTAGATGCTAAGGAGAGAGGAACCTTGGTGCTATTGATTGTTATGGTTATTCTGATATTGTAATTCCTTTCCTTATGTCCAATTTTCCCGCAACTTATGAGAATTATATTAATTGTATTGTTTATATCTGTTTCCATATGAGAGATCTCCGTTGAGAATCAAAATTGCATAACATATTTATGGGACATGTTTTTGCAAAATTATAGGCTGATCAATTTTATTAAATTTTCATACACAACTCAACTCAACTCATCTAAGCATTTATCCAAAAAATTTATTGGACTCAACTCAAGTAAGCTTCTATCCAAAAAAATTTATTAGGGTTAGTTATATGGATTATCTTTCTCCACTCTAAATAATTTTGATACTTCTAATTATTAAATTTCCATCTATTATAATTTATTTTGGTTAGTTTGGTTATAACCGATAGCTGACCAAATATTTTCGGTTTTGATCAGATTTAGTTCTCTCTTAATTTCAGTTCGATCATATTTTAGAGTCTGTTAAAATTTTCAATTAGTCAAAATTTTGATTTAATTGAATGCACGCCTGATAAATTACCCCTTGAACCTTGAACATTTTGTTTATATGTAGGATTTGCTTTAAATTATAGTCCAACATCTTCATGACAAATTTCATTCACATCTTCATTTAAATTCCAAATGGGCATAAATATCTATGCTTGCTTTAGCTGTTATCTGACTCTTTTTTATCTATTTTTTTCTAGGTGCCAACCATGGACAATAACACTCACTGGAGTATCAGTGATTGCTTGTAGTTGGCTGATGTTGCACTCAGTTGTAATTACGAGTATTTTACTCCTGTTAATATGCTTCTGGTGGTACATTTTTCTGTATTCTTATCCCAAGGTATGATCTCACTTGACAACTAATGTTTGCTGATTAACTTCTTTTTCTTCAGTAGTCAGTTATTGAAGCTGGGAATTACAAATCAATTATTTTGTGTATACTTGCCTTGCATATTTTTTGTCGTTAGGGTAAATTTTGTTTGTGTTGGAACTCAGAACAGTTTATTCAAGCAGTTAACAATCGAAATCTCTCTCCTTCCTTCCCACCCCTATCTTCTGGAGTTCAAATTTTGGAGACTCAATATGGCACATGATAATAAAGTATACTTCCCAAACCAATGCATTTTATGTAACACATGATATTTGGCAGAAACAGTGCTTAAAAGGGCTTCAGATGGCATTTGTGAGATGACACAAGGTATTAAGTTGCAGAATGAACAACAATGAGAAGTGAATTTGCAGGAAATTTATGGCATGACTTCTAAATTGTGGTGTTTGAAGCTTGGAACTTACTTTTACATGCGTGCAATAGTTGTTTTGTAACAGTGGATACCGGTCCTTAAATTGGTGTCCTATATCTCTGGAAGAGTTAGCGAACTATGCATTGTTTTATGTTGGACTTGCTTAGAAGATGAGATTCACATCTATCAAGTTGGTTTACTTGACAATTTCAACATACGCCTCTTGTCTTGCTTTGGTATTGATTTGATGCCACTTCAAAATATAAAGAAGCATTGCCTTTTGTATTTTGAAGTTAGTATAATATTCTGTTTGGTTTCTCTCGAGAAATTCCTATTTGAACGAGAGCTATCTTTATTTTTGTATGTTTGAAAGTTGCATTTTGGTATTAGATTATCTTATTTTCTTTACAGGCATATGCTGACATGATTGCTGAACGAAGAAAAAGAGTGAACAGCGGTGTTGAAGATACATATGGCTGGAGGAAGATCCAATGATTAGAAGTGAAAAAATGAACTTGTCAAGTCCCCCTTCTTTCTATCTTCTCTCTCAATATGTGTGAAATTTTTGTAATTTCGATCTTGCAAATAGCTGGATTACATATATCATAAGCTCTATTTGGTTGGCTAGATTGGACCCTTTTCATGTGTGTTTTGTAGTCGGTCGGTATGTATATTTTTCTCAATAGTGATATTAACAAAAATTTATGAGGGAGGGGGAGAGTAGGACCTTTTTTTTTTTTAATTTTAAATTTTAAATAATGTGACAATTGGCATGAATTTCACCATTTAATAATAACATATGTTATTGGATAAGTGAAAAAATGAGAGGAAGGAAAATAAGTAGGAAAAAATAACTTTAAAAAGACTTTTTCATTGTTTGGATAAGAGAAGGAAAACGAAGGAGGAAAGAAAAATAAATTTTATTTTTTTCTAATTATTTTCTTCTTAAATAAGAGAGAGTAAAAAATCAAAGAAAAAAAAGATTTTAGTATCGATTCTTTTACTTTTTTCTTTTATTTTTCACTCATTTAAATACAAGGAGAGAAAATAAAGAATAAAAAATAAAAAATATTTTTCTTTTTTTATTTTTCTTCCTCTCCTAAACTAATTTCAAATTTAAATAAAATTATATTTTTAAAAAATTAATTAATTATGTTAAAATTAAAATGATTAAATTAAATTATTAAAAATGTGAAAATATTTGAATTTTTTTGTATAATTAGATTAATTTATAATAAATAATTATATTGTAATATATATATATATATAATCAATTTAATTTGGCTCATTTTCTCCTTAGCTACTTGACACTTATTATGGTTTAATACCATCAAAGTAAACCGTACGCGTTCAATTGATGTAAATATTTTTAGTATTATTTTTAGCAAACGAGTTCGAGTTACAATTTTGCGTACCTTTTTTCTTTTGAACGTAAACGTTCATTGTATCAAATTAGGCACAGAGAGGCTCAGCTCAAGAGAATTTGACTTTTTTGACATTTGAGTTTTTAAATTATTTTTTTATAATATTGTTTTAAACAAAATTTAAGAAAATAATTTTTTAAAAATAATTATATTTTTAAAAAAAATTTTAAAAATAAAATATATTAAATTAAATTATTCAATTCTAATACGGAGTCATTTGCTACCGTAAATTGTATTGGACAACATCTTCAATTATTACATTATTAATTAAATAGAATTGAGTAAAGTATAGGATTTAAAAAATTAATCCTTTAAAAAGATATCGAATAAAATTGGATTTAGTAGAATTTCTATTTTAAAAGAAATCTAATCATGGGATTTAGGATTCTAATAAAGTGGGATATTATTTTTTTAATAATATTTATATTAAATTATAATTTTATCATTCAAATATTTTGAGTGTTAAGATGTTAAAATACATCTAAAATATTAAAAAATAATATTTTCTGTAGAAATGAGAAGTAATTTCTTTTTTAATTTTAAAATGTGGGTCTCATGTGTGCGACAGAAGTGTGATGCACCCAATAATTCCTCTCGGAAATATTATTCCCCGACCCAACCACCTGTTTAGACCGGAAAAATTCCCGATTCCCAAATTCCCAAGCCTAAAAATACAACCAGCCTTTTCATCGGCTTCAGCATCGCCGACCAGACAAACCCTAGATGGATCTCCTCAAGCAAGAACTTCTTAAGAAACGTCAATCCCTGGCTCAAGACACCGGCGGAAAACGAGTCTTCAAGCGCTCTGAAATCCAACAAAAAGAAATACAAAAGCTCCGCGAAGAAGAAAAGCGGGAATTAGAAGCCAAAGCCCAACGCCAAACCGCAGCTGCCTCTACAACCACAACCTCCACAAAATCCACTGCCACCGCCACTGCTACTGCCACCGCTACCACCTCCACCTCCATCGCCACGACATCCAAATCCCTAACCGATGAACAAAACATCGACAACCTTGTCCTCCCTAAACAAGAGGTCATCCGCCGCCTTCGGTTCCTAAAACAGCCCATCACTCTCTTTGGTGAAGACGACGATGCTCGGCTTGAGAGGTTGAAGTACGTCTTGAAGGCTGGAATCTTCGAGGTCGATAACGACATGACTGAGGGGCAGACCAATGACTTTTTGCGTGATATTGCTGAGCTCAGAAAGCGCCAGAAGACCGGAATTCTGAGCGAGCGGAAAAGGAAGGATAGGGAGGAAGGAGGTGGAGAGGATGGAGAGGTAGGGGAAGGGGAGGGGGAGCTGAGCGCCGATGGTGGCTCTAGTGGTGTCGATGCTGATAAGGATTTGAAGCGGATGAAGGCCAATTTTGAAGAGTTGTGTGATGAGGATAAGATTCTGGTGTTCTTCAAAAGGCTGTTGAATGAGTGGAAACAGGAGTTGGATGAGATGCCTGACGCAGAGAAGCGGACGGCTAAAGGGAAGTCAATGGTTGCTACCTTTAAACAGTGCGCCAGGTATCTGAATCCATTATTCAAGTTTTGCAGGAAGAAGGTAAGCATTTTGGCTTTAATTTATTGCTTTGAATATCGTTTCTATTTCAAATTCAATATTGGTTTGTCAATTAAATGTTGATATGGAGCTTCTGGTTATGTAAAATTTTTCGCGTAATTGGTTAAAATGAGTCGAGGATGTTTCTCAGCAGTATAAATTAGTACAAATTGTAATTATCAGTTACAAATTCCCTTAGAAACTTGAAAAGTAGGAAATAGGAAAAAGGGAACAAGGCAATTTTCCTGTCACTGGTGCAACATTGGGCTGCTAATTAATCCAGCAAGTAGTTTGTAAGGGTATCATACAGTGAGGTAGTAGGCTACATTATACTGGGAATCATAGCCATAAAACTTATCAATGGATCCAAGAGAATCTTGATATTTGTTCCTACCACCTTAATCTGCCCGTAACTTCTAGTGATCTACTTTGCCTACATCTACCTTATTTATTCAGAGTAGTTTTATTGCTGAAATATTGCACCTTGAACTTCTGTTTTATCTGTCTTTTATTTCTAGCAGAAGGGAGTGTAATTGAACTGAGGTCTAGGTGGATCCAGCACCCAAAAATGACCAAATAAACACTTTTTTGAAGCCACAGTTCCAAACTTACTAGAGAAAGGTAGTCCAACACTTGTCAAAAGAAAAATGGGCTAAAGGATGCCATGGATTAGTCAATTGTAATCACTTGAACATATCAATGCTACCACATGCACACAGCGCTGGCAATTACCAATGATGTAGGAGTTATCAAATAAGATTCCTCTGAAAGAGAAGTTAAAGATAGGGGGAAGAAGGCATCGTGGAGACCAAAAAAAAAAAAAGCCCTATAGGGTGAACAAAAGGCATATTGTGCATTTGGCAATTTGGTATCATACAAAGCATAATGGTCTATTCCTTCCTCTATTTATACCGATTCTTATAATCTTTTTGTTTCATCTAACTTTCAGTTTATGTTCAGTTGTTTTTGTTTAATCTCTTTGCATTTAAGAAATTTCATTTTGCTTTCATATTTAAGTTTTGGCTGGTCGATCAATAGTTTTTCTTTGCTTTCAAGCCCTTTAAATTTTGATTGGGTCCTATCTAACCCCTTTTCTCACTCACTCTCTCACACAAAAATGCATGCATGCACTCGTGCACATGGAGATCAAATTGTGTATAAATAGATTATATTTCTTACTTTTTCTCCATTTACAAGGTTTATGTTATATTGATATTTAAGTATCATACATTCAACTCATGCTACCTTCTTTCTTTAGGTTCTTCCTGATGATATTCGTCAAGCGTTGCTAGTGGTGGTTGAGTGCTGCATGAAGCGAGACTACCTAGCTGCCATGGATCATTATATTAAGCTGGCAATTGGTAATGCACCGTGGCCAATTGGAGTTACCATGGTTGGCATTCATGAACGTTCAGCTCGTGAGAAGATTTACACCAATAGTGTGGCCCACATCATGAATGATGAGACTACCCGCAAATACTTACAGTCGGTCAAGAGATTGATGACCTTTTGCCAACGGCGCTATCCAACTGTGCCATCTAAAGCAGTAGAATTCAACAGTTTGGCCAATGGTAGTGATTTACAGTCTTTATTGGCAGAAGAGAGGTTTTCTGGTGGTAATCAGCCATCAGAGGGAAGGCTTCGGCTGATGCCTGCTCCAGAAGAGAATTAGATATCAACTGTATAATAATTTTCCTGTACAATTATTAATGCCGCTAGTTGTTTAATACTCTAGCATGCAGTGATAAGTTCACTGTTGGACCTTGTGTCTTTTTCGGTTATTAACTTATTACTCCTAGCAATCTGAAGCATTGTTTGAAGTGAATATCGAGAATTAGAGAATTCCATCCTTATACAAACACTGATGAGCGATTTTTAGATTTTTAGCATGGACTCTTCTATTCCAATATTTTGCCAATTTATTAAGAGGAGCTGCAAGAGTTGCATATGGAGCAGCAATTTTCATTTTATTTCCCAAGCAACCTGATTTTGAGGTACTCTCTTTTCCCCCGTTATAAAGCAAAGTGTAGGGAGTGGCTTATTTCTTTTGTTTTTATACTACCAAAAGATTGTGTTTGCGGAAATGATTTTCATTTTTCATGATAGATTATTATGCAGGGCATTATGAGCTCTTTTGAACTGAGATCATTCATTCAAACTAAGCAGAACAGAATCAAGATACAAGATAGGATCTCAGTTCAGCCAAACCAAACTGAACAGAATCAAGAAACAAGAGAGAAACTAAAGCTAAAGCTTCAATGGGTAATGAAACCAGTCCAGGAGGCAATAGCCTAATCCTGCAGCTTTTGCCTGGCATTATGAGCTAAATATTTTGCCAAGTGGTAGGAATTAAGGTTTCTTAATTCTTAGTTTCATTTACATCTTCAGGATTTACTTTGCTTTTGTTAAGGCATGGGGTGGAGAGGTGCTGGTAAATGAATATTCTCAAATAAACAATTTTTTATTTGTTGGACTCTGCCTGTTTCTTTTTTCTTTTAATAAATTAATTAAATGTATTGCTTTTTCTAATTAATATTTTTAACCCTAAAAGTGATAAGATATTACAAAAACGATAATCCATGGTGGGACCAATGACCAATGCATCAAAATCAGAAAATCTATTGGTCGAAGCAATATCTACTTATCCAGAAATCGAAATCCAAAGCACCACCACTCATCTGAAAAGTGAAAATCATCCATCCGATCTTTCTTACTCGGCGAAACTGATAAAACAGAAATACCCGCAAAATATTTTCCTCCTTCAAACCTTGCAAGATCATGGCAACCCAGGCAGGTCTGTTCACCCCAGCCATTACTGCTCCAAATTGCAGTAAGCCATGGAAACCAACCTCTTCCTTCTCATTCACCACTCCCAAGCCTCTCACCTTCTCCACCACTCAAAGATCTCTCAAAGTTGCCGCTGCTGAAGAGAAAACTGAAGCTCCTACAAAAGAGGCTCCAGTTGGCTTCACCCCACCAGAATTGGACCCAAACACACCCTCACCAGTCTTCGGTGGCAGCACTGGAGGGCTGTTGCGCAAGGCTCAAGTTGAAGAATTCTATGTTATCACATGGGATTCACCAAAAGAACAAATCTTTGAGATGCCTACTGGAGGTGCAGCTATTATGAGGCAAGGGCCTAACTTGCTTAAGTTGGCTAGGAAGGAGCAGTGTTTGGCTCTTGGTACTAGATTGAGATCCAAATACAAGATCAAGTACCAGTTTTATAGGGCATTTCCTAATGGAGAGGTTCAATATCTTCACCCCAAAGACGGAGTTTATCCTGAGAAAGTGAACCCAGGCCGCCAAGGAGTTGGACAGAATTTCAGATCCATCGGAAAGAACGTTAGTCCCATTGAGGTCAAGTTCACTGGCAAGCAAGTTTATGATATATGAAGCAGCTAGCCATATATATATATATGGATCCCTCCGTTTCTTGGATCATTGATGTACTTCTTCATGTTCATAGAAATGCTTGAAATCTGAACATTTTTATATGATGCTTTGCTTAATTTCATCTAACAGCAAATCTTCCTTCTTTTTCTTCTTCTTACTTCTTCTAATTTTAATCTCCACTAACCAATTTGCAGAAATTTTATTGCTTTTTATGGTCCAGAAACTTAACCAATTCATGAATTAAAACATAGAAACAAATCATTAAGAAACTCATTTTATGGAAATTCATGATCAAGAATCTAAAAGGTGCCATTTTTAAAAGAAATGGAAGACTCCCATTTTCTCTGTGTGTTTCAATTAAACTCACATTTGAAAAAAAAAAAATAGTGAGTGGTGTGTTATTAACCCAACATTCATGCCTTTTAGAGTATGAATGTAACACCCCCAAAATTTTAAATTTATTATTTTATGAGTAATATTGGTATTTTAATTTTATTTAAATTTTTAGAAATTATTTGAGATTTTTTTCGGATTTTAAAAATCGGGTTCGATTTTTCGAAAATATAAACTTTGATGATTTTTAAAAATTTATTTATTTAAAGACCACGTGGCAAAGCTAAAAATATATTTGGAGTCTACGAATTTTTTTGAGTTTTCTGGAATTTTTTTGAAATTTTTGGACCTCATTTTCGGTCCCGAGGCAGAGTAAAAATTCAAAATTTTATATCTTGAATCGAACCGGCCGAATCGAACCGGACTGGATCGAACCGGCCTTTTCTTTTTCTTCTTTCCCCTTCCTCGCGCGCGTCCGACCTCCCTCCCTTTCTCTCTCTTTTTCTCTCTCCTCCCTCCTCCCCTTGCCGCGCCGCCGCCTCCCCTGCCACCCCAGCTCACCGGCGCCCACCCTCAGCCGTCCTAGCCCACCAGCCGCTGCCCCAAACGGCCAGAAAACGCGCGCGAACGCCCCTCCCCTGCGCGAGCGACTTTTCGACTTTCCGGCCAAAATCCGACCGATCCGGCCACTAATCGGACCGAGTCTTGTGTCTAAATTCATCTACTCGTCGAGAGCTTTCCATAGACACCAAGAACACCGAAATCTATTGAGCGGTTTGTCCCATTTTTGCCCGGGAAGTTTTAGCCCATTTTGACTTTCGGGCTAGATTTCTCGCAAACCGTGAACCCCACGAGAAAACCGAGAGTACCAGAGCGCTCCACTCGTTGAGAGCTTCGCGGGGATATAAATTTCAAAATTTTCCGACATCGTTTTTCGGTGGGTCCCACTGAACTTCCCAGTGTTTTTCCGAGCATTAAATGAGCTTAGAAAATTCTGAAAAATTTATGTACTAACCCCCGTGTTGTGGGCTTCGTGTAGGTATCCTCAATTCGAGGAAATTCGACAGTTGTGCAGGTGTGAATTTTCGGCGCATAGACTGCCACTCTGGAAAAGTCTCGAATGGATTGAGGTTTTGCTACCCCCAATTATCGGGCGTCGGCGCGTCCCCGGAGTCGGAATCGGCAAAGCTAAACCCGAACCTTACTTTTTCGTAATTTTCTTATGCTTGAATAAGATTAAAAATCCATAAAATATTCGTGTTAGCTTAGAAAATTATGATTCTTTTTGCAATAGCCTAGTAATATTGCTAAGGACCGCGGGGCAAAGTTTTAGAATTTTTAGAGCTTGTTTGGGTAGTTTTTGAAAAATGATCAATTATAAGGACTAAATTAAAATTTTACATATTGTAATGGATAATTGATTTGATGGGCCCAGGAGGGGCTGTGTGATGTGATTGAGTTGCGAATATATGGGTTGTGAATATAGAAGTGTGTTTTGAGTCCTTTTGCAGGTTGGGTAGGTCCTAGGTATAGGGGAGACTTTGCCGGATTTTCGGCACAACTTAGGACGTATTTGGTCTTTTCTTGATTTGTATTAAATAATTGTAATGTAATTGTCAGGTGAGCCGGGACAGCCTTCTTCCTCCGCCCAGCCGCCCCAGTGACCGTTGTCAAGTCTGTGAGTAAAATATTAATTTTAATTGTAATTTCACTATTATTATATGTTCAAACTTGCCCATGCATCACTTATATGCATATATCTATGTAGATAAACTTTAGGCACGATTTATGTTGCATTCATAACTGTGAAAGTGCCATGTATGTTGTTGTGGTAATTTGGAGCAGTGTGCGTGCATTGGCGTGCCTGTGATGTGGTGTGGACTATGGATAGGACGGGTAGACATGGCTTGAGATCTTCGCTGGGACCCCGTCCTTCGGGGTAGACACGGCTTGAGTTCTTCGCTGGGACCCCGATTTGGTTTATTAAGCGAAAGTCCGGCTTGAGTTCTTCGCTGGCACCAGGTTGGATTTAAGAGAGCTGTATAGGGGATCAGCTCTCATATATTATGATTGATACTAATGGGTGTGTGAGTGCTCCAAATTACCTTTTTGATGTTATGATGTGATATTATTGCTGGTGTTGCATTTCACTCTACATGGTGCATTAGTTTTAGATAGCTATAGAAATTATGGTTAAAATTGATATTTTACTCTCTGAGTCGAACGCTCATTCCTGTTCAATATTTTTTCAGGCCACAGGAGGATATTTTTGAGATTAACGTGCTTTCTTCCTCGCAGGTCGATTATTAATGTTTGTATAAACTTGTTAAATCTCAGAATTTTCGCATGTGTTTGAAATGTTTATTTGATTTGGGTCTGTAAACTAAATTGTTATTTTGGACCTGTAAACTTAATATTCTATGCATGTTTGATGGATTGGATGAGGGAGCTGAGCTCCCATTTATTTTATCTTTGATGAGTATGTGGAGGGTGAGCTGAGCTCCCCAATTGAGTATTTATTGTGTTTACAGGTCGGGTGAGTCAAAAACTCCCCGTTGAAAGGTCCATTTTATGGCCGGACTCTGTCCGGTTGATTTCTTGAAATTGGGCCCAAATGGGCTTTAGAGTTAGGTTAAGTGAATAGTTAGGCTTACTACGGGCCTCGGGGGCTTTAGGCTGGTCCAGGTCTTAGTACCGGTCCGGCCCATAGATTGGGTCGTGACACAATTGATGTGTAGTGTTTCTGTGTTGTGGCCTTCTCCTGTGTGTTTCAATTAAACTCAACTCAAAAAGAAGATCAAAATGCCAATTTTAAGCTATCACTAATTCATTTAATTTATAGTTATTTACAAAATATAATTTACTATTTATTTTATTGAGAAGAAAGTAAGGTTATTATACTCCAATAACCATAATAATAACAATAATCTATTATTAATTTGAAATTATCTAAATTTAAAAATATAAATTTTTATATGTAGTTCTTCATTATCTGAAATTTAACAATCTACGATATATAAAAAAATTTAGCACTTAAAAAAAATATGTAAAACTCAAAAATAATTCATTAAAATAATAAAATAATGTCTAATTTTTCTCCTACACTTTTCAAGAAAGTTCAATTTAACCAATTTTTTACTTTTGAGCCAAATTAGCTCTCAACTTTTCATTAAAGCTCAAATTGCTCCAAAATTATTATGCATGAAATCCACAGCTTTTTCAAGGCGCGTGAGAAGCTGTTTTTTTTTTTAAATTTTTTATTTTAATGTATATTTTTAAATTATAATGAATTTAAATTTGAATTTAAATTTAAATAATTATATAAAATATTAAATTGAGTTTTTTATATTTATAATTACAATTATTTTATTTTTCTATTTTTAGTTAATTATATGAAAATATAAAAAATTATATATTTGTATTTTATTTTAGTTAATTATAATTAATTTTAATATTTTTTAATTTTTATTTTTATTTTGAATTAATTATATGAAAGTATGAAACTATTATTTATTATTTATTTTTAAGTAATTATATGAAAATAATATTTTTTTTAATTTTAGTTAGTTAACACTTATTATAATTTTTTGAATTTTAATTAGTTATATTAAAATATAAATATAATATTTTTTATACTTTTTAATTTAATTATTTGTAAATATAACAAATTTGATTTTCAATTTCAATTTTAATTTTATAAATTTACTTAATTATATGAGAGTATAAAAATAACATTTTTTTATTTTTAATTTCAATTAATTATTTTTAAATAAAATTTTATTATTAAAAATAAAAATTTATTAAATATTTGTTTAATTGATGCGTGTATCTCATTTTTTAATGGTTGAACTATTTTGAGCTTTAATGAAAATTTAAAAGCTAATTTAGCTTAAAAGTAAAAAATGAATTAAATTAAAATTTTTTAAAAAATATAAGAAAAAAAATTAGACATTATTCCTTAAAAAAATACATTATGTGTTTATATTTTTCTCGGATAATTTACATTTCAGCAATGATATTGCATTTTTCGACAAAAGTTCTGAAATGTTTATTATGAGAAGAAAATCTTAAAAAGTTGCGTTTAAACCTCATATCTGAGACTGAAATACATATTTTTTTTATTTTTTCCAAACAAAATCCACACTCAACACGACACTTTAGGAAGGAAGGAAAATAAAATAGTAAAAAAAAAATTGAGGGAAAATAATTTTATTTTTTATTATTTTTATTTGAATTAAGTAAAAATAAAAAAAAAATTATGAAAAAAATAAAAATATTTTATTTTTTTTTATTTTTTCTTTAAAATAAAAAAATAAAAAATATATTTAAAATTATAAATATAATTTTATACCTTATAATTTTTTATTTTAAATTTAAAAATAAAATTTTAATTTTATTATTTATAAAATAATTTTTCTTTCAATATTTTACTCTCGTATCACGAATAGTGAAAAAATATATATATTTTTATTTTTATTTATTTTTTTTCCTTTAAAAAGTTCTCAAACATAGCGCAAAGCGAAAGGAGATACATTACAATGACCCAAAATGGTACGCAAATCCATATCTTAGAACATAAAAGCGCCATGTAGTCGCATACACGTGTCAGAAAATCCCTCGTCCGTACGCCACCTGTCTCAAAACTCCCATGTCTCTTCTGGTTCTCTCTCACATCCACATCCACCCGTTTTGTGGATACCCTCCTCCGCACCTGACACCTCTACCTCCATGGCCAAGCGCCCTTGTCCGTTCTCATCCATATCCTTCTCCTCAGTAACCACCACCACCAACGCCACCACCACTACAAGCTCTAGTAGGCAACCGAACATGAGCCACCAAGTGGATAATCTCCTCCAAACATTTCTGGACCTAGCAGACTCACCTGCTCTCTTTATTGACCTCTCCTTCGAGCGTCTCCTCGATTCCTTCCCTTGCGACGCCGATCAGTCCCTCCTCATCGATCGTGCCCTCAAATTGGGCTCTATACTTCTCGAAGCTGGGAAACGCTCCGCTAGAAAACGCTCTTCCAAGCACAATTCGCTGACCTGGGCTCTACCTCCCGATATCACCATCAAGGTTTGTTTCATTTCTTTCTTTCGATCGTTAATAGTTGATTTTTTTTTTAAGTTCTTGGAATTATTATGGGTGGAAGAGGTCTTTGTTGCAATTTATTTGGAACTTCATACATGTTTTGTAGGTTGGATGATTGTGGATTATGGCAGTAGTTTTTGAAACTGAATTGTAATGAGAGAATTTGACGGCTGGATTTTGGTTTTCTTACATATTTTCTTATATTAAGTGTTGCCAATTTCATTTTAGATTTTTCATGGGAAACATGCTCAAATCAGCAGGAATTAAAAATTTTCTTTGGGGGTTGTGAGAGAATCTGCTGATCGCGAATTATGATTGTGGATTTATCAGTTACTTGTTTGTGGTTGGTACTTATGGATGAAATGCTGATGGTATGGAATGTGGTTTTAATTACAATTTGGCAGCTAAGCACCGGTTGCATTTCTGATTGTGCTTTTCTTAGTGGTCTATTATGTTGGTCTAGGTACTAGGTAGGAGGAATATAGACGCTAGCAAACATAAAGACTCTCCAACTCTGAAAAACCTTGTTGCCATGTTGATATTGTTAATCTTTCTGTGAGTTTGAGAATTTCAAGTCTCATGATTCAACTATTTGGATCTGTTTGGCATGGTTGTTTGAATTGCTATTAGAAAAGCATTATTTTAAAAATATTTATTAAGGATTTTTAAAGTTTTTAGTCATAAAAACTTCAAAACAGCAAAATAAGCTGTTTTTTCAACAGCATGTCAAAGGTTTTTTTTTTTTTTTTTTTCCCCTCTCTCTCTCTCTCTCTCTCTCTCTCTCTCTCTCTCAAGAAGCACTTTCAAACTAGCTTTTTGTCTTCTCAATGACAATCCCAAACAGAGCCAAATAACCTGTCTCATACTGATGCAAACTGTGTAATGTGTGTGTGCGCGCGCGCGCGCATGTTGTGGGGGTGTTTTCAGCACTTATTGAGATGGGCATTACTGGGAGATGGGCATTTTTTACTGTTATATTTTGAATTCAGTAGGGGTAACTGACTGCTATTTGCTATGGATCTATTGCATTTGTATGCATTAAGGTTTCCTTTTCTACTGCTTGTTCATGAAACAAGATAATAACTTTTTCCCTGGTTGAGTGTTTCATACTTTATTCATTTTGGTATTTACAGGTATTTTCTATGCTTGATACACAAAGTTTATGCTATGCTGCAGCAACTTGTTCAATGTTCAACAAATGTGCCATGGATCCCTTGTGTTATGCCAATATTGACTTGACAACAGTAGTCCCTAAAGTCAATAATGCAGTGGTGTCCACAATGATCCAACGTGCTGGAAAATCCCTTCAGTAAGAATTCCCAATCTAACAAATCTGTTTTTGTATACTTCTCTAGTAAATGGCTCATTGTGTGCCTGGAATTTCTATTTTTGGATACTTCAGGTTGAATTCTTTTGATTTAGTGAATTAAAAGAGAAATTATTCCACATCAACATAAATGTTGTTCTTAAATGGAATTAATCTGTGAAAATTTGTTTGATGTTGAGAAAATCCTTCAAGATAAAATCTGAAACAATTACATATACGGCCCTTAAATCTCATTAGGATTGTATTATCCAGTCCTGAGATAGTCATTGTAAACCATTTCCTATTTTCTTATTACTAATTTTTTTTCTCATTTTTGTCTCATATTTCTTCATGAACATAGGGGAATTAAACTCATGAGCCATACTATGAAGTTGTGGGAAAGAGTTGTGGAACATCGAATACGTCATGACACTTCTATCTCTCCCAATCAATTTGGCTTCATGCTCGGTTGTTCAACTATATAAGCGATCTTTCTCATTAGAGGCTTGATGAAGAAATATAGAGATGTGTTGAAAGATCTACACATAGTTTTTATCGATTTGGATAAGGCTTATAATAGTGTTTCAAAAGATGTCTTATGGAGAGTGATAGAACAAAAGAGGGTATTTATTAGGTACATACTGGCTTTGAAATATATGTATGAAGGAGCAATTACTATTGTGCGCACAGTGGGAGGGGACACAAGAGATTTTCCTATCTCAGTTGGATTACATCAAGGTTCAGCTGTAAGCCCTAGCCTTTTTACATTAGTTCTAGATTAATTGACAAAACATATATAGAAGAGTATCCCTTGGTGCATGATATTTGCAGATGATATAGTTCTGATAGAGGAGACGTAAGAATGAGTCAATAGAAAGCTAAAACTTTGGAGAAGTACTTTGGAGTCAAAGGGCTTTAAGTTAAATAGAACGAAAACAGAATACATGCATTGCAAGTTCAGCGAAGGCCGAACTGATAATAAGGAAAGAATTAGTTTGGATGGAGTAGTATTGCCCCAAAGTAATCATTTTAAATATCTCGGCTTAATCCTTCAAGTAGATGGAGAATGTGAGAAGGATGTGAAGAATAGGATTAAACTCGGATGATTGAAGTGGAGACATACCATTGGAGTTTTATGTGATCACAAGATTCCCAATAAGTGGAAAGGAAAATTTTGCTGTACAACCATATGACCGGCCATGTTATATGGTAGTGAGTGTTGCGTAATGAAGGAGTCGTATGTGTTTAAGATAAGAGTTGCGGAGATGAGGATGTTAAGGTGGATGAGTGGCCATACTAGACTAGATAAAGTCCGTAATTAAAGTATTATAGAAAATGTAGAAGTAGTGTCAATTGAGGATAAGTTGAGAGAAGTGAGATTGAGGTGGTTTGGTCATGTGAAGCGTAGACACACGGAGGCTCCAGTTAGACAAGTAGAGCACATTGGGTTAGAAGATAGAAAGAAAAGAATGGGTAGACTTAAACTGACTTGGAGGAGAGTAGTACAACATGACCCAGAAACATTACACATTTCCAAGGATTTAACTCAAAATCGTTTAGAGTGGAGAAAGAGAATCTATATAGCCGACCCCAGTAAATTTTTTGAATAAAGGCTTAGTTGAGTTAAGTTGAATTGAGTATTTCTTCATGAACATGGACTTGATATTTGTACACAGAAATTTATTTAAAAAAAAAAAAAAACTTATCTGGAGAGATATCCTTTATATAGTAGCCAATCATTAAGTTATTATAACAAATTATTTGTGAGTCATTTGATGTTAGTGAGATAAGCGTAGTCTAATACACTTCTTTTATTGGATATGTCATAAGGATAAGTGGATAATGGTATCTTGTACCTATCAGATATTAAATGTAGACTCGTTTATCTTAGTTGGGTGATGTGAGGTTGATTTGATGGAGTTGATAGGTCTCTATTTGACTAGAACTACTCAATTGGTTCGTTTGACTTGCCCATTTTGATTGATGATTCCATTTAATTCATATGAAGGTCTTGAAGAAAATTTTGTTGGTTTAGATGATGTTCACTTTTTGAAATTTTCGTGAAAATAATATATAGCCATCTATTCTATGAATGAGAATCATGCAATATAGTTTGTACAAGTACTCTGCTGAATTTCCTCCATTATGCCTACGTTCCTATTGTTTTATACTTTTATTTGTGGATTCTGTCATTGCCCTTTCTATTTTTTTTTTTTTTTTTTAAATGGTTATTCAGGTCCCTTAAGCTTGGTATAGTTCCAGGTCCAACTGTGTATCCTGGACCTTGTCAACCATTAGTTTCTAGCATCAGGAATTCTGTTGACGCATCTAACTTTTCATGGAATGACAAAAAGTCCAGACAAGGCAAAGAATCTTCCATTCTCACTAGATCCTGCCTAAACCCTTTGAGCGGGGATAGTGGTGCTGCAGGGTATGCTCAGAAACTTTGATTTTTAGAACATCTGTATGCTTAGAAACTTTGATTTTTAGAACATCTGGTTGATCTTGCAACTTCATTTATTTCTAATATTTGTTATATGCATGATGTAAGAACACTTTTGAGGAGGTTGCAACTTTACAATATTGAAAGAATGGATAACACTTCACTTTGTGGAGCATTGTCAGCCTGTCCATCTCTCCTTGACCTGGAAATTGTTGGCCTGTAAGTTTCTCTTGAGTTGCATAGTTGTGTTTTATTGTTGGCTTGAGAGCATATATGAGATGCTAATGATCATTGTTGCACTGGATGTAAGAATTGCTGCTGTTGCACTTCTCTAAATTTTTTGGGTGTTAGATCTAATATTTTCCATATTGACACAGCATCTCAAGTAGGTCTTATATTTGTTGCTCTAAATTGAACTTTGGGTATGCGTAGCAAAGCAACTAATACATGGATGTGATAAATATGGACATCTAGTTGCTTGAAAAATTCAGCACGCATAATGTTCTTAGGAAAGTACTATCTTGATTGGTGATAGTGGTTTTGTTAAAATAAAAAGAAAAAAAACGAAGGAATAGAGAGATCATAATCACACTTTGCATCTTTGCTATTTAAACCAAACTGTCATTAAATTATTTTCGAAAGTCTAAGAAAGATACTAGGTCACATAAATACCTAAAAATTATTCCATGTCTTATTAGAGTTAGTATTAAATATGGGTGAAATTGCTGACTATGAATAGTAAGCAAACAATTTCCTAAATAATAAATAAAAACAATGTTCTTATAGGAATATAAGTACGGAAAATCTTGAGAAATAATGTGTTATCCAGACTTTATGAAGAAATAACACTGAGTAGGAAGAATATCATTGAAAATTGGAGGCTCTCAGCTCTCGCTGATTTACTGCACTTTTCTACTGTTTAAGACATATATTGTTAAAAAGGACCCAAATATTGGTGCAAGGTAAATGTGTCCACACATCAAATACATTTGCTAGAGTTAGTTTTGTTGTCAATTGTTGAGATTAGAGAGAATTGAAGAATTTCTTGATGTATTTCACAGTGTTACAATGATTCAAATTTATACACAAAGGTTATAGCCTTAATAGGAAAGAAAATAAAAGCTAATAAATACAAATATCCCTAATATCACTAATTTACATCTAATTTACAGCTAATGCACTAATTAAGGGATTTTAACACATTCTAATTTACAGCTAATCCACTAATTAAGGGATTCCAACACTCCCCCTCAAGTTGGTTTATGTATGTTGCACATGCCCAACTTGCAAACTAGGGTATGAAACACCTTACAACTTAACGCTTGAGTGAACACATCAGTTAACTGATCTTTCGAATCTACGTAAGAGACACTTAAGGAACTATTCATAATTTTTTCTTTTATGAAGTGTCTATCAATATCTATATGCTTGGTCTGATCATGCTGAACTGGATTATGAACTATACTGATTGCAGCTTTGTTATCACAAAACAAAAATAAACCATTAGCTTCAAACAATTTTAATTCTTCCATCAACTTTTGTAACCACAATAACTCACAAATACCTTGAGCCATTGCCATGAATTCGGCTTCTGCACTGGATCTAGCTGTCACATTTTGCTTCTTATTTCTTCAGGTGACTGGATTACCACCAACAAAATTACAATATCCTGATGTTGATCTTCTATCATCAAGAGACCTAGCCCAATCTGCATATGCAAAGGCTTTAATCTAAAGGTGACTATGCTTTGAGAAAAGAAGTCCCATCCCAGGTGTAGATTTTAGGTATCGCAAGATGCGGAAAATAACCTCCAAATGAGATTCAGGAGGATCATGCATATACTGGCTCACTAGACCAACTGCATATGCTATGTCCGGTCTAGTGTGCGAAAGATAAATTAGTTTGCTAACCAACCTCTGATAACTCTCTAAATCTACTGATTTTCCAACTCCAACTTGCAATTTATGATCGGCCTCGATAGGAGACTCTGCCGGTTTACAGCCTAGCATTCCTGTTTCTTCCAACAGATCCAAGATATACTTTCTTTGAGAAATAAAGATTCCCTTATCTGATCTGGTAACCTCTATTCTAAAAAGTACTTGAGCCTTCCCAAATCTTTGATTTCAAACTCCTGTGCTAGGCGCTCCTTTAAAAGAGCCATTTCTTCCTTATCGTCACCAGTTACTACAATATCGTCCACATAGACAATAAGTAGTGTGATTTTGCCTCTACGATGCCTCATAAACAAGGTATGATCAGCATTGCTTTGGCAGTATCCAAAGGAAATCATCGCTTTACTGAACCTATCAAACCATGCTCTAGGTGACTGTTTTAGACCACACAAAGCCTTTTTCAATATGCAAACTTTCCCTCTAGTCTTCTCATTCTCAAACCCTGGAGGAATTTCCATATACACTTCTTCTTCCAAGTCACCATGTAAAAAGGCATTTCTAACATCAAACTGTTGCAAGTCCCACTCAAGATTCGCTGCACATGATAACAGAATTTTGATGGTATTCATTTTAGCAACAGGAGCAAAGGTCTCTTGGTAATCTATTCCGTACGACTGTGTGAAGCCTTTTGCCACTAGTCTGGCCTTATACCTCTCAATTGAACTATCTACGCTATGCTTCACAGTGAACACCCACTTGCATCCAAATGGCTTCTTTTCTAGTGGGAGAGTAACCAGTTCCCATGTCTCAGTCTTTGCCAAAGCTTTCATCTCCTCCACCATAGCTGCCCTCCATTTTGGATCGAGACGAGCTTTCTTCCAATCCTGTGGGATAGAGACAGAGGAAACAGACAGTAGAAAGGCTCTATAGGATGGAGAGGGAGAATTATAGGAGATGAAATTAGAAATGGAAACGGTATATGAATTTTTACCCTGCAAAACCTTTAAAGGACTCTTAAACTCCAATGTCCGAAGAGGCATCCTTTTAATAAGATATGCAGCAGAAAGAATAGCATCCCCCCAGTAAGGTTTAGGAACATTCATGGTAAATATAAGAGACCTAGCAACCTCAAGTAAGTGTGTATTTTTTCTCTCAGATACCCCATTTTGTGAACTAGTATTAACACAACAATTCTGATGTAAAATCCTATGTGCCTTCAAATACTCCTGAAAGACTCAATTCATATATTCTGTACTATTATCAGTTCTCGATATTTTAACATAAGCATCAAACTGTGTACTAATAATTTTATGGAACTGCTGGAAACAAGAGAAAACTTTATTTTTCCCTTTCATCAAATATACCCAGGTTAACCTACTGCAACAATCAATAAAGGTCACAAACCATCTGTAACCTGATAAAGCCATAGTTTGAGTAGGCCCCCATACATCAGAATGGATAGTCATAAAAGGAACTAAAGCCTTATTATTTATTGCAGGATAAGATTGTCTAGCATGTTTAGCAAACTCACAAGCATCACACACTAACAATTCAGTTTTGCATTGTTTAAACAGAAAAGGATAAAGTTTTTCTAACATAGTAAATGAAGGATATCCTAGTCTCCTATGCCACATGATAATTTGTTCCTCAATACCCATAGATTGCCCCAACATGGCCTGGCCAACATAATCATTCAAGAAATATAGCCCATCTTGCAATCTATAACTGCCAATCGTTCTCTCTGTCGTCAATTCCTGAAATACACAGTGAGTTGGGAAAAATTCAATTTTGCAATTTAGAGCTTTTTTGATTGAACTGACAGACAAGAGGTTAATAGGAAAGCTAGGCACATGTAAAACAGAACTAAGACTTATATTAGGGGTGCATTTAATAGAACCTGTTCCAGAAACACTAGATAAGGATCCATCCGCAGTGCGAACTTTTTCTTTTCCTGAACATGGAGAATAGGATATGAATTTATTTGAAGAGCCTGTTATACGCTTATTTGCTCTAGAATATATAACCCAAAAAGAATTATTAAGATTGGCAAGAAAAGCATTACCCGAGTTGACGAAGTTAGAAGAGGCAACTGTGGTAGATTGCGATTCAAGTTGTGGTAGATTGCGATTCAAGTTGTGATAGCAAACGCCTTAGAGTTTGTACCTCTTCATTGAAAAACATCTCAGTGGTGGTAGTATCTTCAGACAGATTCACAGCCTCAGATACATTAGCTTGTGGTCTAGTAAAGCCTATCCTTTTTCCTCTATGCCCTTTAGTGGGGCGTCCATGCAATTTCCAACAGTGTTCCTTAGTATGCCGGTTTTTTCCACAATAGTTACAATGTAGTTGATCCTTATCTAGTGAACCATGTGACTGTTTACGTGAGGAATTAGCAACTAGCCCTGCCTTATTAATAGACATAGAATGAATCATGGCACTCCTCCTGCTCTCTTCCTGCTGAACATAAGAGTATGTCTATCTTAAGGTAAGTAAAGGATCCTTCCCAAGCACTTGGACCCTAATGTGATCATATTCCATATTTAACCCAGCAAGAAAATCATAGATTTGTTCTTTCTCAACTAACTTCTGAAATTTAATAGCATCTTCAGGACATGAGACCTGAAAGTCCTGGTAAAAGTCTAATTCCTACCTTAGACCACTCAATTCTGCATAATATTGAGTAATAGTTAGCTCACCCTGTTTCATACCATGAACCTTGTTTCGAAGCTCATACACTTGTGCATCATTCTTAACTTGAGAATAGGTCTGAGAAACTGTACTCCAAATGGCAGTTGCACTATTCAACAGTAAATACCCACGAGCTATATGTGGTTGCATGGAATTGATAAGTCATGACATGATAAGAGAATTTTCTAACTCTCATTGACTGTAGGTAGAAGCAGACTTTTTTGGTTTTTGCTTATCTCCAGTAAGATAACCCTGCAACCGTCTAGCTTGAATAAAAATGAGACACGATCTAGACCATGCAAGGCAATTTGTCCCATCAAACTTTACAGGGCTAATAATTAATGACGGATTTTCAGTTGTAGTAGTCATTTTCCCTTCAACTACTAAATTTTTTGCATCAAACATGATTCAGAGAATTGACTAAAAGAAACAGTAGGCAAAAGACAAATACTGAAAAACAAAATTGCAAATCAAGAGATAGGAATGGGCTAGGCAGAGGAGCGGTACATTAGGGATGTCGTCGAAAAAAAAAAAGTGCGGTCGGAAAAACTGACCAGGAACAGGCTCACTCCCCGCCGTGTGTACACGAGGCGGAAACCTTATGTCGGTGCGTGGGATCATGCTCCTCACCAGATGGCGGCGAGAATCCAGGCGAGGGCAATGAGATTCTCTTCCTTCCTAAAGGGGCGGTGACAACTACCTCCCTCAACAGACTCGCTTTCAAGGCTTACCCACACAAACCCTAACTATTTCTTACTGTTCTCTCTCTGCAAAAAAAAAAAAAAAATTGCCAGATAAAATGGCTAAGGCTCTGATACCATGTTGAAATTAGAGAGAATTGAAGAATTTCTTGATGTATTTCACAGTGTTACAATGATTCAAATTTATACACAAAGCTATAGCTTTAATAGGAAAGAAAATAAAAGCTAATAAATACAAATATCCCTAATATCACTAATTTATATTCTAATTTAGAGCTAATGCACTAATTAAGGGATTTTAATACATTCTGATTTACAGCTAATGCACTAATTAAGGGATTCCAACATCAATATATAAAGAGAATGTATTATGTTGTAAGTGTGCAATTGATGAATCTTATTAACAATTTCCTTTCTTGAATTCTGTGTGTTCTCTCCTTTGCTTCTGCCTCTCTTTCTTCTATTTTCTTCCTTCTATTTCCTCTGGTTTCTTGCTGATACAGGTTGAATCAGTGGCATCAAGTGGCATCAGAGCACTTTCCTTGGACCTCTTCATCACAAACCACAAATTTTTTTTACCTAAATTTTTTCCCAAACCCTTGAATTCTTTGAAAAATTTCCTGAAACATCATCTTTACATCTGAAAATACAAGCCTTTAGGACACAAGTGGAAGAAGATACCAATTCTTGGAATCCATAAGAATTTGATGGTAATTCAGAACCCTATTTCTAGAAATAATCTCTGCACAAGAACAACGTTTTGAGAATATGATCATTGAATTTCAACGCTGCAATCAACGATTTGAAGTGCAACTTCAAGATCTAGGCCATCTAGTCTCAACAATAGCAGGTAAGAATCTTGCTCTGACAATATTCTTTCAAGAACAAAAAGAAAAGGAAGAGCTGCTGTTGTAAGAAGTTAGAAATTCAAGAGTGTCTTGATGATTTGGAATGTCATCCTTCAAATCATGGTAAGGATCCTGCAACTGTCAAATTTTAACCCAATTTTCAAGATTAGGGTTTCCCAAGGTCTTTGGTGACAATCTCAGAGTGTGAAAATGAAGAAAAAAAAAGGAAGTTAGATGGCACTCGTGAAAAGGTTTTTTACAAGGATATTTATATTATCCAACTTAAGAATTAAGCTAAAATTAACTTATAAATTTCTCTTTCTCTAATTGCATAGCACGGCATTGGGAACATGGATATAAATTGCGGTTACAGGTAATAAAAGCAAGCCTGTAAAAGCCATAACATAACAATAATGGCTTATCTTGAAAAAATTTGCAAAGTTCGTGAAATCAATAAATATTTAAAGATATGTAAAACTTAGATACACAAACAAATAATGAACAGAATGACAGCAAATAAAACATTAACCCTCTATTTGGATATATGGAAAGTATGGGGGAAGGAAATAACTAGAGGAAAATAAAGAAAGATTTTAGCTTTCCTTTGTTTGGAAATAGAGGAGAAAATAAAAGAGGGAAAATAACCTTTATTTTCCTATTATATATTTTCTCCCCAATTTGGAGAGAATAAGAAAGAAATTTATGGAAGGTTTACTTTTATTTTGAAATTACATGTATACCCCTATATAAAAAATAAGAAAAAAAGTAAGGGCATAATGAGAAATCCATGAAAATATAATTATTTTCTTTTCACTTTATGTCTTCCCAAACAAGGGAAAATAACTATATTTTGCTTTCCCTCTTTATTTTCCACCTATCCTAACAAGAATAAGGAAAATAATAAATTGAAAATATCCTTTATTTTTCACCATTATTTAAAACCGTTATTGAGAGTTTTATGTGATCGTAAGATTCCCAATAAATTGAAAGGAAAATTTTACAATACAGCCATACGACCGGTTATGTTATATGGTAGTGAGTGTTGGGCACTGAAAGAGTCGTATGCATCTAAGATAAGAGTTGCAAAGATGAGAATGTTAAGGTGGATGAGTGGCCATACTAGACTAGATAAAGTTCGTAATGAGAGTATTAGAGAAAAGGTAGGAGTGGTGCCAATTGAAGATAAGTTGAGAGAAGAGAGATTGAGGTGATTTGGTCATGTGAAGCGTAGACATACGGAGGCTTCAGTTAGACAAGTAGAGCACATTAGGTTAGAGGATAGAAAGAAAAAAAGGGATAGACCTAAGTTGACTTGGAGGAGAGTAGTACAATATGACCTAGAAGCATTACACATTTCTGAGGATTTAACCCAAAATCGTTCAGAGCGGAGAAAGCGAATCCATATAGCCGACCCCAAATTTTTGGGATAAAGGCTTAGTTGAGTTGAGTTGAGTATTGAGAAAGTGCCTAAACTTCAATGGTTGGTTCTTGTCTTTCATTCCATCCTTTTCTTTTGATATTATTTTTCAAGAGTTCAATAATGATAATGATTCTGCTTTTGGTTAATAGTCTTCGAGTTTGTACCAACCAGATATAAGTGCATTGACTTTTGTTGTCTTGTCCTTTTTGGATTGCATATTGAATCTTTTCCTCTTGAAAATAAAAATCTATTTATTATTTCCATTGGTATCTGAAATTATTTATTTTTTGGTGGGTGGTGTGATGGGGAAGCAGACACGTTGAGTTGAGGCAAACATTGGTGTCCGTGAGCATGAATTGTCCCTTGATAGAGCGTTTGTTTTTTGAGTCTTCGAAAACAGGTGCAGCGTCTTCTTCATGAAGATTTCCTGTTTCTGTTCTCTTGAAGCTTTTGCTAACTATGTATCTAATATCAGGAAGAGATGAGAGTCTGAAATCGCCAACCTGTGTGGATCTAGTAAATAATTGCCCAAAATTAACCTCACTGGCTCTCAGAGGGTTTAAGCTGCATGATTGTAAAGTTCGCATACTTGTGAAGGTATGTTAATGGAAAACGGGTACAATCATCATTTGTCATTGCAAATTCTCAAATGTATTTGTTTTGAGCAAATTTATTCCCTGTGAATATAATTTTTGAATATCAAAAGATTTGCAGTTTTTGAATATTGATGTGGAATTAGTCTCAAACAGTGTTGAATGGCGAAAAAGGATCCATATAGTCAACCCAACTAGTTTGGGATTAAGGCTTAATTGTTGTTGTTTTTTTTGCTGTTGAATATACAAATGTACACTCTCTCTCTCTCTCTCTCTCTCTCTCTCTCTCTCTCTCTCTCTCTCTCTCATAGCAAGGCATGTATTTGTTGCTATAATATATTGTGCTAAATATTTGTATGTTGGTCAAATGCAACAAAGCAAGCAAAGTAGAGAGAAAGAACGGATATACTGACTTGTCACTGAAGGGCTTGCTGAACTACTATTTTTTTTCCTCCTCCATGAGAGAACAAGTTTTGCAGTTACTTCCTTGGAGCCTCCTGTTTATTTCTTTTCTAAAAGAAATTGATTTGCTACGTAACTTTCTTTGCATTTTAGACATGCAAAAGAACCCTTGTCATCCAACAATGTCTGTGATTCACATGGTGGATTGATTTTCAACACTTCATAATGCCAAACACAAAAACTTGATATATGTATGCTATCGGTCCGCTGAAGTACTTTACAGGCATTCATCTATTATCCATTTTATAAATTTGGTTGGGTCCAATGATGTGTGGTTCAACATATGTATAGTTCAAAGTTTGGACTAAACAAAGATCTGAACATGGAAATAGGTAAGATATATATTGATTTCTTTGTTTTTCCACTTTTAATTAATTGATACCTGGTTGGTTAGGTTTTATATATTCCACAGTGTAGCAATTATGATGTCAGTTGTGATGTGAGTTTGGTAGTTGTGCGTACACAAGTTAATCTTTCTAATTATTTGTGCAGGGATTTCGCAAACTAAGTTATGTTGATTTTTCAACATCGTATTCAATCACTGGAAATTTTTTGAGGTCAGCATCTTACATGGACTATTTTTTTGCCATCAGTCGTTTATTTTCTCTATTTTACTTGTCATTATTATTATTTTAACAATTTCATTGATAGGAACCTGGGAGGTAGCACCGGCGGGAATCTTCTGGAAGTTCTGATTTTACGAGATTGCATGCATCTCAAAGAGGTCGATTAGTTCCCATCCCTTCTACACTACTGCTTTCTCCTATATATTTCATTCCTCATTAGTTAAATAATTGCTTCATTGTCTTGTGCAGGTTGAAGTTGCTCGTCTATTGATGGCAGTTATTGCGGGAGACTTTAAGTTTCTTCGACATCTTGTGGGTACATTGATATTGTTGATGTCCTTTGTATTAATTGGTTCTAAGCTCTAGCTCGTTCCTTTAATTTTCTTCTAATTCTGATATCTGCTCCCTTCTAGGATGTATCCAACAGGGAAGGTTTAGCTTCTGAAGGTGACTGGTACCAGAGATGTTACAGTTCGAGGTAATAGTTGTTCCTTCTGGATTTTTCATGCTTACAGTACATATCTTTGCATCACATCTTCATATCAAATTTTGGTAAATATTGCAGTATCATACCTATAAAGCAGGTATTAGAAGCAAGGCCTGATATCTGTTTGCTGGCCGAGTTTCCACCAGAGGGAAGGTTAGTTGATGGTTGATGGCAGCAGTACTCAAAACTCCATTTTTGTTACTCTTAATAAAAAATATAAAGAAAAGATGAAAAAAAAAAAGGAGAGGATTTGGAATTGAATTTGCCTCGGTTGGTTGGGATTCTGGATTTTGCAGTTTTATTGACATAGAACAAATGATTGACAGCGAGCTAAATAGTGAAGTCAGCCTGCCATCACAATTGAGCAGTCCCACATCAGATGGTTCGTCGTTCATGAGTACATCAGAAAGCAGCTATAATAGTGACCAGAGTAGTGGCAATGAGGAGAGTAGAGAGAATCGTTATGAGGAAAGTTCGGATGAGGTCTATTTTCTGGTTGTCTAGTTGAAACTTTGAAGTAGCAGAATCAATGGGCAGCAATGGATTGGGTACCTTCCTCTCTCTCCTCCCCCTCCATCCTTCCCCTCCTCCCCCCCTAAAAAAATCTTCTTCTTCTTCTCTCTATTGTTAGTTTAGTACTTTGATATTTGACTTGTGATCTTTAGTTCTATCAATTGAGCACCGTTACTTGTCAGGGAATATTCTTTTATTTTCCCACCCCTCTTTTAATGACTTTCTCATTTTATCTTTTTAGCCATCGATTATGTGCTGGTTCTTTTTTTCTTTTTTCTCAAATTTTGTGCTCGTTCAAGTAGCTATAATTTCAAAAGTGTGTTAACTGTATTCCCTAATGCTGCACTTCTATGCTGCCTTAATTTTTAGGGATGGGGCTTTTGTTTAGGCTAGCTGAAAGTGAACCATGGTTGATGTATCGACTTGTGGACATTTTTCATGCATGCCATCTCCTCTATCTCGGCTATAGTTGATGCCTGTGGATTCCTGAAGCTGTTGCTATTCTCAGGATTTGCTAATTCAGTTGAGGGCCTTGACTTTGTCTGATGAAATGACTGTAAAAAGGCCTATGATGATTTTTGCCCCCTTACCCTAAATTCTCCTTTTATTTTGATTTCCATCTAATTTTTGTTCTTAGGGGTGAAGCTATCTCCAGTTTAATTTTTTGGGTCCAGGAAATGGGATGATTGAATATTTTGTTAATCATCCATTACAACTTTGGCTGACATGCAGGCAAAATTAATCATATGTAAGGAAATATTGATGTGCCTACCTCTTCTCCTGCTACTTTTTTGGAACTTGGTGGTTCTCCTATCTCAGCCACAATGGTAATATTGGATGTTTATGTTGTTTTCTGAAGTTAATGCATCGGTGGCAGAACTTGATATACTGCAGGCTATTTTATTGATAGTCTCGAGTTTACTCAGTAATCTTGTAGTGATGGGCTGATGAAGCTTCTTGTTCGGTGTTAGTTCTCGCTAGTCTATGCTCTTGCTTTGTGGTTGGTGCCTTGGTGGCCCTTGAAACATTTGACGAAGATGATGAGATGTATCTTCGTGGTTAGTAACCAGCAGCCATAGCGAAATCAATCTTTTTATGACTTATTCTTAGGGCTGAGCATAATGTGGTTTAAAGTGAAAAAACCTGCCGAATCGAATAGAATAAGAAGTTTGATTTGGTTTATTATGTGATTTGTTTTGGTAAGGTTTTAATTTTTTTAAAAAATTGATTTAATATTTAGTTCGATTTTTAGAGAAAAGAAATTGAAAAAACGAATTGAATCGATATAAATATAAGTTAAAAGAAGAAGAGATATGTTTGATGTTTGTAGCTCAGTGGTAAAAAAACTCTTATAATTGCTGCAGGTTGTGTGTTCTCAATTAACTCTTTATTAAATCTTAGCCGTTCATTTTAACTCGATCTCAATCGTTGAACTCATCATATTAATGTATAACTTACTCTCAAAACTATAGCCTCTCTTCTTTTACTTTGTGTATTGTTTCCAGAAGACTTTCTTGTTCAATTTTCTTCTCCTCTCTAAGAAGTTGAAATCGAGCCAAACACACGCGCCTATCACATGATTCAACTTCTATGCATATTGCTACTTTTGGTTCTTCAGTGTGTTTCTCTTTGTTATACTTCTCAAGTTAAATGATATTTTGTTTCCCTTCTCTATTCCTCATCGTTTCTTCCATTGTCGTCGTCATTGGTTCTTCACTCTCCACGTCGGCTTGTCCTAGTAATTTGTGGGGATCCCAATCATCTAGGTTGCCTCCTCGATTGCGAATTCTTCGCTGGGTTCTTGATTCTCACCATATTTTTTTTTTGTATTCATAGGTTTTTTTTTGTGGTTTGTATGGTGATTTCCTATATAGGTATTGATTTTGTATATGGGCATTGAATTTAAAATCTTGTGGTTATTTTATTGATTTATTGATTGATTCAAGTTTCAATTTAATTTGTAATTTTTTTATTGATTTAATAATTCTATATATGGGTATTGATTTCTTTTTTTCGAATTTTGTATTGAAATAAACGAGTATTGATTCCTTGATTGTATGGATTTCCTTTTTTCGTCAAAAATTGGTTGAAGCAAGCTTGAAACTTGAAAGAACTTGATACTGAATTATTGAACTGAACCAAATCAAATATTTCGATTTGGTTCGGTTCGGCTCATGAAAATTCATGAAATTCGATTTTTAATTTTTTTGGCTTGATTCAGTTTTGAACCGAGCCAATCGAATGCTTAGCCCTACTTGTTCTAAAAAATTTTGATCTTGTTTCAATGGATTGAATTGCAGTGCAATATGATCATGTCATAACTCGATCCTACAGGCTTAATGTGTACTAGGACCTGGACAGGCATAAAGCCCTCGAGGTTTATAGTGAGTCTCACTGTTCCTAAATTTTTAATCAGGACCTCAATTAAGGCCCAACATGCTAACAAAAATAAATTTAAAATATTATAAATTTATTTGGGTCAATTCAACTAGATAACTATCAGAAAAATCAAAACTATGGGAGCTCAGCTCAACTTCGATACTCATTAAGCATAAATCACTTAATCTCTATTAATTAATGAATACAACTCAACTCAACTAAGCTTTTATCCCAAAAATTTGGGGTCAGCTATATAGATTCGCTTTCTCCACTCTGAACGATTTTGGGTTAAATCCTCAGAAATGTGTAATGCTTCTAGGTCATGTTGTACTACTCTCCTCCAAGTCAATTTAGGTTTACCTCTTTTTTTCTTTCTATCCTCTAACCTAATGTACTCTACTTGTCTAACTGAAGCCTCCGTATGTCTACGCTTCACATGACCAAACCACCTCAATCTCCCTTCTCTCAACTTATCTTCAATTGGCACCACTCCTACCTTTTCTCTTATACTCTCATTACGGACTTTATCTAGTCTAGTATGGCCACTCATCCACCTTAACATTCTCATCTCTGCAACTCTTATTTTAGATGCATACGACTCTTTCAGTGCCTAACACTTACTACCATATAACATAGCCGGTCGTATGGCTATACGGTAAAATTTTTCTTTCAATTTATTGGGAATCTTATGATCACATAAAACTCCCGTGGCACGTCTCCACTTCAACCATCCTGCTTTAATCCTATGACTAACATCCTCCTCACATCCCCCATCTACTTGAAGGACTGAGCCTAGATATTTAAAGTGATTACTTTGGGGCAGTATCACTCCATTCAAACTAACTCCTTCCCTATCACCAATTTGGCCTTCACTGAACTTACAATGCATGTATTTTGTCTTCGTTCTACTTAACTTAAAACCCTTTGACTCTAGAGTACTTCTCTAAAGTTCTAGCTTTCTATTGACTCCTTCTCGTGTCTCATCTATCAGAACAATATCATCCGCAAACATCATGCACCAATGAATACTCTCTTGTATATGTTTCGTCAGTTCATCTAAAACTAATATAAAAAGGTAAGGGCTTATAGCTGATCCTTGGTGTAATGCATAAATACATTAGTATCACATCGAAGTTCTAATAATTAAATAAATAGATAAATAAATAAATAAATAAATAGGCATAATAAAAGTTATTAAACTATGAAGTACAACATGTGGAAAAATATTTGAACAGGAATAAGCGTTCGACTCAGAGAGTTTAGATATTGATTATAGATGTCAATTTTATATCTATTTAAAACTAGTGTAATCTTATCATGAAATGCACATCCATCATATAAAATGAATAATTCACCAAATATTCACACAAGAAGTTAATTTGGAGTTACTCACACACTTAGTGTATTACATACATATATATATATATATATATATATATATATATATATATATATATATATATATATATATATATATATATATATATGGGAGCTGATCCCTTATGCAGCTCTCTTAATGTACCGTCTTAAGAATTCTGAGCTTTGAATAGTACTATTTTCGGTCTGTAAATAGTATTATTTAAAGCTAGCTCAATGACTAAAAATGATATGAAAATTAATTAAGATAAGCAAAATAAAAACCGAAGTGATTATCGGGTTATGGACTTAATCGGTATTATTTGAAAAGATGGACTATAACCCGATGAAGGGTATTTTGGTCAATTCACTTGAAGAGTTGACTTTTGATCGAAATGTCAATTAAATTAAGTGAGATTGATGTATCAGAATGGGATTTAATTAACTAAAAGGAGTATGAAAATTTAATGGGGACATAGATAAAATTATTGAATTTTAACAATTATAATTATAATTATAATTATTTAGATATTTATGTACCATAAGACAAGAACATTAATTTAAATGATAACTCATCTAAACACATCATCACACATCATCTCATCTTCATTTCTTCTTCTTCTTCTTCCCATTGCCATCCACCTCTCTCTCTCTACCCCATCATTAAAGCTTCATTTCTAAGCTCTAAACTTATAAATTCCTCCATAAATTTCATAGAAAATCAAGAGAAAACCTTGTATCAAGCCTTAATTTGAAGAAAGCAAGCAAGGAGTCTAAGGAATTTGGAAGATTAATGAAGAAAGAGTGTTGGCCAATTGAGGTAAGTCATGATTTAAGCTTAGTTAGTTATAAATTTATGGAATTCAAGTTTGATTGGGGAGTTTACTATGAAAATTGATTGAAATTATGGATGTTATTGAAGGAAGGAATTACAGTTTGGGGAAACCAAGAAGGAGAATCAAAGTTTTGGTGAATTGAAGTTAATTAAGACTTGTAATCAAGGTTAGTGCTAATAAATTCCATTGCTAATTAAGTTAGGGTTTTATACAATTAGGGTTTTCATTGTGTGAACCCTATTTAATACTATTATGCTTGTATTATGACTATTTGATGTGTATTTATTAAGGAACATTAATGATGTGATGAAGAAATTAAATGATTTGGTTTTGGTGCATTAAGTGTGAATCTAGAAAGCTTGAGTCCAGTGGGATTAAATGCTCATAACTTGAGTTACATAATTCCAATTGATGTAAAACCAATGGCAAATTAAAGATAAGACAATATACTAAAATTTTCATAAAGACAAGTTGCTCTAATTCTGTGTATAGATTCTTTGAATGATTGCTAGAAATTGAATCACAAACCCTGAAAGCTAGGAGCAGGACACCCTGAATAGTCCGGATTAAAATGAGTATAGCTCACCCTAGGAAACTCCAAATGAGGTGATTCTTGATTTCCTGAAAAAGCTAAGACATAAAGGAGCGAATTTCCTGAAGAACAAAATGACAAATTCTGTTTGCAATTGGTTTAAATTTGGACACCAAAAACTACCCAAAACTTATCCTGCGATTAGTAAAGTAGTACATCTAAACCTATCCTGTTTACTTAGACATAATTCATTGTATATAATTCTAAATGAGGTAAATTTTACCTTGTTAGAAAGCTAAGACACAGAGAAATAACTTTTATGGAGAACCCTTGACTTGAAACTTACTAGAGGATATCTGAATTATGGCTGGAATCTGGCAATGCAAAAACTGAAATCCTGAAAAATGACTAAATGAATAGTATACACTAAATTGAATATAACTTACTCTATAAAACTCCAAATTGAGTAACTCTTAAATCTGTATAATCTTGAGACACAGGGAAACAATTCATATGAAGACCATGATGCTAAATTATGACTGTAACCTATCCAAATTTGCTTGACAAAGTGAGTTCAGAAATCTGTTTGGATTTTGGAAGTGACCTGAAAACTGGAAATTGGTCACCAGAACAGTTTTGGCAAAATAGCTATAACTTAAGCTACACAAATGCAAATCAAATTATTCCAAAGCTCAAATAAACATAAGACATAGATCTACAATTCTTATGAATAATGGCTTAATTCCTGTCGTACCTTAGCCAAATTTATTAAAGAAGTTGAGGTACCAAAACTGGAATTTATGAAATGTAGGCATAATTGCTTATAATGTGAAATTGTGATTGGGACCTATGTTCCCATGATGAATGAAATGATGAAATAATGAGAACATTGAATTGCTAATGATAATAAATTAGCCCGAGTGTGCCTAGACAGTAGTGCAAGGGTTAGATAGATTGGCATGCCAAGAAGTGATGAGATTAGCAGTACTGCCCATGGCTTCTATGCCCGGATACCATTGGCAGGCACCGAGTGTCCGATATGGTTATCCCTTATTCATGATTGCTTTGAATAATCATTGGCAAGCACTGAATATCCGATATGATTATTCCCATGGCTTTTATGTCCAGTTATATTGCATACCCAGCAGGCCCCAATGTGTCCGACGGTATGACGGCCCGAGGCACCGAGTGTCCAATGCCAGAAAACCCGCTTATCTGGTCTAGACAGTTCTGTTAAAGGTTACTTTAGGCACCGAAATAAATTAAGAAAGTTGACTATCGACATAACGAAAATGAAAGATCCTATGAAAATAACTAATTTCAAAGATCGTGAAAATATGGAAATATGAGAAAACAAGAGAAAAATATTGTGAAAGGCATCCAAAATAGTTACATAGTTAAACAAATGAAATGACTACAAAAGTTTGATGTTATAAATTCTATATTCTTTGAAAAGATTTATGAATATTTAAATGTACATTTTCCTTATTCCATACAAGCATGAAAATTATTTTGTTTTTATATTGTACTTTTATTATGTTAGTGCACCACTAAGCAGAAATGCTTAGCTCGATGGTTTCACCTCGCGCAGGTCTAGGCAATAAGACCTAGTAGACTTGGGACAGAGATTTTGAACTGATTTGCAGCAGTGGTCTTTGTCACCTCCACATATTTCTGGTAGAGATCATTGGCCCACAGTAGTGCATGAATATATGCATTATAATTAAACACAAAGTTTGTAATTAAATTTTGAAATGTATGATAAATGTACACATTTTGTAAATGAATGCAATGAAGAAAAATTGATGTATAAAAATGAATGTGATTAGTAAAGAAAATATGAATTGTGATGTTGAAATTGTCATATACTTGAGACTTTTCAATATGAAATATTTTAACAGGACAATTCTTTAACAGGTAAAATGTTAATAATACGGAAAAACTCTTGCAGTTTCCATTTAAAATTTCCTTGATCTAAATTATGATGGAATTACATCAATCATCCATTGAATAAGATAAGATTAGGTAGGTGATTTGGCACAGAATGTGGCATTCCTTTGCTCGGCTACATGTAGATCGGGTAAGGGGGTGTTACACTTAATCTAATACCTGCCAGCGAAGTCAACTTAAACCGGACTTTTGCTTAATAATTGCAATATGGGGGCCAGTGAAATCAACTCAAAGCCATGTTCACCCTGATTTATCCATATATAAGGATCGAATCCCAACGAGTCAAGCTCCAGCTGCAACTACCCATCCTACCCATATCCATAACAATATCCACACCATACTCACGCCAACACACACATACAGGTCAAAATTATCCTCAGGACAGTAATCATAAACAAATAACAATAATTAAATATGCAATAACCATAATGCCCTAATATATTAACTATTTATATGCATAATTAAATATTTATAAAATGCATGAATATGCCAAATATGTAATTAATATTAAAATTACAAAAATAATTAATGTCCAACTCACTGACTGATCGATCCGATTACAACTGGTTTACCTGGAAGGAGAAGAAAGGTTAGCTGGCACCGATTATCTAGATCGACACATTGACCTCTATCAAATTTATTGACAAAATTAATTAATTAATTTAATTAAAGAAGTAAAAATAATTTTCTAAGGTCTTGTCGAAAGTTTAGTAGAATCTCTCCTATAACTGAATCTAACCTTCCTGCAAGAAACTCAGCAACAGTAATACACAGGGCCTCAGGCCCATCACAACAATTATAATGCCCATCCGGGACCTACAAGAAATCTAATATTGGTCCAATCCTCCAAACTCTAGCTTGGGTCTCTAACTCCTCTACAGTCCAAATAATTATTTTTAGCACTTCAAAAAAATTATAAAAATATTTCGGAGGACTTATACATCGTCCTTATATTAATTAAAGTCGTTTTATTTAATTTTACTAAGCTAGAAAAAATTTATGGATTTAACCAACTAGTTTAATCAAGGCGTAAACTACACAACTTGAGTTAAGGACTGCCTTTGTAAATTCTGTTATCTAGAATGCGTTCGAAACGTCTGAAAATGCTAGGCATGATTGTAAACACAATCCTTTTTTGGGATAATTCGCTAGACACCTAAATCTGGCCGAAAACTTGGTCTCCAGTGCCAGTGAGTATTGTCAATCCGAGTGCATCTAAACGAAGTCTATAAATTATTAATAATTATCATATAATTATTTTTAATTTATAGGAATCGAAAAGGGTTGAAAATCTCACCAAGTGATATGGACCATCCGATGATTGCCTCTTTCAAACAGTGTCTGATCCAAACGGGGTGGTCCCATCTCGAAGGTTTCGTTGCTCTGAGTTCAACAATGATATCAGATTTCCGATCCAATAGCCGAATCATTAGGAAAACAACCAAAACGCCGCTGCTTTCTCTCTCTTCCACCTCTCCAGAAACTCCATGAAATCTGGCGAGGTTGACCCCATTTGAAAGCTCTCGCTCCCAGGAGTCCAATGCTGTTGGAAACACTCTGTTTGGAGTTTAGAAATGCCCGAAACGAAGCTTGGAAGTGGAGATAGCGGGTTTTCTCTCTCTCTCTCTCTCTCTCTTTGTGTTGGTGCCAGATTTCTCACCGTCGGTTGCTGTTGCTCGGCCTCTGAGGGTTGCCTAAAGGAGTTTGCGGCCACCTAGGGGCCATTTGGTCGCCGATAAGGTGAGGGAGAGGGGGGGGGGGTGGTGGGTGGAGAAAAGAGTAGCAAGGAGAGAGAGAGAGAATGAAAAGAGGGGGGGGGGGGGGTTGACTGGTTTGAAAAAAAAATTGGGTTTTATTTTTAACTTTTAATTACCTTTTCAATCCTTAAGCTTTTTAAGTTTATTCAAATAAATGCAAAATAACTTTCAATTGGGCTCCAAAATACAAATATGTGTATAATTAAATAATAAAGAAAATAAAACAAATAATAATGATAATAATCAAATTAATAACAATTAAATCAAATCTTAGAGCCAAGGTTAATAATAGTGAAATAATATATTTTGTTATTTGATTTAATATTAATATTTAAAATTAATCATTTAAATTAAAATTGAACTATTAACTAACTTATAAAATATATTTAGAAATAACATTAAAAATATATGAATAAAAGTTTTACAAATATTATAAATTAATTAGATAATAGTATATAAAAATATAAAATTTATATTTTAAAAATTTAAGTTATTACATATCATAATATGGGATTAATTACTAAAATAATGTGATATAAAAACTATTTATAAATTTAGCATGAATATTAAATTATCTATAAAAATATTAAGAAAACATCAAAGCAAACGCTAATTAAAAATGTAATTTTATAGGAAGGTATTTAATAAAGAAAAAGCAATTTGAAAAAATATTTTTAAGTGATAGGAAATTTATGCTAGAAATAATTTATAAAGATGTTATATAACGTAGAAATTAATAAAAAAAATTATTTGAAATGTTGTTTTTTTTAAAAAAAACGCTAAAGCATTTATTAAATACAATGAGTTTATTTTGAAGTTTAATAATGTATAAAAGTTTGATAATGTACGAAGTTGAAAAAATTCACATAATTAATGTTGTAAATAGTATTTTTTTAAACATTACTAAAACTAATTTTTTTAATTTTCAAAACTAGTCAATCTTCCAAATAACCTCTGCCATCATCATCGACTCTGCCTTGGGTTTCGAACCATATGAATCGTGACCCACATTGCCGTATCTCCGTCTTTAAAATCAAACTCTCAAACTAGTCCTACAAGGCACTTCCCTAAATTTGGCTGAACTAGGTTTGAGGCTCCCTCTCCCTTTCTTATGTACCTTGACGAAAAAAAAAAACCTAGTCCCTCCATCATCATTGCTTGCGCACATTCTTCCATGAGAGAGGCAAAAGCACAATCTTTGTGTGAAAGAACGGAATTTGACAAATCCGAAGGAAAAAAGGTAGAGCAAGTGAACCCATGTCCCTATTGATGATAAGATGGGTCCGGTAACGTTTTCCCTCAAGTTTTTTTAGTTTTCCCATCATCTCACTTGGTCGCAATCTCTTTTTCTCTAACAATAACGCAGATCTTGCTTAAACAAATATGAGATCTACATAGAATGAGAAAATCCACACAATATCTCATCGTATTCGTGAGAGATATCATATATGGGGTGTGAACAGGGATAGAAAAGGAAGACAAATAAAAGGATGCATAAGTTGTTAGGGTAAAAGACACGAGAAAAAATGTGACGAAGATGCTTAAGTTCTCAGAGTAAAAGAGTAAAAGACAAAGAAAGCCAATGTATCAAAAAGTTTAAAACATATATAAAGGGTATAATTGTAATTGGGATCCTCCAAAATCATTTTACCTTTACTGTTCATGGTAAACTTATATTAATTGGTTAAATTGAATTAGGGGAAATTTTTCTTCTTTTTTATAGTTCTTGATGATGGTCTTTCTTCACAGTATAATTGGAAGACATTTGTGATTGGCTAAAAGTTGGAAATGTTTAATTTAATTAATTTTCTTTTTTTATTTAAATTCAATTTAATTCAAATTGTAAAAAAATCAATTAGTTCAGATTTTTTATTTTTTTAAATTAAAAAATATTAAATTTAATAAAAAATAAAAAATTATTTATTTAAATTAAAAAAATTCAATAAATAAATTTTAATTTTTAAATTAAATTAAACTTAAATTAAACATTTTAAATTAAATTAAACAAAAACTTAAAAATGAATTACATTGATTTGAGAGGCGAAATTGAATTTTTTGTCTTTATGGAGTTGCTCCTTGTTTCCGGTACTTTTGAAAATCGAATGACAGAACCGACTATTACTGTAATAGATTCGGTTCGATTTTCAAATTTTAACGATTCGATTTTCCGGTTTTTTCGGTTCCTCAATTGCTTTTGGTGTATAAATTGGATTAGGATTAACTCCGTTCACCGACTACATGACTTGCTAATGGCCAGCAGTGGACAACCGCCGCCCTCATACAAGCCTTATCGTCTTCACAAAACCTTGAGAGCTCACGATCGCGCGGTCTCCTGTGTAAAGTTTTCCAACGACGGCACCCTTCTAGCCTCGGCCTCCCTCGATAAAACCCTAATCATCTGGTCGGCCTCAACCTTCTCCTTCCTCCACCGCCTCGAGGGCCACTCTGAGGGCGTCTCCGATCTTGCTTGGTCCTCGGATTCCCACTACATCTGCTCTGCCTCTGACGATCGCACTCTCCGCATCTGGGATGCTCGGCCCCCCTTCGACTGCCTTAAAACTCTCAAAGGCCACTCCGATGTCGTATTCTGCGTGAATTTCAATCCTCAGTCCAATCTCATTGTCTCCGGCTCCTTTGACGAAACGATTCGAATTTGGGGGGTGAAGACTGGGAAATGCATTAGTGTGATTAGAGCTCACTCTATGCCGGTTACCTCGGTGCATTTTAACAGGGATGGTTCTTTGATTGTTTCGGGGAGTCATGACGGGTCTTGCAAGATTTGGGAGGCGTCGACGGGAGCGTGCTTGAAGACGCTTGTTGAGGATAAGGATCCGGCAGTGTCATTTGCCAAGTTCTCTCCCAATGGAAAGTTCATTCTTGTGGCTACTCTTGACAGTACTCTTGTAAGTAGTCTTCTCCATCTCTTTCTTTCTCAATCTCCGTTTGTTGGATTGAATTCCATTTGCCATCAAAATGGCAATGAATGACATGCGATTTGCCTATGATTGTTGTGCTTAGTTACACCGAGGGGATTGGCTATTAACTTTTAACACTTGCAACATATTTTGAACGGAACTTAATTAATCAAAATGACTTACCCTCTGTTTGGATTGTGCAGCCTTATATAGTTTTTATTCTTAATGTGTTTGGAAAAGTGGAATAGAATAATTTAACCTTTTATTGTTTTGTTTAGATGGAATGGAATGTAAAATATTGCTATAATATTTTTTATTATTGTTTTAAATATTAAATAATTAAAGATATTTATTTAAATGAAATATTAATTTATAAATAATGTTATCCTAATAATGATATCAATTCTTAGGAATAGGCACAGCCTTCCAAAAAACTATATATATTGTAAAAAAAAAAATATATGTTATTTAGTGTTGTAGTTGCCAAGAAAAAGGCGATATTAATATTTTTTAAAATTATTAGAATAATGTAGTATATTAGTCAGTTTAAAAAGTAGTTTTAAAATTATAAATTAAATTAAATACTAATTTACTTATAATTTTCTACTAGATTTTAACCAAACACCCTTATATTTTGCTCCTCATACAGCAACTTCTTTGCTGATTTTAGATACTCCGTTGAAGTGGTGCAGAATTAGGTGATAGAACTTTTTACAGTTTCTTTTTTGTGCTATGTTGTTGTCTCAGAAACTAGAAGGTGGAGTCTAAGCATAAAGGGCTTCAAATTGTGTACATTGTAACTAGGATAATATGTTTTTTTGTGCATATTACAAGTTTTCCGGCAAGTTCAATTGCAATATTTTTTTTTACAGCAAATTTAAGAGGGTGTCTTTGATTCAATTCCACCACCCATTCCACAACCGAAGATCAAATCCTTGAATTTCAATTGTGATGTGAATGTATTGATTATCAATTAAGTTTTAACACGCACACATATGTATATATGTATCTTTCATTATGCAGAAACTTTCGAATTACTCTACTGGGAAGTTCTTGAAGATTTACACAGGTCACACGAACAGGGTGTACTGCATAACCTCAACATTCTCTGTGACAAATGGGAAATACATAGTTAGTGGGTCAGAAGACAAGTGTGTTTACTTGTGGGATCTCCAGCAGAAAACTATGGTTCAGAAACTTGAAGGTCATTCTGATACTGTCATTTCTGTAACCTGTCATCCAACTGAGAATAAGATAGCTTCTGCTGGCCTTCATGCTGATAGAACCATTAAAGTTTGGATTCAAGATCCCTGAATTGGTAACATCGGAGAAAGGTTTTCGGATTGACTGATCATTAGTCAAGATCTTTTACCTTATGAACTGTTGAAAGACATTTCATGTCTCATTGTAATCCATACATAATTATATAATGTATAATGTGGACTAAAAAGCTATATTTCATTTGCCAATTCAAACTGATTTGGTGCGAAACTAGTTGTGAATGGTTTATAACTTTTGTTACTTCATGCACCTTTATTGATCGTGTCAGTATTTTTGTAAGTAATTGTTATCTGCGTTTAATCCAAGATTTGATAACAATGACATCTGGTACAATACAGTAGCAAATCTTGTGCTGTGACATGTGCATGCCGTGGAAGGAAAAATCGAGTGGAGTATCAAAATTAAATTATGTTTAAACTGTGTATTGATTAAAAAATTACGATATTATTGTGAAGTTTTAAGTTTGTTTTTAAAATTTGTCTTAATAAAAAAAAAAAAAAATGTGGATGGATGACGGGAATATTTACATGGACAGAAACAATATAATTATGTTTACTATTTAAAAAAAAATTAAGTAATTAATTAAAGTTGTGGTTGCAAGCCCATCTTCAACTCCCCTCTCTAATCACAATTTATGAGATATTCTCATTCTAATATTAATTTTAAGATTTATACGCTCATAATTTGATATTTTTATTATATTTTTTTGGAAGTAAAATTTTATTCAAATTAAGAGGCAACTGTGTTTATAAATATTTTGTTCACGAAAGAAATATACCGTTTAATTTTTTGTATAATGTAGCTAGTCTTCCATATTATGGAGTTGAGCGGGGCCCACCAATCGCCGTAAAACAGAGAGGCTTACCTATTTCCTTCTACAAAACTTAAAAACGGCTTAGGGCGCAGCCACTTTGAAGCCAGCAGTCCAGCTCTTCATTGCCGTTCTGCGTTCTGCCTCAGCGTGGTCGCCGTTTTCATTCAACACTTTGGAGCCATCGCAGTAACTGCATAGATTGAATTTGAACTGAAGGAAGAAAGCAAAAATTAGCCGATTTAGGAAGTCGGTTCGGGAGAGATTCAATAATTTCCCCAATTCGAGTGCCCATAAATTGAGGTAAAATCAATGAGATTTCTATTGGATTTATTTGTTTGTTTATTCTTGTTGAGATCTGGAACTTGTATATTAACAGAGAAATTGGCAAGTGATGAAAAAAATTTCTCCAAAATTAATTTTTATTACCTAATCAAAATGCCAAAACTTTATCAAATGCAATGTTCGGGTATTGTGTGAAATACTGTGAACAATCAAAATCAAAAATTTATATTCATAGTTTTCAAATCCAGAAGTACAGGTTCTGATCAGACAAAAATGACGACAATTCGCCGTTTCTGTTGCAACGATCTTCTCCGCTTCGCTTCTGTAAATCTTGACCATCTCACTGAAACCGTAAGCGCAATTTTCCATCTTCATCTGATACATTATGTTGCTGATGAAATGATACTAATGAGGTTTAAATTAATTATCTAGTTCAACATGTCATTCTATATGACCTATTTGGCGAGATGGCCAGACTATTTCCATGTCGCTGAAGGCCCCGGAAACAAAATCATGGGCTACAGTAAGCAATTAATTAGTTAATTTCCCTTTAATTGTTCTTTAACCCCTTGTTTGGAATGTAGAATTTTTGCAAGAATTCAATTCAATTGATTTTTTTTTTTTGGCTAATTCTCTTGCGTTGGGATGAAAAAAATTCAATTCTTTTCTTGCAAATGATTTATTCCAAATGAACCCAAAAAAGAAATTCGACAGAAAGACTGAAAAATGCGAAATCTGAATTGCATGTGGGTGGTTGCAGTTATGGGTAAAGTAGAAGGACAAGGTGAGTCCTGGCATGGACATGTAACTGCAGTTACAGTGGCTACAGAATATCGCAGGCAGCAATTAGCTAAAAAGCTAATGAACATCCTAGAAGACATAAGTGACCAAATGTAAGGCTTTCAGTATAGCTTGCTTTCACTTAATACAGGAACTTGTGCTATTTTCTGTTGACAACGATGTTGTTAACGGTATATTGTTTTCACCATACTAATCTCTAGACCACAGTCTTTGGAATTGCTTGAATCAAGTAAATTCAGGTTTTAATATGAGGGCTTTCGGGTTGTATCATTACTAGTTCAAGTATTCTTGTGTGTTAATATCCTATTGTTTGCTTTAGACATAAAACTCATTATGAAGATAATAGCATTCATTTGCAGCTTAATTTGCAAGATCTCATATGCTCTTTGTATTTGCTGATATGCATGTCATTATGTCTATGTCTAGCTGAGTTAGCATAGAAGCTTAAATTGTGCTCTATCAGGAGAGGGAAGAGAGGGGTTGGGGGGGTGGTGGGGGGGGAGGAGTGGTGGAGAAGAGAGAGAGAGAGAGAGAGAGAGAGAGAGATGGGGGAGGTGATTTAGATTACAATGGAGCTGTAGCATATTATTTTATTTTCAATTAGATATAATCTTACAAGTATGTAGAAACTATTTCTGGAAAGCTTTAAAAAACAATGAGAGGTTCGGTTTTTAGCACATTGTTTTCTTTTCTGTTGGTATTAGTTACTTAAGATGACAAGTGAAGTCTTATGAGGTCCTTTGAAATATACTTTTGTGGGTAAGACAATAATTCTCAATTTATGCTGCATAGTTGACTTCTCCTTGCAAACTATATTGCTTTCCAGTTACATTGAGTTGACAAATTAGTGTAGCCCAGAACCTCTTTATGGCATTTAAGACATTTTCTTCTCCTGTTGCCTTACTGTTTGATTTAAGGACAGTTATACAACATTATGTCTTAGATGGAATTAATTGGATTTGGTTAAGGCTTTTGTTTGATTGCATCTTCACTTTGTAAATTGTATGACATCCTAACTAGCATTGGTTTAAGAATCTTTCTATTTACAACTTTTATTTTGCAGTGATAAAGCATACTTTGTGGATCTTTTTGTTAGAGCATCAAATACACCTGCTATAAAGATGTATGACAAGGTAATGGTTCTTTTCTTTGACATCTTTTATGAATTTTTAATTTTGCTACTTGATCATATCTCTAGTAGCTGTAAAAACTCAGGCAAGTTTGTCTTATTGCAGGTATTTTGAACTTTAAATTTGATACGAACTATTTTCTTTTTCCTTTTATCAATGTTGCATTTAACTGGCTGTGTAAGCTTCCTTTGGAGTAGTCTCATGTGAAGTATTTTGTTTAGCGTTTGAGTCTTGAGCCTTGTTTGGACCATTGATGTTTCCTACTATTTTATTGATGTTATAATGTTGGAAAATAACTGCATAGTATGATCATTAAAAAAATAAATAAAAATGTGCAAAAGGTGCATGGTAGGTTCTTCTGCACTGTGAGAAACTGTAGCTGACATAAACGTTTCATCTCATCGACAAAACATGTTTCTATAGTGCTGCTGGTTTGGATCAGTTCCCTTTGTTAGGAAAATTGTGGAATTTAAAACTGCTAGGTTCTTGAAACGTAGACATACGGAGACTCCAGTTAGACAAGTAGAGCACATTAGGTTAGAGGATAGAAAGAAAAAAGGGGTAGACCAAAATTGACTTGAAGGAGAGTAGTACAACATGACCTAGAAGCATTACACATTTTTTGAGGATTTAACCCAAAATCGTTTAGAGTGGAGAAAGCGAATCAATATAGCCGACCTCAAATTTTTGGGATAAAAGCTTAGTTGAATTGAATAAAACTGCTAGGTTCTTGTTGCATTTTCCATTGGGAAATTGTTTTACATTTAGTTGAAGAAAATGCTAAAAGGAATGGAGCCATAACTAAACGAGAGATTCAATTTACAAGTCATATATGTGTAGTATTTTTTGGAAATGGGGTCCTTGTGGATATTCATATGTCTGTACTTTTTCCCCGCTTGCTTCTCAATAGACAAGATGATGCTTATTATATCCGTCTTCTTCATCTCAGCTTGGGTATGTAATCTATAGACGAGTGCTACGCTATTACTCAGGGGAGGAAGACGGGTTAGGTGAGTTTCCACAGCTGCCTGAAACATCTTTATTTCCTTTTAATTGAACTTCCATCCCCCGTTTCCCCTAGACAGATAGCCTAGCAATAAAGCATTGGGATCTCATTAAGGGGTCTCAAGTTCAAATATTGCCAGGTGGAAAGATGTAACACATTTAATGTTTTGATGTACAGAAATATTACTTTCATTGCCTCTGATATTTATTCTGTTGTGCTCTGCATTTAGATATGAGGAAAGCTTTATCAAGGGATGTTGAGAAGAAGTCCATCATTCCACTCAAACGGCCAGTTACCCCTGATGAATTGGAATATGATTAGACCTCCTTGACAAGTGAAGGTTAAGATGATGCTGATAATTGTAGTTCTTGAGATGAAAGAATAAGCTTTTATATCACCTGTTTAACTTGTGTCAAAAGAGATCTAAACTCTGTGACTTTGATTGTGATGATTTGATTTGTTTGGCATGAGAACATTGAAGATGAGATCTGTGCAGTTTTTTTTTTTTTTAAATGAAAGAAAACAAATGAGATCTGTGCATTAGATATTTTACTTGCATCAAAGGATAATACATCATTCAGGAATGATGGAGGAGACATTCCACTCATTCAAGCCAGACGTGGAAGTAGCAGCAGTTGCAAGTGTATGAGCACCCTAGTTTGCTGACCTTTTTATAAAACAAATAGAAACAATAAAAAGTTCACCCATGGGGTTTTCATATAATTAATAATTGTATTCAAATAAGAAAAATCTATTGATAAACCATTGAAAACCTGAAACAACATGAAGGAATCGAATTTCAACACGTGAAAGGCTTTTTAATTTTATCCATCCAAGAGAGCTTCCTGAGCCGCAAAAGCTTCAACCACAATAGGATCATGGCTGCCCGCCACTTAAGAGTTTTATATATTATAATTAATAATTTACGCAAAAATATTTTTTATTAATCATTTATATATTAAAATTTTAATAATTTTATAAAATATTTAAATTTTATTTATTTAAAATATAATATATAAAAATTTATGAATATTATTATAAAAAATATATATTTTATATTTAATTAATTATTCTTATGAATGAATTTAAATAATGAATACCAAAAATATAAAATATGAACATAAATTCATTATATGTATTATTTCTCAATTCAAAATTAATCTTAAATTTAATTATATATTATATAAATTTATTATTAAAATTTAATAAAATCAAATACTTACAAATATCCAATCTTATTCCTACAGCTAAATTTTTAAAAGAGCAGTCGAAAAGATTTAATAACTGTCCCTCACAATCTAATCCATTTCACTTGTTGAAGTACTGTGGTTAGATATTGTGTTATTCAATGTGTTATGGGTTATTGATATAGTATTTTGGTTTATTTCAAATGAAATTTTGAATTTTGTATATTATTTTTTAATCTTTGTTTTTTAACCCTATATTTCCAAATTAACGCTTAAAATTTTACTGTTAATCACTTGTGCATATACGAGGATTATATTAAACCAATGGGGGTGTCAGGTATTACATGATAATCATTGAGTGGTCTATTTTATTCTTCGGATTTCCGAAAAAATGGTTAGAAGAGCAAAGACCAGCAGTTGAGTTACTGCATTGGTAGGGTGCACTTTTGAAGGTTTTCTCAGGTTTTTTTTTTTTCCCTCTGTTTCTTTTAATATTAAATTTGATTTAAGACAATGTTCATATATAGTTATTTTAGCTTGCTGTAGGACAAGAAATTGAAGTGGAGATAATTAGGATTTCCACTGTTGTTTCTCACCAATGAGTTACCAAATCTCAAGATGTGGGATTTGGCTTCTCCTTCGGTTATAATATCTCCAGTTGAAGGGAGCACCAGCTTTTATAACATTTTCTTGGGTGACATTTGTCTGCCATCTTCACCCTGATTTGGATAATTTGAGAGAGCGATAAAGAGTGTCTCTAGCTCCTCCAAGTGGTTACTTCTTCTGGAAGGATATTTTGGTAAATACTCATACCAATTATTTCGTTCCATATGTCTGGATGTAATTTTTTTTTTTTTTTGTCCGCCAATTTTCTGGATTGTATTGGTGTATCATGTATGCCTGATATTCTAGCCAGCTACCGACCCAACATTGGATTTGCCTTTGTGGCTTACACAAGTATTGAAGAATCGGCAATTACTCTTTTATTATTATTTTTTTTTTTCATTTACAATTGGGTGACTTTTTTTATATTATACCTAACTTTTTAAATTTTAAGAAATTTATAATCTCTAAGTTTTTATAATCTCTAAGTTTTTTAAAATTAATTATTTAATTCTTAAATTTTATATTATATCACACTTTAGTCTTTATAATTTTAATATATAAAGTAATTTATTTCTTATATAATAAATAAAATTGTTATAAATATTAAAATTACATAAACTAAATTATTCTATATATTAAAATTAAAAGAATTAAATAATTTAATTCTCAAATCTATGGAATAAAATGTAATATAATGTAAAACTTATGAATTAAATAATTAATTTTTTAAAATATAGAAATTAAAATATAATATAAGGTAAAATTGAGAGACTAAATCAATTTATTTTCATTATGTATTAATTAGTCTATTGGGCGTAGTTACATTGCAATAATTGACAAGAATATGCACGAAATGATCGCATAGATCTTGCACAAAGAAGATGAATAAATTAATTAGCACACTTTTTCAAAGAGTACTTTAGAAATGTGATAGCTGATAGTCCCAGGATCACAGATGGCAGGGTAGTAAAAACTCTTAACCACTGTGAAAAATGTTTCCTTGATGTTAGAATCCATTCCTTCTGAGGACTTTTGGAGCACTAACTTCACCAGCTCTTGCATGTCACCCTCTATTTCTGGGGTTGTGCTTCTCTTGCTGTCATGTTCCTGAATTTTTTACAAATAAATAAATATGATCAAACATAGAATCAAATAAAAGCCCATTGGCTTGGTAGTGATGCGGACCCCACCCTACACTTCCCTTCCACAATATCAAATTTGAAGCCATCTTCCCAAAAGAATCCCAATTGAGCTTTGGGTGCCTTGTCAGAATCCATTGAAGGCAGATATATACGGCTTGAACTTTGATTTTTCAAAGCATTATATGATTCTATTATTTATGATAAAATTTGATAAAGATATAATACTGACCTTGTTCTTCCTGTAATGTCCAAGTTGGTTGCATATTCTGTTTGTTAGTTTAAAAAGTTTTTCATATTGAGAATGATAGCTCAAAAGCTCCTCAGAGATCCATCTTCCAGCTGACAGATTTATTGTTTTCACTATCAATTCTGCTTCTCCTTGGTGCCTGACTCCTTCCTCTTCCCACTCAAGGAGCCATTTTCCCCACTGCATAATTAATTAATTAATTAATCAAACAAATAAATTTAGGGCATTGAAATTAACCACATCTTCTTCCTCTAGCTGTACAAATGTACATAAGAGATAAGGCGTTTGAAACTCACAGCATGACGTAAACTGTGGCTAATGTCTCTTCCATAAGCCACCAGTGCGTCCAAAGAGACATCATTTAGGGTTCCAAGCACTGTCCTGACAAGTTCCTGCCTTGTCTTTGCTTCCATTGTCCTGCAACCAGTATCAAGTAAGACAAAACCGTATTGGTTCTCTCCAAAGTTTCCATACTCGATGCCATTACTTTTATATACTATTTTATTGTATTTAACATAAGACAAAGTAGTATAGTTTGAGACACACACACACAAAGGCATGTGACATCAGAAATTAATCTGATAAAATAAAGAAAGAGACGCATATCCAAAGGATGTGATATTATTCTATAATATATATATATATATATATATATATATATATATATATATATATATATATATATACCTTCCATTTGCAGGTCCTCGTGCACCATCCCCGTTTTTAAATTCTTGGACAAAAGCTCTTCTCTGCTCAATGGAATTATTGTTGTCATCGAAATAAGAGTCGATGGTCTCAAGCAAGATTGTGGTCTTAGCCCATGCAAGCCTCTCTTTCGACCTTTCTGGCTCAAATATGCTGGCTGCTGCCAGGAAATAAGCAAATAGGAGCTCTCTCTTGCTTATACCAAAATCTCCCAAGTTGCATCCTTCATACCACCTGTACGTTACATTGCACCCATATGTGTTGAATTAATTAGAATCATGATCCGTAATATTATTGATGATCCACATAATATTAATTAAAAGAAAATTAGTGAAAGTTACTTTTGAAAATTGTCCCATTCAACGCGATGCAATGCTTGGCAACTGTTGTAGTCAAGTCTTGCGAGCTGGAGGTACTCATTGTTGTTCACATATGGCATCCTGCGGTAAGTAAAAAAAAAATATATATATATATATATATAATTAATTATTAAATTGAAATTGACAACTTTTTCTTACTTAATTGGATTTTTTTTTAATTTTATTATATATATATTTATTTAATTTTGGCTGAAATTTAAATTGAGACTTCATAATGCTATAAATAATTTTATTATCATTAAACTATATATTATAAGTATATTTTTATATAAGGAATTTGGTATGTGGAAAATTTTTTTTAAAGTGTGACACAAAAAAAGTCGAATGATGAAATGAAGAAAATTGTGTGGAAACTTTAATTAATTAAAACCTCCAAGATTGAGTGCATCCCTTGGATTATTCCTTTCCACTATCTTTATAGGAATGATAAAAATTTTTTACGGTCAACAATGGAATACCTGTAAAGAGTCTTGCCAATCCATACATCATCTTCGCCGCCATACTGTTCTAAATAGAATCTCGCCTCCACTCGAGGCAAGTTCGCGTACCAAGGAACATCCAATGAATACTCAACCTCTCCTGGTAAGTCCTTGGTTATAATCCATTTATCGAGGACTCCATTAGCAGCTTGCTTTTCTTTTAGGAAACTGGATGAAAATTCCTTGGCTTCCTCGAGGATTTTCTCCCCTGGAAATAGCACCTGAGAAGCTCTATGAAGGTTGAACATTCCGGTAACGGCCTGCGTTGACTGCCCGGCAAAGCAGAAGAAAGTATCACCCTTCTTAAAATGCTTGAACACATCTGCCAATTGCAACAGGAATATGAGGATTACTGTAAATATATATTTATAGTTTAAGAAATATTTGTGCCCTGGATTTACCAGAAGAAACTTCATGGCCGTATAATCTAAGAACCCTGAATCCCATAGCTGTGTCGTCAATGTCATGAACCTCGGAGTTTCTTGCCCAGCAGATGCCGTCTTCTCTCCAATATCTGCGGAAACTCAAGTAAGCTTTAGGAAAGGAAAATATATATCTTCTCATTTTATAGATTCCTTAGTGATTAAGTTGTTTTGATTTGTTTTTCGGCTTCAAATGTCCTGGTTGACATACCTAGCAACATAGTCAACGCATTCTTTAAGCTCTTGCTCGAAGTATCTTGAAATTCCAAGGCGTTGCAAGCGATCCACAGCCCAGATGTGCTCGAATAGGTCAACCGGGTACACATTTGGTACTGAAAAATGATGAAAGTGTGAAAATTTATAAAAAAAAATGAACGTGGAGAGTCGACGTAAGATTTTTTGAAGATGAGGATTGACAAAAGGGAACTTTACCTCCTCCTTTAAATCGTTGGACTATCTTGTTTAAATATGCCAAGCAATTTTCATCTTTAGTTTGCATGAGTGCGAAGGCAGTGGAGGATGGAGAGAACAAGAATGACCCATCTTGGCACTGCAATTTCAGAAGCTTGTCCCACTCTAGGCCTGGCATTCCTTCCAAGCTATGGAGTAGTGTGGTGGGCACTTTGTGCATTATGTCTTTTGGAATCCTATTTCCAAAAATAAAAAAATGGAGAAGATATTATACAAGGAGACCTTCTATGGTGCACCGGTATAATTCATTGTAAGTCATTAGATGACAAAATAATGAATTTAAACCGTTAATCTATGTCACTTGTTACCGATATAAAAGGTTTTTTTTTAGGATTTTTATTTTATCATTGAGCCTTAATTTTCTTTTTTTTTTTTTTTGAAAAATTAATTTTTTACAAGTATATAATGATATTAAAGTAAATCTAATGATTTTAATCGCAAATAATTCTAAGAAAAAAAGTAAATAAAGCTATTAAACATATGATCATGCGACATGTTTTTCAAAATAGGAAGCCACATATATAGCAAGTTACTGGAAATAATGAGTTTGCTTTATATAGATTTATAACATTATATAGATATGTCTTTTTAATACACATGGCAAGCATGCAAGAATTTGAGAGAATTTCTTGACAAAGGCTCTCATGAATGAGTTGTTTCTAATCTTTTATTTTTTAAAAAAGAAATTGTCTAGAAAACCGTTGTCAAGAAAAAATATTTCAAATTCAAACTGTTATTACGAGTAAGATTTCTTGGTGTACTAATACACCGGTGCAATCTAGTATTACCCATTGTAAAAGATAATTAATAAAGCAAGCCAACATAATTATTACAGCTCAAGTTTGAGTAGTGAAAATTACTTAGTGAGCTTCAGATTTCTGCTGGCATTGATCTCTTGCAGGACAGGAGAATCCTCGGGAACTTCAATGTCTAACTTTCGCGCTAGTTCTAGAAGTGAAGGGAAAGCAACTTCAAAGCCGATGGGCATGTGCTCAGCATTCTCATCTTCAAGCTTACACAAGTTCTCTTTAAAATATTTCATTCCTGATGAGGATACATAAAGTTGATGTCCAATAAGTTAAGTAATTAACTTAGCAAGCACGTTTAACTTAAAAACAAATTAATTAATATGATGCTATAGATTAATTAATTAGCCTGGAAATTGATTATAACTATGTACGTTTTGCACTTTGATTAATTATAGAGTATGTTATATACCTTTCTCACACTTGTCTGGATGTATATTCCATGACTTCAACGCAATAACACAAGCTAGTGTATTGATTATCCTGTCATGCGCGGTAAAAATATCAGCATCACCCCATGAACCATCTGGGAGCTGATTATTGGCTATCCATTCAAGGCTGGATGGGAATTGAGGAGCGCCACTCCCGTTAACATCTTCAACAAGAGCAACCCATGCAGTGTCATAAGCTGAAATGCTTATCTCTCCATCTTCCATGGAATTCAACATGGATTTAATGGTTTGAATGCGTTTGATTTTCTCATGTGATATAGATACCTTAATTTGTACAAAAAACATACAACCACAATTAATTAAACTTAATTTGCATATATAGTTAGTTTAGTAGCACAGGAGAAAGTCAAGGAGAAAGTGACACTTCCAAATCACCTTAGAAACTTGCTTCTCTATGTCATCCTCCACAATCTCATGCCACTTTATAACTGGCGATCCATTTTTTTGATAGACATCGGGGTATTCTGCAGGATAATTTTTTTTACTAATTAAGTATAATTAAAATGACAACTTAACTAAAGCCAAGGATGTACATATTTATACATTCACAACCTTTTTGCTTTTGTTGTTATTTTTGAAGAATCATTCTTGCCTAAACTCGGTAAAACAATTAAAAAGAGACGTGGAGGGTGGTACAGTACCTTGAGTACGAGGCTTCGATATAGCACTGCATCTTGGGCGAATGTCAGCGTTACCTCGTTTGTCTTTAGCTCCGTACAACCAAACACCTGCAAAAACATATATGGTTGTTACATCAATTAACTTCTTTTTTCCGTTTTAATAATTAAGCTTGGTAACTTTAGAGTAAATTATCGGCCTAAGGATTACGGACGACTAAAAAGGACGAAATTAACTGAATTGTGAAAAATAATGAATGCTGTATGTGAAGCAAGAAGGAGGCGAAAAATCCAATGAAACCTTTTTTTTCTTTTATTTAAAAAAAAAAAAAAAAGAACGAAAGAATTGAACATTGCCCTCGCTTTTAGTGATTGTAGAGAATTGTATCCATGATCAGGGGCAGCATTTTTTCAAACAGAGCGCTGCGCTTATCATAAACCAATCAAAACATACAAAGAAGACGATTTGATCGGCAAGGAAAAAAAAAGTTATGAAAGAAAGTTGCAATCTTGAAATTAAAAGAATGACCGGAAAGCTTATCGTTATTAACAAAAAGGGGAAAATATTTGCGGGTTGGAAATGACAGGAAAGAAAAAGATAGACAACAAATAGTTGGGTTAGTGGTGGCTGGCAGAGCTAGCTAGCTCCGTCATGAGAAAAGGAAAAAGGGAAAGAACTTACCGGAGAAAAGTTGGGAACGGGGGCGGATGGGGGAGGAGGAAGAAGAAGAAGAAGAAGAAGAAGAAGATCGTGGGGTGGTGGCTGCTACGGTGGAGGGGAGGTAGGAACTAGACATGATGAGTGTTATGTTTAATTATTTATCTTCTTCTTTTTGGGTGGGAATGTAGTAGAGGATTAGGGAAGCTTAGGGAAAACTATGGGGTATTTAAAAGTGAAGGGGGGGGGGGGGGGGGAAGGAACCTGACAGAATCGACTTCCCAGGAGATTCCCGCTATTAGGTGCATGGTATCTATAATTCATTCAGGGCAGAGCTGTCCTTTTCCTTTTCATTTTCTTTACCTTTTTGGGGTTTTTTCCCTCTGTCTACTCTTCATGCTCACTGCGAAGAAAGTCCTCATAGACGGCTATTGCCTAATGGCTGCTGTACTGTCTAAGAGTATTCAATTGCAGTCTTATTTTACTCATAATTTTCTATCTCACCCACCAACCAAACCATCACGAAATTTCAACTTTCTTCTTTAAATATATTACATTACGAAATTGCAGTCTCGCACTCATGCAGTTATATATATATATATATATAACAAATTTAATATTATTATTTAAAATATTAAAATTTTAAAATTTTAGTAATAAATTTTAAATAAATATGTTGATAATTATTTTTAAATTAATAATTTTAATAGCCATAAGTTATTCTTTAATAATAATAATAATAATAATAATAATAATGTGTTTAATTTACGGTAAATATATTTAAAAATATTTTAATGAGTTATTTTAATTTTCTTTTAAAATAAACGAGATTTTGATTTTACTGTTATTAACTTTTTCAAATTAAAAATTAAGAAATCTCATCATGAATGAATAATAATTGTATTTAGTACTTAATATTTTTTTATTATTTAAATTTAAAATATTAAATTAATTACAAATTGTATTTTAAAAATTAAATTATATAATAATTATATATTACAATTGTTTATGAAATATAAAAAAATTATCATTAATAAAGTCAATTAAAAAATTTATCACTTAACATAATTATGATAAACTTAAAATTGTATCTTCTTTTGAATTTGTTTTATAAAAATTTGAACTACCTCTTCGTTAGAAGTAAAAATGGAATATATATAAAATTAGCATATATGTAATTAATAAATTAGTCTAATTAATCTTTAACTTTTCCTATCTCTAAATAAATTGAGCTTTCAAGATAATAATAATAATAATAATTAGTTATTATAGTATTAAAGTGTAACAATTAAATAATTTATAACTTATATATACATAGTTAGAAATTTAATAACTTAATCATTATTTTAAAAAATTATATAATTAATTAATAAAAAACAAAAAGAATTTAATGAATTTACTTAATATACATATATTAAAAATTTTTCTGAATAATAATAAAACAATATAACATGATTAATATTAACCAAAGTAATAATATTAGTTATTTATTAATCATACTATAAAAAATAATAAAAATTAAATATTAATACATATTTTTTATTTACTATGAAAATAAATTTTTATTTCATTTTTTCATAATTTATTTTATATATATATATATATATATTATTGAAAACATGTCTTCATTAAATGTGTATTAAAATAAGATAAATTAAAATAAAAAAAATATTAAAATAAATTAAAATTTATTAAACATATAAAAAAGAGAGAGATAGTAAAGTATTTTACTACATGTAACTACTTTTATAATATAATTTCAAATTATTTTATTTATTTTAAGATATATAATTATTAAATTTGTATAATTAAATGAAATAATTAAAAATTTTGAAATCATTAAATAAAAAATTTATAAAATTATTGAAATATATTTAATATTTTTAATTAGTTAGTCATAAAAATTGTGGTAATATAGTTACTAATAAAAATATTTAAAAGGAAATTAAAAAGAGAATTAAATAAAAAATAGAATTAAATACTTAATATAAAAGATAATAATTATTATAATTATAAAATATAATAATTTTTATGTAGTAAGTGCCACGTGACAAAATTAAGAGAAAATATATTTACATGGCAAGCTCTGTTTTTAAATACTACGTGTCATACCAGAGAAAAACCTTATATACTAAGGAATTATTCATGCTACTGTATGTGGTTATTATTAATTTTAATTTATATATATATTTAAATTTTAATATATAAAAATAATATGATATCTTAAATTTTTATTAATTACTATATATTTTATTTTTATTATTTTTATCCTTCAAACTTATTAAAATTTATCTATATATAATATAGATATAAAGATACGTAATGAGTATAAATATATATAATTAATATATGTATATATATTATAATTTACCTTATAATAATAATTGTTTATTATAGTACTTACAACTTATATATACAATTAGAGAATTAATAACTTAATTATAATTTAAAGTAATTAATTAATTAAAAATAAAGAAAATTTAATGGATAAAGTCATATGACAAAATAATAAAGAATGTTAAGTGATAATACTATGAAATAAAATTTCACGTGTCAGTTTACTGAGAATATCTTATGCTATATATGTATATATAGATTTATATCATAATTTTAAAATTTGATCTATTAATTTGAATGATTAAATAACATGTTATAATTATCATTGGTCCTTAAAATTATTAAAAGTTATAATATTAAAATCATGTTATTGTAATTATTATATATGGATTTTCTCAAAATTTATTTTAATTGTAATTGGGTAAATCATTATTATATTTCGTTCCTAGTATTTATTAAAAAATATGATACCATAATTTTTATAATCTAATTTTTTACTTAGATTTTCCCTTATTATATTAACATGCATGAAATACTAGCATAATTTCATTCTATCTCTATTAGTCAATTTTATCTATGGAGTGGACAAAATCAAATTTTTATTTTTAGCTTGACAGTCTAACAATTTCACAAATATGTTATTGTTTTAAACTATTTAATTTAATAATTGAAAATTTTAAAAAAATATATTATTTTACTATTTAAGGTATTTTAGAAAGAAAGGGTAAGTGAATTTTAACTATAAAATTATACCCAATAAATGTTATATACAATTTTATTGAATTTTATATTTTAATATTGATTTTGATTGCAGTAATGCCTCAAAAAGAATCTCATATCAATTTTTTATTGTACAAACTAGAAAAAGAAAAAAAAATCATTTAAATTTTCATTTAGAAATTTAAACTGAACAGGTCATTACAATTTTTTTTTATATGAAAGTTTGCCTCGCCATTGAATCTACTTTTTTTATTTTATAAAAGGCTCGTACATTTATGAGTGAGAAAATACTACACCGATTATATATTATTATAATCTGCCAAAAATCTTTTATTTACAAAATCTCTTTCTTATTTAATTTTTTTTTAATTTACAATTCACCAATGACTAGCTTTATTTTGTTAATATTAACAAAATGTTGGATTGAAATTATTTTATGATTAAGGATGAAGTTAAGTTGGAATAATTTTTAGCATTAGAATTAGAATTGAATTAATAAAGTTAATTGAAAATTTGGAGTTAATTATCTAATCAGCTCCTTAAAAGAGGAATATCTAATATTAAAGTGGGAGTATTAATATCAACGCTCACATTTTACATATATATTTCAAATTTCAATTGAACATAGTTATCAAATATAGTTAGAATACAAGTCTTTTTCTTAATATTAATCAGATAGTTGTCGACTTTAAATCTCAAAGCATTTATATTTTGAAAAAGGATGGCGATGTATAATTACACCTAAATCGAGATCAATTTGAAATTAGAATCCAAATGAACTAGTTTAAATTAAATTGATTAAAGTCAATGTTGAATTAGATTAAAATTAAATGGTTTGATTTCGAATTAAATTAATTTAAAAAATAAAAAAAAATTAAGTCATTAAATTAGATCAAAATCATAATTAGCCAGAGATTAAAACCTCTGTTAATACTAAATTGGATTTAAAAAAATAAAAAGCCATTTTGATCTTCTTAAATCTTAAATTTTAAATTTGAGCCGCTGAATGAAGCTTAAAATTGATCCTTAATCACTCTTAACAATAATTATGTGCTTTACAAAGGCTTCATTTAAAATAAATCTTTTGAAAGAAAAAAATTTAATTAAATTCTCACAAAATTATGCATGATTGATTTTTATTTTTTTTAAAATGAAAAGTTTTTTAAGTTAAAAAAAATTAAATTCTTTCATTCCAAATATGGCATTGCTTATATATTATTTTATTTTTTTTAGCTATTTGGTATGAAATTTCAATATATTATATCAATTTATTTTATGTTGAGATTTTCTCAGTAATTTTAAATACTCATTTTTTATATAATATAATGCACACAAAATTTTTAAATAATAATAAAATATTCTCCAATAAAAATAAATATTATTCAATAAAGATTTTTTATTCTTACCAAACATTTTAGAAAACCTAATCACCATCATGCACTTGGTAAAAACATCTCCAACATGGTAATAAATTATGGTTTATATCATATTTGGCCAACATAACAGTGGTTTCAATATTTAATTAGTAGTAAATTCAAATCCTATACTTTTGACATAGAAAAATAATTTTTTTTATTATTGTGGAAAAATTATATTTGGTGAGATTGGAAGTTTAGAACCCTAAAATTAATTTAATTGAGAGTCACTAAAAATAGAAAATAAACCCATTAATTGAATACAATCAATTCGATGTTATTGGATTTTGTTTAGATTTAAAATCTGCAATCTCATAAATATTTTTAAATTAAAATTTTATTTTTTATTTTTAATATTATTAAAATTTAAATTTATAAAAATTTATCGAATAAAATATGACTTTGGTGAGATTTTTTATTAGTGAATCTTTAGCTCCTGAATGTATGACTTTTTTTTAATTGAATTTTCTTGATTTAACATAATACGGAAAATAGCAATTTTATTTTACCAATATATAAATAAGACAAATCTTCAGAAATGTTTGCAGCCAATTGCCCCTGGTCAAGCCGTCAGGCCAGGGGGAGTAGTTGGTTTAAGAGATGGGTGCGTGTTCATGTTCTTGTCGCGTTTTGTAGAAAAAAAAGAGCTCAAAATATAATGAGACTGGAATTTAGACTTGGAAATTTTGAAGTTGAAGTCCACTCTCTTCTCTCTTCCCCCACTCCATTTTTAAGTCACTTACTGTAACACCCTCACATTGAACAGTTTCATACATTCAACTGTTCCGATGATTAGTGTATATCCAGACAGTCAGGATGTTTAAAATCATATTTAAACTATCTAGAAAAGCTATAAATAAAAATTAATAGAAATTATATGAAGGTAAAATAGAAATAAGAAAAACGAAGCATAAATGAGCCGAGATTCCGATGATGGGTAAACGAAAGGGGAAGTCACTACAAGTTCAGTTGCTATCCTAATTTTGTGTGGGACCCTGTGACACCTTAGGCGTAAGGAAAATTACAAAGCTAATGGTAGTGTGAAAATCATAGAAAAGAATAGAGAATCAGTTCGAAAAATTGAACAAGAGTTCAGGAAGCAACCTAGTACTATTGAAAAAATGGATCAGACCGATAAGGAACAAAATGGCTAATTCACCTTTAGAAGTGACTCTTGGCCTAAAGATCCATTAAAATATAGGAAATTAAAATTATGAAAAATAATTAGAAACATGAAGAGGTGTGGAAGGAAGGGAAAAAGGAAAAGAAAAGAAATTCAAAAAGTGAATTATGACATCATGCTTAAGTAAGTATGACACAATAATAATTTATAATTTTAAATTTATGAAATTAAGGGATAAATATTGTAAAAATAAGATAAAAATTAAAAAGTAAAATTGGTCTTCTTCCTCCTCAAATAGCCGTCCCACCTTCTCTCTCTAACTCTCTCATTTTTTTTCCTCCATTAACACACACCAAAAGCTTATAAAACCCTACTTTCCTTCATAATCTCCATAATTCTTAACACTAAATATTGAAATTACACCTTGGGTTGAAGATTGAAAGTGAAAGAAGAGGGAAATTTGAAGAGTTTAAGAAGTGAGGAAAAGCTCTATTAGAGGTAAGTAAATCCAAGCTTTTCTTTTCGAATAATTGAGTGAATTGAGTTTGAAATTGATGAATTTATGTGAGAAACTTGAAAATCATGCATGATTGGGAAGGGAAGAAATTTCAGCAGCCATGGGAATTAAGGAGAAATGATGTGTTTTAATCCAATTAAATGTGTATTCATGCTTAAATGAGTAAGAATAGGTGATTAGTACACTTTAATTTCATGAATTGTGATAATTGAAAAAATTAGGGCTCTTGGTGATTAGGGTTTTGAATGAAATTGGAAATTTTTGAGAATTAATGACCAATTGGTATTATTGATGCTCAATTTGGTCAATTGGTGTGTTTATAAGTGTAAGTTGATAGATTGAATTGAATTGAAATGTGAATGTGGAATGGCCAAATTCTAGCAGCTTGACCTTTGTTCATTTAGGAGGCTATAAGTTGAATTATGTTGATCCAATTAGAGATGAAAATAGGGTAATAATGCAATAATTTTCATGTAGAAGCCTTGCCCTAAAATTGATCCCAAGTGGACTTAAAATCTGCTTGAATCCGGATTTGGTACCCTGCTATTGGACAAAATTGACCAAATAAATAGTATATATTCAAATGTGTAGAGAGGTCCAAATGACCTGATTTTTATGGCCATGGAAAGCTTAGACATAGTAGAACAACTTTTATGAAGAATAGAAACCCAAATTCTGACCATAATACATTCAAATTGCTAATCAAAGTTAAGTCATCAAAACTACTAGAACCCTAAATTGTCCAAAAAATCTGGAAATGACCAATCTGGCCAGTTATGATTAAAATGCCATAACTTGAGCTACAAAACTCCAAATGGAGTGATTCAAAAAGGATATTAAACTAGACACATTAAGGAACAACTTTGATGAAGAAAGTTTAGCCAAATTTCTACTGTAGATTAGTCCAATAGAACAGTAAACCTTAGAAACAAAAACTGAAATTTTGGGATTAATTCTAATACGCTTTGAAATTCAATTGGCAACCAATGCCAATAAAATTGTGACCGAAAATGTGGTAGGATCACGTGTTTAGAAATTTTATACCTACTAATTATGAAAAAGTTAATATTTTGAATGAATAGTAATGTGAATAGTAACCACAAACATACAAAATACAAAGAACTTAACTCTTAGGAGAATTTGTAAGTAAAATTAAGTATGCAAGAATTCAATTGTTGGATTTATTATTAGAAATGGTTTGAAAGGCTATTGAAATACTTTATGTGGAAACCTAATATTTTATCTATTTATTTATTTTAATTAGCTAACAATAATTTAATATAATTATCTAAAAAAAATATTTTGTTGGATGACCAACTTATTTATTTATATATATATATATTATTTTTGAAATTAAATATACATGTGTAATCTGAACAACTCAATTCAATAATAACTCTTATCCCATTCTACACCTAATAGAACTCTTGAAATATATATACCAGAATCATTTCTTCTGCCATACTTTGGTCTCAAAACTTGTTTGTCACCTCCTTTTATACCAAATATTCTCAACAAGTATTTTCATCATCTTTTATTTATTGTTAAAAATTTACGATTTATAATCTGATGTGCATAGAAAAACCATAAATTTTTACTTCTTTATTCATCACCTTCGATTCTGTTTTCAAGGTAAAAATTATCGGTCTTTGTTCAATAATGGGTGAATCTAATTTTATTTTATTTTCTTGATTTATTACAACTACTCTAGAAATTTATTTTTTTTCTTTAATCATTGATATTGAATTTGGTTGATCATGATTACTGTTGGACAATAATTTATTTTTATAATATATATATATATATATATATATATATTAAAGTTATTTTGTTTTATTATTATTTGATATTTTTCTTTTATATTTGGGTGTGTAGGAGATTTGAATATTCAATCTGTCAATTGAAATTGTCTCTCTTCTATTGAAAATAACCATTGTCTTGGAGGTTCCAGGTGAGTAGTTGTTATAGTACATAGCACCGTTTTAGTCCCTTTTAAAATTTCTTAGCATTAAATTTGTTATTAAATGAAAATTTAAATTAATATTTTAACAATTATTTTACATGTGATTTCTAGAGTTTTATTTTATTATCGAATTTTATTTCGATTTTGATTAAATAATTAATTTTATCAATTATCTCTCCATTAGAGCCATTAGGATTCCGGGAACAGGCATTTAATATCTTTTATATTGATTGATATCTAATTGTAGAATTAACAGATGTGTTACGCGGAATTGATTGAGATTGATTTGATCTTATTGACTCTCTGAAATTGTTGAAATAAATTGTTGGAATTACACTGTCAGTTATTACTCTTTATCTGAAATTTTGGGTTGATTTTGATTGATTTATGGAAATTGATTTTCTGTTTTGAATTGGTACCTGTACCCAGTATCTGTATCTGCCATCTGGCCAGCCGTGTGGACTATCACGGTATTAGGTTGCATTGTTGAGTCATGCATCATTACAATTTATGGTTTGCATTAGTATCATATACATTGATATCGGTGAAGGAGGAGGAAGATATCTAATATCTGCTAGCGCTGACCATATTGCCTTTGGTGATGTGGGGTATCATCATCCTGGTGTACTGTACCATAAAATTTTTATTGAATGAATTTCTTTTATATATATGTTTTATGAAATTATTTTATTAATGATTTTGATAGCATGAGCATGATTTTATTGAATATAAAATTTATTGTGAAATTAGTCAAGCGTCTGTCTGTTCCTATTCCGTTGTGTGCTATAATTATCATTCACTGAGTATTAACTCAAACCACGTTTTCTCTATCTGTTATTTGTTTCAGATCAGTAGAGTTCTACAACTGATCTAAATATTCAGTCCATTTTCTAAAGAGGGATAATTTTTAATTTTGATCTAAATATAAAAATTTTTTGATAATTCATGTTTTCTAGGGCTAATAATTAGTTTAGTTTATTAAACAGTTTAAGTTTTTATTTGAAATCTGTAGAGACTCCACAGTTTACTTATGGGATATTTATGATGTTTATTCAGTATTTGTTTATTTGGATTTTGTCTATTTTTTTGGGATTAGTAAGTGACAATATATTTATTCAAGATACTCTGATAAGGCTTGCATGATTTAAGAATACTTAAATTATGCGCCGATCACGGCTCAGAATTTTGGGTCATGACAAAGTTGGTATCAAAGCCTGGTTGAGGTCTAGTAAACTTGTGAAGCATAGGATCCTTAACGTCTTTTCAGTTTATTATTGCTTTAGATGTCTGCGTCCTTTGTACTTTTTCACCTGTCTTAATTTGGCTCACATTTTCAGACTTAATGATTATTTATTAAAATAAATAGGTGCTTGGGTTTGTTAGACGTAAGAGGAGAACTAGGGCGAAGGGTCTTAATGGTGCAAACCTTGATCTAACAAGGGAGGTACCACCTTAAACTATTAATCAGACATCTGAACAGATGCCTACGGCTAAGACTGGGGTACAACTATTTCAATTAGCTACTGCAGCTCAAGCACCTAGAGTTGGTCAGGTTACTGTGACAGATTTGGCAGCGGTATTGCATGCAGTGAATCGTGTTATTAATACTATAACTAAGTACCTTACAACTCAACAATAGCAACCAGTGGTTAGCCTTATTTTAACACCAGCTTAGGATAGGGCTCAATTTATTGACTCTACAGAATTTCTCAAGCTAAAACCAAAGGAGTTCACTAGAGAGGATGTATTAGCTAATCCCTTTGATTTTCTAGGTAACATGGAGAGGTGCTATGACACTATGGGTTGCAGTAGTGCTAGGATGGTGATGTTGGCAGGAAATCAGCTTAAGGGAGTTGCTCGTGAGTGCTATATCTCTAAGAAGAATGGGCGACCCAAATGTTCTATTCTAGCATGAGTTTCACTCTCTCTTCTTAGAGTGATTTCTCCCTCTTAGTGTTCAAGAGGCCAAGGCTTTGGATTTTGAAATCATGAAGCAAGGCAAAATGACAGTTACAGAGTATGAGATAAAGTTTACCAAATTATCTCGCTTTGGTAAACACTTGATTCCAAATGAGGAGAAGAAGGCTCACAGATTTGAAAGGGGCTTACGAGACAAGCTAATTGATCGTGTAGCTCCTTTACGACTACCTAAATATAAGGAGGTGATTGATCGGGCTAGACAGATGAAGATGTATGATGATGAATGTTGGGCTCGTGAGCAGCATAAGTGGTTTAAGAAAGATGGTCAAGGTAATTAATTTAACAAAGGACAGAGTCATCAAGGCTCTTATCAAGGTAATAAATAGGGTTTTCAGTCTACAATTGGTAATAGGGCACATCAATCTGGAGTTAGTCAGGGATGTTGGCAGAGGACTCATGCAGGGAATGCTCAATATAGTCAGATTAGCACTGGGCCTGTTTCCACTCCTTGTCAGCATTATGGTAAGCTACATAAGGGCACTTGACATTGGGTCACTGAAGTATGCTTTGGTTGTGGACAACTAGGACACAGTAGATAAGACTGTCCTACTAGTGGGACAACTCAGGGTGCTGGTCAGGCAACACATTCTACTCCCTCTCAAGTTCAGCCAATTTCATAGTATAGTGGTAGAAGTCAGGGTTCTGATGGTCGTGATCAGGGTGGTAGAGGTTCTGGTGGTAGAGGATCTGCTCAAACTCAGGGACAAACATCTGGTGGTAGAGGTTCTGGTGGAAGAGGATCTGCTCAAACTCAAGGACAAACATCTGGTGGTAGAGGTCAAGCTAGGGTTTTTACTTTGACTCAGCAGGATGCTCAAGCATCTAATGCAGTAGTGACAGGTACACTTCCTATTTGCTCATTTGATGCTAGAGTACTGTTTGATCCTGGTTCCAGTCATTTCTTTATTTCTCCATACTTTTCCATGAGATTTAGTACACCACCTACTTTGTTAGAGTATCCTTTATATGTATTAACACCTATGGGGAATGCAATAGACACTGATATGGTGTATAGGGGATGTATAGTTCACATTGGGGATAGGGAATTAGCTGCAGATCTTGTTTCTTTGGATATGTTTGAGTTTGATGTGATTTTAAGCATGGATTGGTTAGTCACTTATCACGTTTCATTGGATTGTCATAATAAAGTTGTACTCTTTAAAATTCATAGGGAGGCAGAATTTCAATTTCACAGAGATCGCAGTATAGCCTCTAGTAATCTTATCTCATAGTGAGTGCTAGCCGATTATTGTGAAAGAGGTGTAAGGGTTATCTAGCTTATGTTAGAGATGTTCAGGTAGAAGGTGCAGGTTTGGAGAATGTTGTAGTGGTTAAGGAGTTTCTTGTTGTGTTTCTAGAAGATTTATCAGGTTTACCCCCAGAGCGAGAGGTAGAGTTTGGTATAGATTTAGTTCCTGGAACTGAGCCCATATCTATGCCACCTTATCGTATGGCAATCGCAGAACTTAAGGAGTTGAACGAGCAGCTACAGGACCTACTAGATAAGGGGTTTATTCACCCTAGTGTTTCTCTATGGGGTGCTCCTGTGTTATTTGTGATAAAGAATGATGGTATTTGAGAATGTGCATTGATTATAGGCAATTGAATAAGGTGACTGTGCACAATAAGTATCATCTTCCACACATAGATGACTTATTTGACCAACTTCAAGGCACAAAGTATTTTTTCAAGATTGATCTTCGATCTGGGTATCATCAATTGAGGGTTAAGAAAGAAGACATACTCAAGACAGCCTTTAGGACTAGGTATGGACACTATGAATTTCTTGTAATGTCTTTTGGTCTTACCAATGCTCCAGCCACTTTTATGGATCTCATGAATAGAGTTTTAAAGCCTTTCTTATATCAATTTGTTATAGTATTCATCGATGACATTCTAGTGTACTCAAAGAGTAAAGAGGAGCATAAGCAGCATTTGAGAATTGTCCTTTAGACCTTACGGGAGCACAAGATATATGCTAAGTTCTCAAAATGTGAGTTCTGGTTAGATAGTGTGGCTTTCCTAGGCCATACAGTATCTAAGGATGGGTTGTGTGTTGATAAAAAGAAAGTTGAGGCAGTGCTTCATTAGCCTAGACCCACAACTGTGTCAGAGATTCGTAGTTTCTTGGGTTTAGCAGGGTATTATAGACGGTTTGTTTAAGACTTCTCTCGTATTGTAGCACCTTTAACTAAGTTGACATATAAGAATGTGAAATTTCAGTGGTCTGAGGCTTGTGAAAAAGTTTTCAGGAGTTTAAGACTCGTTTAATTACAGCACCAGTGTTAGCCCTTCCGTCTGGATCAGGGGGTTATGCAGTGTATTATGATGCTTCTAGGATTGGTTTAGGATGTGTTTTGATGCAGCATTGATGGGTTATTGTATATGCTTCTCGTCCGTTGAAAAGGCACGAGCAGAATTATCCAACTCATGATTTGGAAATGGTTGCAGTAATTTTTGCTTTGAAAATCTGGAGGCACTATTTGTATGGTGAGACTTGTGAAATCTTCACTGATCACAAAAAAGTCTCAAATACATCTTTGACCAACGTGATCTTAATCTTAGGTAAAGGAGATGGGTAGAATTGCTGAAGGATTATGATTGCACCATACAGTATCACCCTGGAAAAACTAATGTGGTGGCTGATGCTCTAAGCAGGAAGTCTTCTGGTCTAGCCCATATATCCACTAAGAGGAGGCCTCTAATTGGTGAATTACATGAGTTGCTAGATCAAGGAGTAGAGTTTGAAGTCGTATCTGGATCCTTCTTAGCACATTTTCGAGTTAGACCTATCTTGATTGATCGAATTAAGGCTGCTCAAAAGAGGGATTCTCAGTTGTGTAAGATTATAGATAGTATCCATCAAGGCCAAGCTCAAGGGTTCATGTAAGATGATGATGGAGTTCTTCGTTATGGTGCTAGACTTTGTGTCCCTAGCGTTGATGAGTTGAGAAGAGAAATCATGGAGGAGGCACACCATTCTGCTTATATAGTACACCCAGGTTCAACTAAGATGTACCGTGATTTAAGGGAGCATTATTGGTGGGGTGGCATGAAGAGGGATGTTGCAAACTTTGTTACTAAATATTTGACTTGTCAACGAGTTAAGGCAGAACATCAGAGACCATCTGGGTTACTTCAGCCATTACCTATTCCCGAGTGGAAGTGAGAGCACATTACTATGGACTTTGTTGTGGGTTTACCTAGTACACGAGGTGGTTACAATGCAATTTGGGTGATAGTGGATAGATTGACAAAATCTGCTCATTTCCTTCTTGTGAAGACTATATATGACTTTGCTAAACTTGCATAGTTGTATATAGACAAGATTGTTAGTCTTTAGTTGTATATAGAAAAGATTGTTAGTCTTTAGTTGTATATAGACAAGATTGTTAGTCCTCATGGTGTTCCAGTTTCCGTTGTCTCTGATCATGGTACTTAGTTTACTTCTCAATTTTGGAAGAAATTTCAAGAAGCTTTGGGAACACGAGTAGAATTTAGTACTACTTTTCACTCTCAAACAAATGGACAGTCAGAAAGGACCATATAGACGTTGGATGACATGCTTTGTACATGTGTTATGGATTTTGGTGGCTGTTGGGATCATCATTTGCCTTTAATGGAGTTTGCTTATAATAATAGTTATCAGGAAAGTATAGAGATGGCTCCATACGAGGCATTATATGGTTGAAGGTGTAGGTCACTAATTTGTTGGGATGAAGTTGGAGAAAGAAGGCTTACTAGACCAGAGTTGATACAGTTAACTTCAGAGAGGGTTCGACTAATTCGTGATAGACTTTTGACTGCTCAAAGTCGACAGAGAAGTTATGCTGACCCTAAGCGTAAAGATGCAGAGTTTATGGTTGGTGATTATGTATTTCTGAGAGTTTCACCTATGAAAGGAAGCATGAGGTTTGGAAAGAAAAGGAAGCTTAGCCCTCGTTTTGTTGGTCCATTTGAAATTTTAGAGAGAATTGGAGCAATTGCTTACCGTTTAGCCCTTCCACCTGGTTTTGCACATGTACATCCAGTTTTCCATATCTCTATGCTTAGAAAGTATGTACATCTCATATTTTGCAACCTCATACCATATAATTTAAGGATGATATGTCATATAAGGAGCAACCAGTAAAGATTTTAGATCGACAAATTATGAAACTTCGGTCTAAAGAAATGGCTTTGGTCAAGGTCTTGTGGCATAATCACTCAAGTAGTGAGGCCACATGGGAGGTAAAATCTGAAATGTGAGCCAAATATCATCACTTATTTGATTATTCAGGTTAGAATTTTGTCTGTTTAAATTCGGAGACCGAATTTCTTTTAAGGGGGGAAGCATGTGGAAACCCAATATTTTATCTATTTATTTATTTATTTTAATTAGCTAATAATAATTTAATATAATTATCTAAAAAATGAATATTTTATTGGAAGACCTACTTATTTATTTTTATATATATATTATTTTTGAAATTAAATATATATCTGTAATCTGAACAACTCAATTCAATAATAACTCTTATCCCATTCTACACCTAATAGAATTCTTAAAATATATATGCCATAATCATCTCTTCTGCTAAACTTTGCTCTCAAAACCTATTTATCACCTCATTTTATACTAAATACTCTCAACAAGTATTTTCATCATCTTTTATTTATTGTTATATATATATATATATATATATATATATATATATATATATATATATATATATATATATATATATATATATATATATATATATATTTACGATTTATAATCTAATGTGCGTAGAGAATTCCTAAATTTTTATTTCTCTATTCATCACCTTCAATTCTGTTTTCAAGGTAAAAATTCTCGTTCTTTGTTCAATAAGGGGAGAATCTGATTTTATTTTCTTTCATTGATTTGTTACAACTACTCTAGAAATTCATTTTTTTCTTTGATCATTGGTATTGAATTGGGTTGATCATGATTACTGTTGGACAATAACTTATTTTTATAATATATATATATATATATATTAAGGTTATTTTGTTCTATTATTATTTGATATTTTTTTTTTATATTTGGGTGTGTAGGAGATTCGAATATTCAATCTGTCAATTGAAATTGTCTCTCTTCCATTGAAAATAACCATTGTCTTGGAGGTTCCAGGTGAGTGGTTGTTATAATACATGGCACCGTTATAGTCCCTTTTAAAATTTCTTAGCATAATTTGTTATTAAATGAAATTTTAAATCAATATTTGAACAATTATTTTACATGTGATTTCTAGAGTTTTATTTTATTATCGAATTTTATTCTGATTTTGATTAAATAATTGATTTTGTTAATTATCTCTGCATTAGAGCCATTAGGATTCCGAGAACAGGCCTTTAATGTCTTTTATATTGATTGATATCTAATTGTAGAATTTACATATGTGTAACGCGAAATTGATTGAGATTAATTTGATCTTATTGACTCTCTGAAATTATTGAAATAAACTATTGGAATTATACTGTCAGTTATTACTCTTTATCTTTAATTTTGGGTTGATTTTGATTGATTTATGGAAATTGATTTTCTAGTTTGAATTGGTACCTGTACCCAATATTTGTATCTGTTATCTGGCCCGGCTGTGTGAACTATCACGGTATTAAGTTGCATTATTGAGTCATGCATCATTATAATTTATGGTTTGCATTAGTATCATATACATTGATATCAGTGAAGGAGGAGGAAGATATCTAATACCTGATAGTGCACTTACCATCTAGCCTTTGGTGATGTGGGGTATTATCACCCTGGTGTACTGTACCATAAAATTTTTATTGAATGAATTTTTTTTTATATATGTTTTATGAAATTATTTTATTAATGATTTTGATAGCATGAGCATGATTTTATTGAATAAAAAATTTATTGTGAAATTAATCAAGCATTTACTTGTTCCTATTCCATTGTGTGCTATAATTATTATTCACTGAACATTAGCTCAAACCATGTTTTCTCTGTCTGTTATCTATTTCAGATCAGTAGAGTTCTACAGCTGATCCAAATATTCAGTCTATTTTCTGAAAAGGGACAATCTTTGATTTATTCTCATGGTATGCCCGAATTCATATTTTCTCAGGCTAATAATTAGTTTAGTTTGTTGAATAGTTTAAGTTTTTATTTGAAATCTACAGAGACTCCACACTTTACTTATGGGATATTTATGATATTTATTCAGTATTTTGTTTATTTAGATTTTGTCTTTTTTTTTTAGATTAGTAAGTGACAATATATTTATTTAAGATACTCTGATAAGGCTTGCATGATTTAAGAATACTTAAATTATACGCCGGTCACGGCACAGAATTTTGGGTCGTGACACTTTAATTATGTGTTTCAGTTGAAAAGAGCCTCCCAAAGAAGGGAAGGATTAAGTTAAGAATAGGGAAGTCAAATAAGGTTTATGCACAATTAGTCCTTAATTAATAAGTGTTTTACATATTTCAATTGATTAAATGATTCTATTGTCTTCATGTATTATGTTTATCAAATATTGATTTTATCTCAATAATTATTGAATATTATTATGGTGTGAATGAAATTGGTTTTGGGAAATTGTGATTGAAATGGGATTTGCATGGAAAATGGAAAATATTACTTACTGAGATTGGCATGGAAATTATTTGTATTATAATTATATGCTCACAAAAAGGGCAATGAATTTTCTGATGTTATTTTATATCTCACTACTAATGCTCGACATGGTTATTACACATCCCTCATTTATTGAGGAGACACTGGTGTTAGCTTTATTTTGAATGCCATGGTACATGCACATTGATGATTTGATCTTCCTCATATAAGGGGTTAGATCTAAGTTGAAGATGACCTTTCGGAATTTAATTTGCTATGGTGTGATGGATGGATTGTGCACGATTCGATCTCCCCTACCATAGGGAGTGAGAATAACTTCGAAAATGGCCCTTACGGATTAGTCTTGCATTAAGTAAGTGAGAATAAGAATGGATTTGAAAGTGAGCAACTGTGCTTCTAAAATGATATCTTTGGTTTATATTTTTATACTTTCCTTTTTTGTGAAATTGAATGTTTATTTTCATAATTTGATGTGAATATTTCAAATGTGCATTTATGATTTGGTAAATCTTAATTATTGATCAATGTCATTCAAATAAATGACTTGTACTATTGAAAACATTGACTTTGATTTTATGTATCATGAAGAAATTGAATATTTCCAATCTCTTTGTTATGATTTTGTCAAAGTATAGTGTATTAAATTTTAAATTATTAGTTGTACACCACTGAGTTCACCGCTCAGCGATAACTTTGTATGCTGTCGCAGGTAAAAGGTGTAACACCCTAGGCAAATCCCACATCGGCAAAACACGGGAGAGATGCTGGGTTTATAAGTTAGTGGTTTGTAACCCCTAATGACACGTTTTAAAACTGTGAGGGCTTCGGCCCAGAGCGAACAATATCACTAGTGGGCCGGGCCGTTACATTTGTGGTATCAGAGCCGCTCCACATGCAACCTTGAGCGATAGTGGGGCAAACCTCAGTGAGGACGCTGAGTCCCATAAGGGAGCTGGATTGTAACACCCTAGGCAAATCCCACATCGACAAAATACGGGAGAGATGCTGGGTTTATAAGTCAGTGGTTCGTAACCCCTAGTGACGCGTTTTAAAACCGTGAGGGCTTCGGCTCAGAGCGGACAATATCACTAGTGGGCCAGGCCATTACATTTGTGGTATCAGAGCTACTCCACGTGCAACCTTGAGCAATGGTGGGGCAAACCTCAGCGAGGACGCTGAGTCCCATAAGCGGGGTGGATTGTAACACCCTAGGCAAATCCCACATCGGCAAAACACGGGAGAGATGCTGGGTTTATAAGTTAATGGTTCGTAACCCCTAGTTACGCGTTTTAAAACCGTGAGGGCTTCAGCCCAGAGCGGACAATATCACTAGTGGGCCGAGCCATTACATTTGTGGTATCAAAGCCGCTCCGCGTGCAACCTTGAGCGATGGTGGGGCAAACCTCAGCGAGGACGCTGAGTCCCATAAGGAGGGTGGATTGTAACACCCTAGGCAAATCCCATATCGGCAAAATACGGGAGAGATGCTGGGTTTATAAGTTGGTGGTTCGTAACCCCTAATGACGTGTTTTAAAACTGTGAGGGCTTCGGCCTAGAGAGGACAATATCACTAGTGGGCCGGGCCATTACATTTGTGGTATCAGAGCCGCTCCGCGTGCAACCTTGAGCGATGGTGGGGCAAACCTCAGCGAGGACGCTGAGTCCCATAAGGGGGGTGGATTGTAACACCTTAGGCAAATCCCACATCGGCAAAATACGGGAGAGATGTTGGGTTTATAAGTTGATGGTTCGTAACCCCTAGTGACGTGTTTTAAAACCGTGAGGGCTTCTGCCCAGAGCGGACAATATCACTAGTGGGCTGGGCCATTACATTTGTGGTATCAGAGCCGCTCCGCGTGCAACCTTAAGCGATGGTGGGGCAAACCTCAGCGAGGACGCTAAGTCCCATAAGGGGGGTGGATTGTAACACCCTAGGCAAATCCCACATCGGCACAAATATAATGGCCCGGCCCACTAGTGATATTGTCCACTCTGGGCCGAAGCCGTCGCGGTTTTAAAACGCGTCATTAGGGGTTACGAACCAATAACTTATAAACCCAGCATCTCTCTCGTGTTTTGCCGATGTGGGATTTGCCAAAGGTGTTACAATCCACCCCCCTTATGGGACTCAGTGTCCTCGTTGAGGTTTGCCCCACCATCGCTCAAGGTTACACGGAGCGGCTCTGATACCACAAATGTAACGGCCCGGCCCACTAGTGATATTGTCTGCTCTGGGCCGAAGCCCTCACGGTTTTAAAATGAGTCATTAGGGGTTACGAACCACCAATTTATAAACCCAGCATCTCTCCCGTATTTTGCCGATGTGGGATTTGCCTAGGGTGTTACAATCCACCCCCCTTATGGGACTCAGCGTCCTCGCTGAGGTTTGCCCCACCATCGCTCAAGGTTGCACGTGGAGCGGCTCTGATACCACAAATGTAATGGCCCGGCCCACTAGTGATATTGTCCGCTCTGGGCTGAAGCCCTCACAGTTTTAAAACGCGTAACTAGGGGTTACGAACCATCAACTTATAAACCCTGCATCTCTCCCGTGTTTTGCCGATGTGGGATTTGCCTAGGGTGTTACAATCCACCCCCCTTATGGGACTCAGCGTCCTCACTGAGGTTTGCCCCACCATCGCTCAAGGTTGCACGTAGAGCAGCTCTAATACCATAAATGTAACGGCCTGGCCCACTAGTGATATTGTCCGCTCTGAGCCGAAGCCCTCACGGTTTTAAAACGCGTCACTAGGGGTTACGAACCACTGACTTATAAACCCAGCATCTCTCCCGTATTTTGCTGATGTGGGATTTGCCTAGGGTGTTACAATCCACCCCCCTTATGGGACTCAGCGTCCTCACTGAGGTTTGCCCCACTATCGCTCAAGGTTGCATGCGGAGCGGCTCTGATGCCACAAATGTAACGGCCCGGCCCACTAGTGATATTGTTTGCTCTGGGCCAAAGCCCTCACAGTTTTAAAACGCGTCATTAGGGGTTACAAACCACCAACTTATAAACCCAGCATCTCTCCCGTGTTTTGCCGATGTGGGATTTGCCTAGGGTGTTACACCTTTTACCTGCGACAGCATACAAAGTTATCGCTGAGCGGTGAACTCAGTGGTGTACAACTAATAATTTAAAATTTAATACACTATACTTTGACAAAATCATAACAAAGAGATTGGAAATATTCAATTTCTTCATGATACATAAAATCAAAGTCAATGTTTTCAATAGTACAAGTCATTTATTTGAATGACATTGATCAATAATTAAGATTTACCAAATCATAAATGCACATTTGAAATATTCACATCAAATTATGAAAATAAACATTCAATTTCACAAAAAAGGAAAGTATAAAAATATAAACCAAAGATATCATTTTAGAAGCACAGTTGCTCACTTTCAAATCCATTCTTATTCTCACTGACTTAATGCAAGACTAATCCGTAAGGGCCATTTTCGAAGTTATTCTCACTCCCTATGGTAGGGGAGATCGAATCGTGCACAATCCATCCATCACACCATAGCAAATTAAATTCCGAAAGGTCATCTTCAACTTAGATCTAACCCCTTATATGAGGAAGATCAAATCATCAATGTGCATGTACCATGGCATTCAAAATAAAGCTAACACCAGTGTCTCCTCAATAAATGAGGGATGTGTAATAACCATGTCGAGCATTAGTAATGAGATATAAAATAACATCAGAAAATTCATTGCCTTTTTTGTGAGCATATAATTATAATACAAATCATTTCCATGCCAATCTCAGTAAGCAATATTTTCCATTTTCCATGCAAATCCCATTTCAATCACAATTTCCCAAAACCAATTTCATTCACACCATAATAATATTCAATAATTATTGAGATAAAATCAATATTTGATAAATATAATACATGAAGACAATAGAATCATTTAATCAATTGAAATATGTAAAACACTTATTAATTGAGGACTAATTGTGCATAAACTTTATTTGACTTCCCTATTCTTGACTTAATCCTTCCCTTCCTTGGGAGGCTCCTTTTCAACTGAAACACATAATTAAAGTGTCACGACCCAAAATTCTGTGCTGTGACCGGCGTATAATTTAAGTATTTTTAAATCATGCAAGCCTTATTAGAGTATCTTAAATAAATATATTGTCACTTACTAATCTAAAAAAAAAAAGACAAAATCTAAATTAACAAAATACTGAATAAATATCATAAATATCCCATAAGTAAACTGTGGAGTTTCTACAGATTTCAAATAAAAACTTAAACTGTTCAATAAACTAAACTAATTATTAGCCCGAGAAAATATGAATTCGGGCATACCATGAGAATAAATCAAAGATTGTCCCTTTTCAGAAAATAGACTGAATATTTGGATCAGCTGTAGAACTCTACTGATCTGAAATAGATAACAGACAGAGAAAACGTGGTTTGAGCTAATGTTTAGTGAATTCGAGTAGTTATACAAAAACTCTTATAATATTATTTTGGAATGCACTCAAATGCAATTATTGTAATATTAATATGAGATTTTATTTACTTGTATATATTTTTGTAAAATTAATTTTATCACCCCAACGAATGTAATATTTAAATTCTTTCTGAGTCTTGTAGATAATGAATCATTTTCTTATGATGGGTTTTAGTGAGAATGGAATGAAATAAATTGAGTTGATTGCTTGAAACGAATTGTGGAATGTTGAGATTGGACTGGAATATTTTTGTAAATTGCCTTTTTCAGGTGAATTGAAGAACTGGTTTTACCTAGTTTTAGCCATAATTACGCGGATTTTCCACAAAATTTTAAAAATACCTAATTATTCATAAATAAGTTTTACGACATATACTTAAATTGAGACCACTTAAGATAAATTCTTATCACCACGCTAGATTTATTAAATGGAATTGTTCTACCAAAATTTCTTGTAATATATTCAATAGATTATCGGTAGGCGAAGTTCGGTAATTTATTAGGTATACTACGAGATCATGTTATACCTTACAAAGGGTAAGGTGTGACACTTATCTCATTCCCATATATTATATGCCCCATTCTTTTTTATTTAATAATATTCTAAATTAATTTAAAATTATTTCTAATTGAATAATTTAATTTTCAATCATTGTAGTAAGAAGAAGTGTTATTAATATTCACTCCAACAACAAGTGACCAAGATTATATAATAAATAGTTAAAACCCTTGGTTGGGACATCTAATAAACCAACAAAACCAACATCTACTAATGGAAGGCCAAAAGCAATGGGCTACCTTTTCTGTGTTTGTTTCCACCGTGGAATCTCTCCATTGCCTTCCTCTGTTTTATTCTTGCTTATCATCATATTAGCTACGTACCATTAATTCTTATTTAATTTGGAAAATTTAAATACGCTCGTCATGTCCCATGAAACTAATAATAATATAGTAGACTGTGCCTGGAAGCTAATGAAATTGCAGATTTATAATTAATTTTCTGAGATTAATAATATGGTAATGCATAGATACTTTATTTCCACGAAAATATTCCTACTACGGAAACCAACAAAAGTTACGAAACCATGCATATTAGTCCTTATCACCAGCAACCATAATATTTATATATAAATACATAAAACTGAGGGTCAGGCTATGGTGAGAAAAAAAAAAGTAAAAGAAAAATAAAATTGTTCTTATTTAATTTGGGAATTTTACAAATAATTATAAAGGTTTTATTGTCTTTAAAAAATCAATTAATGTGCTTTTTTAAGTATAATAATTGACTCTCAATAATGTATCAAGTATAAAAATCAATTAATTTTAACAATGCTTAGACCACAATCGCTACACAGTACACACTTTTTGACTTTTATTTTTCGCACTCTTAGACTTACCTCACCATCTATAACTTTCTCTACCTTAAGCATATTCTCAATCGTTAGTGCTATCACTATATTTTTACGAGATTAGAGGTAAGAGGGTTTTGCATTTATTATCAACTTTTACATCAATGCTAATTAATTGAATAATTAATCTAGCAAATCACTCAACTACCGTAAATTATGGCATTCATTGCACACACACCTCACTGCCGTCTTAATTTTAGCCACGCTTAGACCATAATTGCCACACAGTACATACTTTTTTACTTTCATTTTTCTCACCCTTGAACTTACCTCATCATCCGTAACTTTCTCTACCTTCAGCATCTTCTCAATCGTTAGTGCTATCACTATACTTTTACGAGATTATAGGTAAGAGGATTTGGCATTTATTATCAACTCTTATATCAATGCTAATTATTTGAATAATTAATCTAGCAAATCACTTAACTACCGTAAATTATTCTCAATCGTTAGTTTTATCACTATACTTTTACTAGATTATAGGTAAGAGGATTTGGCATTTATTATCAACTTTTACATCAACGCTAATTATTTGAATAATTAATCTAGCAAATCACTCAACCACCGTAAATTATTCACAATCGTTAGTGCTATCACTATACTTTTACGAGATTATAGGTAAGAGGATTTGGCATTTATTATCAACGCTAATTATTTGAATAATTAATCTAGCAAATCACTCAACCACCGTAAATTATGGCATTTACTGCATATATATCACTCTCATCTTAATTTTAGCTACGCTTAAACCACAATTACCAGATTGTACACACATTTTCACTTTCATTTTTCGTACCCTTGGACTTACCTCATCAAAAGAGAGCTTTCTCCTTATACACTTGCACGCTGCACATCGAATAGAGTCCGATTTCGAACCAAATTCCTCACCATTCGGCTTTTGATTTTGAATTGTTGGGTCTATTTTTTCAATTTCAAAACGTCAATGTTCGATACACATTTGATATGTTGGAGTTAATTTGGGTAGTCATCATGAATCACACAAGTAAATATTGGTGGGCTAAAAAATAATTAATAAGTCACTATTTCTAATAAAAAAAATTATTTTCTAGGTTAAGCGTGTGGAATTGACTTAGAAATTTGTTCAAAAGAAGAGAAAGTATGGGCAAATTTTTTGGTAAAAGAGATATGATTTAACATAGTGCAGGGTTGGCACAGTTTAACGCCATCGCTTTTGAAAATTCATGGAGTACTTCTTTGAATCTCTGCATCGTAGCCATCAAAGTCTTTGTTGGTGAACTTAAGAATTGCTTGTTTTTCTTCAACCCTTTCTTTGGAATATAATTATATATTTGAAAAGGAATTTCTTTTGCAATTAAGTGCTTGATCAAGTTATAATTAATACAGCTTTTATATTTGGGAAGTGTTTGGTAAAGGTTAAAAAATTAAAGATTAATGGTTATTTTTATAAATTTTAAAAGAATAATTGTTAAGGGATGAAAAATAATTAATAATATTTAATAGGAAATTAATAAAAAAAATTAAACAGAATATGGTATTATTTTATTTGTTAAATTTAGTTAACTTAGTCAGAAATGTTTGATGTAAGATTAATAAAGAATAATTATTATTGTTGTAACTTTTAATCTCTCATTAAAATTATTTAGATATTTAAAGAAATTAGGTTAATTTTTTACTTATTAAATATTTGTACCTTATTAAAAAGTTAAATGTTAAACTTAGGAATTTATGTCAATAATTATTTTCATGTTTAGTATCAGGTTAATAAATATTAATGAAATAAAAAAATTAACCTAATTTCTTTAAGTATTTAAATAATATTAATAAAAAAATTAAAAATTATAAAGATAATAATTACTCTTTATTAATTTTTATTAATCTTGTGTCAAAAAGGTTAAAACTTAAAAAAATTCTTATAGGCTAGAATTAAAGAGTAATTTTTTTATATATATACATCGAAAATTAAAAAAAAAAAAGTTAATCACAAGAAAGAAAGTCAAATTCGCATATAATCAATAAGAAACATCTTTTGAGAAGATCAAACAAATCAACGAATTCAAGTAACTCATTAAGTCAATAAAAAAATATCTTTTAATAGAGTGACGAACATCACATAATAATTCAGGCTAAAAAGGTATATCACTTCAAAATTACAGCAGCTAAATCATATTAGAAATATATTTGGAGAGAATAAAACAAATTGCTTCAAAAGAATCCAATTTCAGAATCACTTGTAAGTCACCCACACTCTACAATGACTATATAGGAAAATTATAAAATATTTTGAGGCATTAAAAAATCAGAGTTTTTTATCCTCACAAAAAATTAATTATTTTTGACATCCTAAATCCTAATGGATTGCTGCTTTTTGCAGCTTTGATAATGGGCTTGGCCCACTGTTCTTTGATATCAATTTATAGAATTTACTATTGTCTAGCCCAATATACAATTCAACGATTAACGTCCATCTGGGAAAAAAAAAAATTCAACCACCGCTAAGGTGGTTGCTTCCCCCTTTGCCGCCGGTGCCGCTGCATTTTCCGGCATATCTACCCGCTCAGAAACCCACAAACCCAACACACTCATTTCTGCAAAACGCGCTGGATACTGCCCTCGGGATCGCTCTCTATAGCTGATGCTTGGGGATGGAAGAACATTGACTCCTTCGCATTTGGTAACCACATTTCTTTTTTTTTTTTTTTTACTTTCAATCCTTTTTGATTTCACCATATGGTAGATGCAACCATAAGATAAAACATTGGCATTGAATTCTCGTTATGAGGAACCTATTGTAATACAGATCAGCTATTATATAACTCTTCAACTTATTTGTTACAACTCATAACGTAATTGTATTCTTGTCAAACACATATCAGACACCTTTACTACATTTGGGAGGGAGTGTAAGGAGGTAAGGTAAGGTTTTTATAAGGTAAAAGTAAGGTAAAGTAATATATAGAACGTAACGTTATTTGGGAATAAGGTAAGATAAATGATGGTTTATCAGCGTATGAAATGGTAATGATTAGTAATAACTAATATTAATTTATAAAAACCCTTTCAATACTCCGATTTGATGGATTGAGAAACTAAGAGTTTTAAAGGTTTTTAAAACCTCTAAAAACTCTCAAAAACTTTACTTTTCCTATAAAATCTTCTTTCCAAATAAGTTCATATATCTTAATTACATTGAAAAATCTTATCCTACCTTCGAAAACTTGCTTCCAAACAAAGTGTCAGTGAGTATAAATACTTGATACTTTCTTTTAAATATAAGGAAAAAACACATAAAAAATAAAAACTGAACATATGTCAGACATGGATACATGTCTAACATCTAATGGCATTAAAACTCAACTCAATTCAACTAAATTTTTATTCCAAAAATTTATTTGAGTCGGTTATATAGATTTTCTTTCTTCATTCTAAATGATTTTGAGTTAAATCCTAAGAAATGTATAATGCTTTTAGGTCATATTGTACTACTCTCGTCTAAGTCAGTTTAGATCTACCCCTTCTTTTCTTTCTATCCTCTAACCCAATGACATTCGTTTAAAAAAAAAATCATTTAAAAACATGAAAATTAATTAAAAAAACAAATCAATGTAAAATTTTAGTTTCGAAATAAAGGGAATATGATTCCAAGCTTAAAATAAATTTATGAGGGTGGTGCATTTTGATCTCAGAAATGAAGTTATCTAAAATGTCAATGTGTACATGACCAAGTAAAAATCCAAGTTCTGTGGAGGATAAGTAGTAAACTGTATATTAAATGCTTTCATGCAGGAGATGTTCCTTATATTTTGAATGCAACATCAAGTGAAGCTTTTCTAAGTTTTAATTTCTGTAGTTGATGGGAAGGAAGTGGGAAGTATCCAAAGCAAAATACCTTATTGATCAATTTTAGACCTATAAATATGTGAGGATCCATTTGATGGAAAGGCCAAAGAAGAAATTGAGAGGAAATTGGCAGCTTTTCTTCAATAGTGAGTCATCATATGCAGAATGTACTGGATGAAATATAGAATTTTCCCTTATGAGAACTATAGTGTGTCGTCTTTTTAAAATCCCAAGGATGTGAACCAAGCATATTGAAGATTTTTGCCAAGGATACACATGGCTCACTGTCTTCTTGTTTCACTTACATGTACACTAATCTTTTGGAGGCAATGCTTATGTTTCAGATAAATCAGCGTATATAAAGTGATAAGGATAGCAGTTGTAGTCCGATTGTGACCGCTCATAATTCCCTGTAAACTACCCATTTCTACGAATCTTTGCCCTTTTATGTATCGCCTGGCGCTTGCACACGCTACGATAAAGACCAAAGGGAATTAAAGGGATGGGGCATGAAGGATCTTTCTGTTGAGATGTAATAAGGTAATCAATGAAGGATAAGAAAAAAAACTAAATAAGGGGTCAGGCTTTTAATGATTAATTGTTTCTTCTATTTCCAGGATATTTACAGGCCCAAGTGGGATTTGAAAAGCTTCTGGATAAGAAATTACGATTAACAAGCATTACTCATCACAGATATTGAAAAGCTGAACTTTTTTGGGTTGCTGCATATGATTCCTTTCCATTTCTCTGGTCCACTTTTTGTTTCCAATTTTTGTTAATGTTAAAATTTTACAAAATCCGCTACCATATGATATTTCCAATCTCAGTATGGATATCGGATATCGTACATGCCCTTCTGGACCCAATAAGCAAATAATATCAATACCCACTTTCAATTGGCATAGCTTTACTGGCTTCAATTCAATGGATCACTACCATTATTATAAATAGGAGTGTGGATGGGATTAAAAAAACCCATCATGTGCTCTCGAGTAGATTTGCATTGCAGGCTTCCACTCTTGGGGAATGTATACACTTCTTTTAAAGGTGACACTATCTGCCATCTGGTGCTTCGAAGGTGTTGAGAAATTCTGCCACCGTTCTTTGTTAAATCTACAAGGTCCCTTCTCTCTATTCTCGCTCAGCTATAATTTCCATCAATAACCGAAATTGGAGAGAGAACCGCACTAAAACGCTTTAACCAGCAATAATTGAAAAGGCTGAATTTAGAATGTTCTCTATGCTACAAATTACTATCGCATTTACAGATGGGCGCAACATTTAGAACAATAGCTTTTACCAACCAAAATTCACAGTATTTAGTAGCTCCCAATTAAATTAACGTCAAAACTTGTACGGCCTAATGAAAGGTCCATCTCCCTTCCAATACCAGTCTTAGTCTGGCAGTCTCCTCACACATTTCCGCCTCAATTCATACCAGCAGGTAGACTGGGGGAACTTGGCAGTGACAAATCTACCTATCAATAGTCCCTGTAACTCCTCTTCCTTGTGAGATACGCATTGTCAGATACATATACTCAAATCTTATCCTCCAACAAGAATGAATTATGCCCGGATCTGACGCCAAGGATTGAACTGCATACAATTTAAGCCCATTATAGTTCTGCGGCTTCAGCTGCCATGGACTTGGAGCAGGAAAGGAAATGGTATACCATCAAATTAGCCAGCAAAGGGTAGACAATGGACTCAGAAATAAGGTGCAACCACACCATCTACATGCTCCATGAAATTACCCCATAGAACCAGGAATTGCAATTTCTGGAAACTAGTACTTTAGCTCCGAAAGGTGACTGGGACATGCACTTAAGATCGAAGGCACATTCCTAACACAAACTGGGGAGGTTTTCTGGCCACTCCCAGTCAAAGAATTGTCACCATGCTGCGATTGCAATACAGGAACTGATGAATTAGCTACCTTGGAATTTGCTGAAGTTGTTCTCAAGATACCAATAGGTGGAGCACCAGCAACTAACAGAGGAGACTGGTTGCTAGGAGGCATTTGTTGCCCTTGTGGTGCTAAATTAGACTTGGAATTTCGCCCAAAAGATATCTGGCCTTGTCGAGATCTTCCTTGCTGCTGAGTAACATAAAGAGCTGGGGTGTTCGGAACCATGAGTGGGGTAAGAGAAGCTTGAGTGGTTGAGGTCTTTGGTGAGTTTGCCCACTGGGGATTTTGGGGAGAGCTATTGCTTTGGGCTAAACTTTCTGAAAGAACAGGGTTATTTGAAAATTTGGAACCAATGGAAGATGAAGGCAGACTGTTAGTCATCAGAGTTTTACTTCGAGCTGCTCCATTAGGTCGGTGTTGCTGTTGTTGCAAAATATGTTGCTTTTGAAGCTGAAGTAATTGGTGCTGCTGGGAATTTGAAGAATTAATAGCTACTGAAGAATTTGTGGTTGAAATGATGGGGCAAGCAGGCCAGTTCCCGGTGAAAGGAGAAGACGCAAAGTTAAGAGTTCTAGCTGAATTATCAAAACTAAGTTCTTGCCCAATACTCGGCTACTTTCCCACCATGGCCTTTTTTCCATCATCAGGATTGGCAGCATTGGCTCCAGTCTTCCCTTCAGATACCTGGTGATTCTTCTTTTGTGTGGATTGGGATGCAGATACAACCTGGTACTCCTGGCAAGTCATGTCTGGAAGGTTTTGTAAGATCGCAGGATTTTGTGACATGGATGCGAAGTTCAGGTTTGAAGGTGTGTTGCTTCCATTGAAAGAGGCAAATGACAATGCAAATGCTTGAGAAGGGACCATATCTACTCCACTCTTCAAACCCTTGTCCTGTGATTGATGTTGTTGTCCTTCTCACCATGATTGCCACTGCCACTCACACCAAGAGTTTTTGAGGGCATTAAAGTGAAGTTTGGCTGGAAAGGAACCATGAATTTCTGGCCATGAACATTCTTTTGAGAGTGAGAGGCGTGGGTGTCAGAAATTGTTGGGGTAGCTTCCCCACTCATTTTCAAGCTCCCAAGGTTGATGGGATAGCACATGCTGCTTCTGTTGCTTCTGTGACTGCACAGTTGTTGAGGTCAAAAAGTTATTACCACTAACCTGTGTGCCCCGGGGCTGCTGAGTCTGCGGTTGTTTGTGGGATGATGATGAGCCACTTGATGAGCTTGCATTCTAACGAACTGGTTGGACCAGAGACTGAGAGTGAGACTGTTGCCGCTGAAGCTGGGAGGGATGTGGCATCTGAGATGAGTAGACAGACCCATTATAGAAAGGCAATGCTGAGGCAGGACATCCACCTCTGATTGCTGGTGGGTTTCCAATGGGAGTGGCAATTAGGAATGAGTAACCATTGTTAGGAAGTATTGTCAAGTATGAGGCTTTATTGTCTGCCAAATTTGGGTAACTAAATCTCAAAGCTGCAGCTACTGCTGGCAATGCTGAAGAATTTGTTGGAACTCTGGGTACTGCACTACCAGAGAATGATGTGTTGTTGACAGAGGCGGCAGATTTAGAAGGCCCAGTTTGAATTCCTGTAGCTGCTATTGGTGCTTGTGTTAGTAGTATGCCCTAGAGCATATCATTCAGTATGTATCTTATACATGTTTTTATTAATAAAAGGCATTTCCACTTTTTCGTTTACATAAGATATTTATATATAATATAAAAGGTCCATTGATATTTTGTTAGAAATTCTATTCTTAAGTTGTTAAGAATATGAGCGACAGTATTTCTAGTACAAAGTATTATAAATAGGTTCACAATCGATAATACTTCATAATAAGGACATGAATTATCCAGAAAGATTGTATTCATGTTTGTTTCCAAGTTATTTATATGAGATATAAATAAGATGGAATGGTAAGTCTCATGCCATATGACAAACATGATAGGCACTTATAAATGATAAGTAGGCCGAACGAGTGACACTTATGACAAGCACATGGAGTTTACTCTTGTCAATGTTTTGTCATAAATCATATCAGTGCATATAATCTTTAGACCTGAGATAGCACAGTTATCTTGTATATAAGTAGTTTGAGTTTGATATTGCTTTCATACTTGTACTGTGTATGGGTATATGGGTATGTGTTGGCTCCTACTAGTTATATACGGAGGTAGGTGTTGATCAAAATAGAATCTGTTCCTCTAAGTAAATAGAGATAAAATCCTATGTTCATTTAATTGTTCTTGATATTTCAAGTTCCTGGCCAGGACAGATAGATTTAATTAGAAAAGAGTTTCTGATGAGAAAATCTTTTTAATCAAGAACTGGAATTAAAAAAGAACTTAATATTCATAACAAATGGAGTTTGACATAAACCATGACTCCAGCTTGAGTTAGGATTTTGTAACAGAGAGATTCCAGTCCATGGTAACATATGATTATAGGTTCATTTAAGGTAAACCTTTTTACTAATTAGGTGGCCATGGCATGCTATGCTAGGTGTTAACCATGGTCTATGAGATGCATAAAATGATTTAGAGAAATCATTTATAGTAAGAAAGAATTCTGATGATATTAAGAGTTAATATCATATCTCATTGCTAATTAGTGATGGGCCTAGTAAGTCACACACATACACAAGTTATCACCTAATTAAATATGATTTAATTAATTAATTAAAGAGTTTAATTGATTAATTAAATAGGTAAAGTCCCTAGCATGACTTGAAACCAAATCTAGATTATTGAATATATAGTATAAGTTAAATTTATATTTGAAGTGTTTAAATATGAATTTAATTAATGAAAAATTAATTAATATAGATTAATTAATTAATTTATATTTGATATAAATTGATTAGAAGAAGAGAAATAATTATTTTGGGTTAAGAACTCAAAATTAAGACACAGGGACATTTTGGTCATTTCACAGGATGACATGTGGCACCATGAGATGGTGACACATGGCATTACACATAAGCTTGCCAAATGTTTTTTAATTATGTAAGATGATTAAAATTAAGATTAAATATAGGTTTGACACTTGGCACAATGTGATTGGGTCAATTAAACCTAGAACCAATCAGAGAGTTTAATGTGGCAAGGGTTTAATGTGTTGACCTAGCTATATAAGTGATGTTATGAAAAGAAAATAAAAACAACCAGCAGCTCCTCATCCTTGGTGCCGCCATCCAAGAGTGTCCCTTATCTTCTTCTTCATCTCTCATCTATTCCAAGAGATTAGCAAACAATCTCTTGAATTAAAAATACTAGAAATCGTTTCTAGTATCCTGTTTACATCTTTAATCTCTTAAAAGGCAGAACTTGATTTTCTAAATAATAGAAAAAGCTTTAAAAGTTATTCAAGGGCTGCCATAGGTGTTCTTGGTGTGGACAAGCTAGAGAGACAACATCTGGTGTCCTAAAGACGAATCTCAAAGGCACAAATACACTGCAGTACATCAAGAGGTTAGTGTATTTGTTCTTCATTTAATCTAGGATTCTAAAATTAATCTGATTAATTCTAAAATCTTAAATGGCAAATACAGATCCAAAAACATATTAAAAGAGTTTTAATATGTTTATCATTGAAATCAAATAGATAAAAATAAATCTTGCATGATACATGTGACCCTAGGTGAAAATTTTGAATTCAATGGTATAAACTTGTGTTTTTCACGCTTCCGCTCCTTCAATTAGTATCAGAGCCACTATATTTGTCATTTAGATTGTTGATTATATGATTTAATTGTGTGTTTTGTTCATGAGATGATTTATCCATTGCTGGTTGCAATGGATGTGTAGCGGTATGCTTGAAGAACACCATCAATGGTGCGCATGGTTTGGCTTCATGGGTGGTGCAAAGGTTTGGCTTTTTAATTTGCAATTGTTGTATGATCTAAAAGCTCATCCTATGTCTAATTAAATTGTTTAATTAGATTTTAATCACAATTAAATTTTGATTCAAATCAGAATTTTAAAAATTGTTTGAATGTGATTCAAATCAGAATTTTAAAAGTTGTTTGAATGTGATTCAAATCTGAATTTTAAAAGTTGTTTGAATATGATTCAAATCTGAATTTTTAAAGTTGTTTGAATCATATTTAAATCTAATTTTTTAAAGTTGTTTGAATAATATTCAGATCTGAATTTTTAAAAATTGTTTGAATATGATTTAAATCTGATTTTTTAAAAATTGTTTGAATGTGATTCAAATCTGAATTTTTAAGCTTGTTTGAATGTGATTCAAATATGAATTTTTAAATTTGTTTGAATGAGATTTAAATATGAATTTTTAAATTTATTTGAATCATATTCAAATATGAATTTTTAAGTTGAATATAAGATATTCAATTTAATTTAAATATGTATGTTTTATTTAATTGTTAAATAGTGATATGTATGATGGATGATCATGGATTATAAAAGACCAATGTGATTGGATTTATTTCTTTTATGTTTCTTTGGTATTGTAAATTAATTAATTTATTTTAATTTATTTTGGGCATGTATTATTAAGGTTGTAATAATTTTTGGGTTGTAATTTCATTTATTTACTTCTTGTAAATTCGCCTTGGTATGCCAAGGATCACTATGTAATATTGGATTGCAAGAAGTTCAAGGAGGTCAAGAGCATTGGTGGGACCAGTGGGAGGAATTCAAGATCAAGTATTGATTATGTACTTCTTCAGCAACTCTTGTAAAATGAATGAATGAAATACACCTAGGAATGCCCTGATTCAATTCTTGGTGACTCAGAATTGAATCCCTTAGAAAGTCAATGATCATACCATATTTATTGCTTATCCATGAATGCATGAGATGTATGGGAATGTATGCAATTATATGATATATGCATGCCAAATGGATAATGTGCAAAGTGAGACCTTAATAGTAATTAGGATGACCATAAAATCTTCCAAACAAATGATTAAGTTGGAAATACTATAATTAAAGTAATTATAACATAAGCCCTCCATTGGGGCAATTATTTTAAGAAATTTTAAATAGTTGCATAAAATGCAATTAATTTAAGAGATTTTCTTAAGAATAATTGTTAAGCATGAGATGTTGTAAATATGTAAATGGTTTGGTGGCCAATATTGAATGTACCTGAGGACATTAAAATTATTTGCATAATTACTGACTCAATGGGATCAACTTAACTAATGCAAGATAAGTCAATAATGGATGTATCTGAGATTTTGAGCATTAGGGGCTAGATAAATGATTGAACCTCACATGAGATGTGATGGGCAAGAAGTTGCTCACTTATAGTTTATTGTAATTCCAATAACGGATGTACCTGAAGATGATCAATAGAATTATAAGAATTCAATCACCCACTAGAAATCCATCCAACTAGGATTTCCGTTTTCTACTTTTGAAGTGTAGGATTCGCTAAGTTAGTGGAAGAACCAATTTGATTAAAAGACCATATTCATTTTGGTTAATTACATGATACATTTACTAATTAATCTGGTTATTTTCTGCAGTTAATTTTCTGATAATAATGAGCATAGAACAACCACCACTATCCAATATCCTTGCAAGCATACTTGATCGCAATAGGTTGATAGGACCTAATCTCTCTGATTGGCTAAGAAATTTAAAACTTGTCCTGAACCTTGAACATATAGGATTTGTTCTAGATTCAAATGTTCCTGGTCCCTTACCTCCAGAGGAACATGAAATTTTGGACAAGTGGAAGGAGCATGATATGAGAGCTAAGTGTTACATGCTTGCTTCCATGAGTAATGAGTTACAGAAGCAGCATGAGAACATGCAAAGTGCGAGTGAGATCCTCCTTCACCTACAAGAGTTGTATGGTGAGCACAGTAGGAATGCTAGGTATGAGATATCTAGGCAGCTGTTCCGCATGAGGATGTCTGAGAGACAGAATGTTGGGGATCATGTCCATAAGATGATTCGCCTGATTGAGCAGTTGGAACATCTTGACTTCAACATGGATTTCCAACTACAGACAGATTTGATCCTTCAGTCCCTTCCTGAGTCTTTTGGAAATTTTGTGACAAATTTCCATATGACTAAACAGGAATGCACCTTAGCTGGTTTACTCAACATGCTGGTGATTGCCCAAAAGAATATGACGGGTAATAAAGGCAAAGAGGTAGCTTTGATTGTATCTTTTTCTACTGGAAAGTCCAACAAAAAGAAGGGCAATAAGAAAAAGAAACCTCAGATTCCTGATCCTTCCAAGAAAATAGCTAAACAGAAAGGGAAGACTAAAGCTGATGGAGGCAAAGGAAAGTGTTTCCACTGCCAGAAGGATGGGCATTGAAAAAGGAACTGCTCAGAGTATAGCAATCTAAAAGAATACAATGCCATGATGAAAATCAACTCAAGTTCAAAATATATTTGGCACTTAAGATTAAGTCATGTAGCAGAAGATAGGATTGCAAAACTGGAGAAAATGGGAATTTTATCCTCATTGGGCTCTAAGCCTACTTCAACTTGTGAATCTTGCCTTCAGGGAAAAATAACTAGATCACCCTTTGTTGGATAAGGGCTAAGGGCTGAAAATATTTTAGAGTTAATACATAGTGATGTATGTGGTCCATTTAAAGAAATGGCTAGAGGTAGTTTTCATTATTTTATTACCTTTACTGATGATAAATCAAAGTTTAGGTATTTGTATTTAATGAAATACAAACATGAATCCTTTGAAAAGTTCAAAGAATTTAAATCTGAAGTAGAAAATCAAATAGGAAAGAGTATTAAAGCTCTTCGATCAGATCGTAGAGGTGAATATTTAAGTATTGAATTTGATGAATACTTGAGAGAGCACAACATTGTTTCCCAGTTGACTCCTCCAGGAACGCCACAGCTGAATGGTGTATCTGAAAGGAGAAATCATACCCTATTGGATATGGTACGTAGTATGATAAGCTATACTGATATGCCAATCTCCTTTTGGGGATTTGCATTAGAATCAGCTTTGTATATTCTGAATAGGATTCCATCAAAATCAGTTTCTTCCACACCTTATGAGATATGGCATGGAAGAAAACCAAGTCTTAAGCATGTTAAGATTTGGGGTTGTCTAGGTTATATCAAAAAGCTAAACACTGATAAATTTGAAACCAGATCAGAAAAGGGTCGATTTGTTGGATATCCAAAAGATAGTTTTGGATATTATTTTTATTTGCTTACATCACAAAAGGTTGTGGTGAGTAGAGATGTCACATTTCTTGAACAACAGTTTGTTCAAGAAGGAGGCAAAGGAAGGCAAATAGAGTTGGAATTAGAGAATTCTGACCAACCAACAGATCAGATGGATATAGATCCATCTAGTCAACCTATACCCGTTAATGAAATATCTACAGCTGTTCCTCGTAGAACAACCAGGGTATCTCACCCACCAGTGAGATATGGTTTCCTTCATGAAAAATAACAAGAATTATCTACTCATGAAGAAGTAGATCATGGAGATGATCCACTTACCTATGAAGAAGCTATATCAGATATAGACTCTTCAAAATGGATTGATGCTATGAAATCTGAAATTGATTCCATGTATAAGAATCAAATTTGAGATCTTGTTGACCCACCTGAAAGTATTGTACTATAGGGAACAAATGAGTTTTCAAGAAGAAAATTGATTCTGATGGAAAGGTAAAGACCTATAAGACAAGGCTAGTAGCAAAAGGATTTCGCCAAAAGCAAGGAATCGACTATGAGGAGACTTTCTCGCCTATTGCCATGCTTAAATCAATTAGGATTCTATTAGCAATAGCTGCATACTATGATTATGAGATTTGGCAGATAGATGTCAAAATAGCTTTTCTCAATGGATACATTGAAGAAAACATTTTCATGGAACAACCTAGGGGTTTTGAATCCCAAGATAGTTCCAAGGTAAGTAAGCTAAAGCGATCTATTTATGGGTTGAAGCAAGCTTCGAGGAGTTGGAACATTCGTTTTAATGAAGCCATTAAATCCTTTGATTTTATCAAAAATGAGGATGAGCCATGTGTATATAAGAAGGTTAGTGACAGTGCTATCACTTTCCTTGTCTTATATGTGGATGATATACTGTTGATGGGTAATGACACAGGTATGTTGACAACTGTAAAGGTGTGGTTGTCAAATACATTCTCCATGAAAGACTTAGGGGAGGCAACCTATATTCTTAGGATTCGCATCTATAGAGATAGAGCAAAAAGAATAATTGGTTTATCCCAAAGTCTATACTTGGAAAAGGTGTTAAAGAAGTTTAACATGCTTGATTCCAAGAGAGGATTATTACCAGTGAGACATGGTATCCATCTTTCTAAAGAGATGTCTCTAAAGACACCTGAAGAAAGAGATAAGATGGCCAGGATTCCATATGCTTCGGCTATTGGAAGTTTAATGTATGCAATGTTGTGTACTAGGCCGGATATCGCATATACTGTTAGTTTGACTAGCAGGTATCAATCCAATCCAGGTTTGGAACACTTGATAGCTGTCAAGAATATCCTTAAGTACTTGAGAAGAACTAAGAATTTATTCTTGATCTATGGAAGTGGAGACTTGCAATTGGATGGTTATACTGATTCTGATTTCCAATCAGATATCGATGATAGAAAGTCTACCTCTGGATATGTGTTCATTTGTAATGGAGGTGCAATCAGTTGGAAGAGTTCCAAACAGAGCATGACTGCAAATTCCACTACCGAGGCTGAGTATATTGCTGCATCAGATGCTGCATCAGATGCTGCAAAAGAAGCTGTTTGGATAAAGAAGTTCGTGACAGAACTTATAGTAGTTCCTTCCATTGAGTCAGCAGTTCCACTACACTATGACAACAATGGCGCAGTCATACAGGCTAAGGAACTAAGGTCTCACCAGAAATCCAAACATATAGAAAGGCGCTACCACATTATCAGAGAAATAGTTGGACGAGGCAATGTAGCCATGCAGAAAATAGCATCAGCTGAAAATCAAGCTGATCCATTCACTAAACCTATGTCACAGACTCAGCTAGACCGACATCTTGAGAAGATGAGCCTAAGATATTGTAATGAATGGCTCTAGTGCTAGTGGAAGATTGTTAGTAGTATGCCCTAGAGCATATCATTTAGCATGTATCTTGTACATGTTTTTATTAATAAAAGGCATTTCCACTTTTCCGTTTACATAAGATATTTATGTGTAATAGAAAAAGTCCATTGATATTTTGTTAGAAATTCTATTCTTAAGTTGTTAAGAATATGAGTGACAATATTTCTAGTACAAAGTATCATAAATAGGTTCATAATCAAGGATACTTCATAATAAGGATATGACTTATCCAGAAAGATTGTATTCATGTTTGTTTCCAAGTTATTTATATGAGATATAAATAAGATGGAATGGTGAGTCTCATGCCATATGACAAACATGATAGGCACTTATAAATGATAAGTAGGCCGAACCATTGACACTTATGACAAGCACATGGAGTTTACTCTTGTCAATGTTTTGTCATAAATCATATCAGTGCATATAATCTTTAGACCTGAGATAGCACAGTTATCTTGTAAATAGGTAGTTTGAGTTTGATACTGCTTTCATACTTGTAATGTGTATGTGTATATGGGCATGTGTTGGCTCCTACTAATTATATATGGAGGTAGGTGTTGATCAAGATAGAATCTATTCCTCTAAGTAAATAGAGATAAAATCCTATGTTCATTTAATTGTTATTGATGTTTCAAGTTTCTGGCCAGGACAGATAGATTTAATTAGAAAAGAGTTTCTGATGAGAAAATCTTTTTAATCAAGAACTGAAATTAAAAGAGAACATAATATTCATAGCAAATAGAGTTTGACATAAACCATGATTCCAGCTTGAGTTGGGATTTTGTAACAGAGAGATTCCAGTGCATGGTAACATATGATTATAGGTTCATTTAAGGTAAACCTTATTACTAATTGGGTGGCAATGGCATGCTATGCTAGGTGTTAACCATGGTCTATGAGGTACATAAAATGATTTAGAGAAATCATTTATGGTAAGAAAGAGTTCTGATGATATTAAGAGTTTATATCATATCTCATTGCCAATTAGTGATGAGCCTAGTAAGTCACACACATTCATAAGTTATCACCTAATTAAATATGATTTAATTAATTAAAGAGTTTAATTAATTAATTAAATAGGTTTAATTTGTAATTAGATTGCAAAGTCCCTAGCATGACTTGAAACCAAATCTAGATTATTGGATGTATAGTATAAGTTAAATTTATATTTAAAGTGTTTAAATATGAATTTAATTAATAAGAAATTAATTAATAGAGATTAATTAATTAATTTATATTTAATATAAATTGATTAGAAGAAGAGAAATAATTATTTTGAGTTAAGAACTCAAAATTAAGACACAGGGACATTTTGGTCATTCACATGGTGACATGTGACACCATAAGATGGTGACATGTGGCACCGTGAGATGGTGAGACATGGCATTACACATAAGCTTGCCAAATGTCTTTTAATAATGTAAGATGATTAAAATTAAGATTAAATATAGGTTTGACACTTGATACAATGTGATTGGGTCAATTAAACCTAAAACCAATCAGAGGGTGACATGTGACAAGGGTTTAATGTGTTGACCCAGCTATATAAGTGATGTTATGAAAAGAAAATAAAAACAACCAGCAGCTCCTCATCCTTAGCGCCGCCACCCAAGAGTCTCCCTTCTCTTCTTCTTCATCTCTCATCTATTCCAAGAGATTAGCAAATAATCTCTTGGAATAAAAATACTAGAAATCGTTTCTAGTGTACTTTTTACATCTTTATCTCTTAAAAGACAGAACTTGATTTTATAAATAATAGAAAAATCTTTAGAAGCTGTTCAAGAGCTGCCACAGGTGTTCTTAGTGTGGACAAGCTAGAGGGACAACATTTGGTGTCCTGAAGACGAATCTCGAAGGCGCAAATATTGCAGTGCATCAAGAGGTTAGTGTGTTTGTTCTTGATTTAATCTAGGGTTCTAAAATTAATCTGATTAATTCTAAAATCTTAAATGTCAAATACAGATCCAAAAACATATTAAAAAAGTTTTAATATGTTGTTTATCATTGAAATCAAATAGATAAAAATAAATTTTGCATGATGCATGTAACTCTAGGTGAAAATTTTAAATTCAATGGTATAAACTTGTGTTTTTCACACTTTCGCATGAAGGGAGGGCCATGCTACAATTTAAAAAGATGAGGATCAATGACCATACAAGAGATACCTCTAGATCAAAATATAAACTGGAACAACAGGACAAGATCTATGGGCCGAGTCAAAAACGAATTACAATGAATGAACAGGATAAGACAATACCATCAAATTACCAGCTGAGGCTGGCTGTGGAGATTTTTCTGTGCTGTGTCTATGCAGTTGGCCCCCTCAACATTTCTATCTTTCCAAGTAAAAACAGGAAAATTTGCCACAGCCTGCCCTTTGTCCTGGGCAGTGTTGGCATTCACAACTGGAAAGCTCCCTTGCAATGGATTTCTAATAATCATATTCTCCATTGAAGACATGGCATTGGTATTATTGGGTTTGGTTACAGGAAGAGTGACGGAGCCAGCTGCTGGTGCCCAGAAATTGTTCATCTTTGTGAATTGCTGATGCAAGCAAATGTTGCTAGCAATATAATGGTGGGTCGAACATCTCTTCGAGCGAGGTTGTGTAAGAAGAAAACGAGGAGGCTGCCCATAATTTGAAAATTCAACAGCAAATTTAATAATGATTGATAATTCGGGGGGAAAAAAAGATATATGTCTAAGTTGTAATCCTGACGAACAAACACATGATACCTATGTTGCTGTGGATGATCCAGTAGTCCCATCCATTGGCACGACTGTCTGGAAGGGAGGCATGTATCTGTCAATAAATATAAATTACTTTTGTTGCCTCAACTCGATGTATTTTCAACAGTAGTATCAAAACTGATTACATGCGAGAAGAATTAGTCTAATAATAAAATATCGCACCCGAAAGGCGGAAGACCACTTGGCCAACTAGAGACAGCAATTGGTAAATGCACTAAGCTCGATTCAACTGAGAAAAAAAAAAGGGGAAGAAAACAAGAGAGAAAAATGCAGTCAGATTTTTGGGTCAGGATACAAGTTAAAATGATAGTTATAGGCATTACACTTAACGCCAGGTTGAAATGTTGAATACCAGTTGTCTCCAATTCAGAAATAGCAGCTTTAGGTGGTTGTTTCTGCTGTCATTTAGCAGCATCGTCATTGGTACAGTCGTGATCCAGCTTCCAGATCAAGCTTTAATTTAGGCTTTTCTCCAATTACCTTTATCTTCTTATCTTTAACTTCCACAACTGCTGCTTCCTTCACCGATTCTTGCACTTGTTCTTCGTTTTTAACCTTATTTTCTGTCTTCTGCAATAGAAAGTAGAAGAGCCGGTGAGTTTAAAACAAAAATACAGAACATCAAAAGAGTCCAATTTTTGAACTATAACTGGGAAAACGAAATTAGTTGAAAATCCAAGTGTGTACTCACCATTTCCACATCCTCGGAAGTAGGTTTAGGATCCGATGACAAATCAATAAAGCCATCTCGTTCTGGAGAAGATACCATAGGAGGAGGAGCCTGTTTGGAAGGCATTAATCTTCTTTGAGAAATTTTGAAAAGGAAATACTAACCAAAGTCTAATCAAAATGCGAAAGAGAGATTCTCACCATCAAATCGATCTTGAACTTCTCCTTGCGCTGGCCCTCTACCTCTGATGTATTTGAAATGCTGAGAAACCAGAGCAGATAGTATAGGGGGGAAAATCAGATATCCCGAAAGGATCACTGGCAAAAAAGAAAGAAAACAAAAGCTTCTTTTATGCCCACGCTTTCTTCACTGTTGAATCTTAGAAATCAACATCCAATTTAGTGCAGGAAGCCAATTCCTCCTCTGGTGACACAGATTTTTCGTCGCTAGCAACTCCAGGTTCTTCAATCGCCGATTTTGAATCCACTTGCTTAATTACCTCCTCTTGCAATTCTGGTGACTAGGATGCAGCTCGAGAATCACCCATATTACGCGAATCTTCACAAGGTTCCACATTATATGTAGAAATTTTCTCCACTTTTGGTGAAACAAGTTCCATTTTCACAGGCTGCTCGCTTTCATCTTTAACTAAAGAAGCAATTGAACTGTTTTGGAATGGTGCTGTTTCAGCCTCTAATTTTTGCTTCTTTGAAGCTGTAAATATCAATTGCAAGGATTAAAAACCATATATAAACTCGTCAAAAAAGAGAGGAAAATAATCTTTACAATCGGAGCTGCAAGCTAAACACTCCCACACGCACCAAGGATGGGATCGGTCGTAGGGCTTACTGTTTTGGGAGAAAAAAGAGCTCTGGACAGAGACTGGGGTCAGGGATGACTTGGAATCGTGAATAGCACCATTTGCATCCTTAGATTCAAGCTTCTGCAAAGAATTTTCAGCGTCCTTCTCCTCCTTGGAGCCCTGCGATTGCTTCATTAACCCATACAAAACCTCTGCGATCTCAATCTCGATATCCTCGTGGACCGTAGATTTCCACACTTTGGAAAAACGAGTCTTGGGTCCATTGAGTTTCTGCAAATAGAATAAACGCAAAAATCCCAATCCTTAATATTCCTTCAAGGTTAATGAAATGAAACTTGAAAGAAACTAAAAGACATGAGCCAACCATCTTCTTTCTAACTGAAATGTCCGACGATGAAGGTGGCGAAGCCTCAGCGCTCCGACTCACCGATGAAGTGGAAGCTCGCCGGTGTTTGAGGTCTTCCCCAAATCCACCATTTCCTGAACCCAACTCTCGTGCGACCTTTTCACAGAAGCTGCCAAAAGGGGGGGAAATAAAAATTTAACAAATCCAACAGACCATATCCGAAAATCCAAAAAAAAAAAAAAAGATCCAAGACAACAAATCCTCAACCTGAGCGAGCCTTCCTCGGTACAGACACACCAATCATTTCATTAGGGACCTTCAAAGATGGCACTTGTCTGAAACCAACTCTCGTCGGAGGCAGGCTCTTCCGGTGGCTGTGGCTTGGAAGCACCGAGGAAGAGGATGTTGCATTGGGAGGAAGCATCCGAGACACTCTACCGTCATCAATTTCATAGTCCTCTTCATCACAGGCGCTCTCTTCCGTTGTTTCTTCCCCTTCTTCTCTGCTAATCCCTAGCACCAACCTATCTCCTATTCTCCGCTTATTCCTATTCAACAATTCTCGATCTCTTAGCCTCGCTGATTCTTGCAACTCTAAATGCCCATCCTCTTCTGCGACAAAAACAGCAAACCAAATGTAAATCCATGAAACATGAAACATTAATTCTATAAGTATATAATTAGAGATTAGTAGTTTACCAGGAGAATCTCGATGAGGGGTACTTATGTGTCTAGCTGACCTAGTATAGAAGCTTAAATTGTGCTCTATCAGGAGAACAAAGGAGGGGGGAGGGGATGGGCGCGTTGCAGTTGAGGGAGAGAGAGAGAGAGAGAGAGAGAGAGAGAGAGAGAGACGGGGGGAGGTGATTTAGATTACAATGGAGCTGTAGCACATTATTTTATTTTCAATTTGATTTAATCTTACAAGTATTTAGAAACTATTTCTGTTGGGTTTTTAACCGATTAGTAATCGGTTACCTACACTCTAATCTAAAAGACGACAGGTGAAGTCTTATGAGGTCTTTTGAAATATACTTTTGTGGGTAAGACAATAATTCTCAATTTATGCTGCATAGTTTACTTCTCCTTGCAAACTATATTGCTTTCCAGTTACATTGAGTTGACAAATTAGTGTAGCCCAGAACTTCTTTATGGCATTTAAGACATTTTTCTTCTCTTGTTGCCTTACTGATTGATTTAAGGACAGTTATACAACATTATGTCTTAGATGGAATTAATTGGATTTGGTTAAGGCTTTTGTTTGATTGCATCTTCACTTTGTAAATTATATGACATCCTAACTAGCATTGGTTTAGGAATCTTTCTATTTACAACTTTTATTTTGCAGTGATAAAGCATACTTCGTGGATCTTTTTGTTAGAGCATCAAATACACCTGCTATAAACATGTATGAGAAGGTAATGGTTCTTTTCTTTGACATCTTTTATAAATTTTCAATTTTGCTACTTGATCATATTTCTAGTAGCTGTAAAAACTCAGGCAAGTTTATCTTATTGCAGGTATTTTGAACTTTAAATCTTATATGAACTATTTTCTTTTTTCCTTTTATCAATGTTGCATTTAACTGGCTGTGTTAGCTTCCCTTGGAGTAGTCTCATGCGAACTATTTTGTTTAGCGTTTGAGTCTTGAGCCTTGTTTGGACCATTGATGTTTCCTACTATTTTATTAATGTTATAATGTTGGAAAATAACTGCATGTTGTGATCATTAAAAAAATAAATAAAAATGTGCAAAAGATGCATGGTAGGTTCTTCTGCACTGTGAGAAATTGTAGCTGACATAAACGTTTCATCTCATCGACAAAACATGTTTCTATAGTGCGGCTGGTTTGGATCAGTTCCCTTTGTTAGGAAAATTGTAGAATTTAAAAACTGCTGGGTTCTTGTTGCATTTTCCATTGGGAAATTGTTTTACATTTAGTTGAAGAAAATGCTAAAAGGAATGGAGCCATAACTAAACGAGAGATTCAATTTACAAGTCATATGTGTAGTATTTTTTGGGAATGGGGTCCTTGTGGATATGCATATGTCTCTGTACTTTTTCCCTGCTTGCTTTTCAATAGACAAGATGATGCTTATTATATCCGTCTTCTTCATCTCAGCTTGGGTATGTAATCTATAGACGAGTGCTACGCTATTACTCAGGGGAGGAAGACGGGTCAGGTGAGTTTCCACATCTGCCTGAAACATCGTTATGTCCTTTTAATTGAACTTCCATCCCCCGTTTCCCCTAGACAGATAGCCTAGCAATAAAGCATTGGGATCTTATTAAGGGGTCTCAAGTTCAAATATTGCCAGGTCGAAAGATGCAACTCATTTAATGTTTTGACGTACAGAAATAGTACTTTTATTGCCTCTGATAAGTTATTCTGTTGTGCTCTGCATTTAGATATGAGGAAAGCTTTATCAAGGGATGTTGAGAAGAAGCCCATCATTCCCCTCAAACGGCCAGTTACCCCTGAAGAATTGGAATATGATTAGACCTCCTTGACAAGTGAAGGTTAAGATGATGATGATGCTTGTAGTTCTTGAGATGAAAGAATAAGCTCATAGATCAGCCGTTTAACTTATGTCAAAAGAGATCTAAAATGTGTGACTTTGATTGTGATGATTTGATTTGTTTGGCATGTGAACGTTGAAGATGAGATCTGTGCAGTTTTTTCTTTTCTTTTTTTTTTTTTTTCAATGAAAGAAAACTGCATTAGATATTTTACTAGCATCAAAGGATAATGCATCATTCCGGAATGATGGAGGAGACAAATTCCACTCATTCAAGCCAGACGTGGAAGCAGCAGCATCAGCGAGTGCATGAGCACACTAGTTTGCTGACCTTTTTATAAAACAAATAGAAACAATAACAAGCTCGTCCATAGGGTTTTCACATAATTAATAATTGAATTCAAATAAGAAAAATCTGTTGATAAACCATTAAAAGCCTGAAACAGCGTGAAGGAATCGAATTTCAACACGTGAAAAGCCTTTTAATTTTATCCATCTAAGAGAGCTTCCTGAGCTGAAAAATCTTCAACCACAAGACGATTAAGAGTACATATTATAATTAATAATTTACATAAAAATATTTTTTATTAATAAATTTATATTTTAAAATTTTAAAAATTTTATTAAATATTTAAATTTTATTTACTTAAAATTTAATATATAAAAATTTGTGAATATTATTATAAAAATATATATTTTATATTTAATTAATTATTTTTATAAATAAATTTAAATAACGAATACCAAAAATATAAAATATGAACACAAATTTATTATAGATATCATTTCTCAATTCAAAATTAATCTTAAATTTAATTATATATTATCTAAATTTATTATTAAAATTTAGTAAAATCAGATACTCACAAATATCCAATCTTATTCCTACCCCTAAATTTTTGAAAGAGCAGCCGAAATGTTATAATAACTGTCCCTCGCAATCTAATCCATTTCACTTGTTGAAGTATTGCTGTTAGATATTGTGTTATTCAATGTGTTATGGGTTATTGATATAGTATTTTGGTTTATTTCAAATGAAATTTTGAATTTTGTATATTATTTTTTAATCTTTGTTTTTTAACCCTATATTTCCAAATTAACGCTTAAAATTTTACTGTTAATCACTTGTGCATATACGAGGATTATATTAAACCAATGGGGGTGTCAGGTATTACATGATAATCATTGAGTGGTCTATTTTATTCTTCGGATTTCCAAAAAAATGGTTAGAAGAGCAAAGACCAGCAGTTGAGTTACTGCATTGGTAGGGTGCACTTTTGAAGGTTTTCTCAGGTTTTTTTTTTCCCTCTGTTTCTTTTAATATTAAATTTGATTTAAGACAATGTTCATATATAGTTATTTTAGCTTGCTGTAGGACAAGAAATTGAAGTGGAGATAATTAGGATTTCCTCTGTTGTTTCTCACCAATGAGTTACCAAATCTCAAGATGTGGGATTTGGCTTCTCCTTCGGTTATAATATCTCCAGTTGAAGGGAGCACCAGCTTTTATAACATTTTCTTGGGTGACAATTGTCTGCCATCTTCACCCTGATTTGGACAAAAAGAGCAATAAAGAGTGTCTCTACCTCCTCCAAGTGGTTACTTCCTTTGGAAGGATATTTTGGTAAATACACATGCAAATTATTTCCCTCCATGTGTCTGGATGTAATTTTATTTTTTTTTTTTGTCTGCCAATTTTCTGGTTTGTACTGGTGTACCATGTATGCCTAATATTCTAGCTAGCTACCTACCTACCTAATGTTGGATATGCCTTTATGGCTTACACAAGTATTGAAGCATTGGCGATTGCATTTTTTTTCATTTAAAATTTGATAATTTTTTTATAATATAATTGAGTTTCTGAATTTTAAAAAATTAATTAATTAATTTTTAAATTTTATATTATATTATATTATAAAATTTAAATTTTTTAAAATTAATTATTTAATCTATAAATTTTATATTATATCACACTTTAATCTCTATAATTTAAATATATACAAAAATTTATTTTTTCTATAATGGATAAAATTATAAATATTAAAATCACATAGATTAAATTATTTTATATATTAAAATTAAAAGTACTAAATAATTTATTTTTTAAATTTATTAAATAAAATATAATATAGTGTAAAATTTAAAATTTAAATAATTAATTTTTTAAAATTTAAAAATTAAAATATAATATAAGACAAAATTTAGAGATCAAATTGTAAACTTTTTTTTTTCATCCAGGGCATGTTTCATTGGTGATAGAAAATCCATTGTGCAATGTAACAGTATTTAAAAAGAAATTAGTCTATTGGGTGTAGTTACATTGCAATAATTGACAAGAATATGCACGAAATGATCGCATAAATCTTGCACAAAGAAGATGAATAAATTAATTAGCACAGTTTTTCAAAGAGTACTTTAGAAATGTGATAGCTGATAGTCCCAGGATCACAGATGGCAGGGTAGTAAAAACTCTTAACCACTGTGAAAAATGTTTCCTTGATGTTAGAATCCATTCCTTCTGAGGACTTTTGGAGCACTAACTTCACCAGCTCTTGCATGTCACCCTCTATTTCTGGGGTTGTGCTTCTCTTGCTGTCATGTTCCTGAATTTTTTACAAATAAATAAATATGATTAAACATAGAATCAAATGAAAGCCCATTGGCTTGGTAGTGATGCGGACCCCACCCTCCACTTCCCATCCGCAATATCAAATTTGAAGCCATCTTCCCAAAAGAATCCCAGTTGAGCTTTGGGTGCCTTGTCGGAATCCATTGAAGGCAGATATATACGGCTTGAACTTTGATTTTTCAAAGCATTATATAATTCTATTATTTATGATAAAATTTGATAAAGATATAATACTGACCTTGTTCTTCCTGTAATGTCCAAGTTGGTTGCATATTCTGTTTGTAAGTTTAAAAAGTTTTTCATATTGAGAATGATAGCTCAAAAGCTCCTCAGAGATCCATCTTCCAGCTGCCAGATTTATTGTTTTCACTATCAATTCTGCTTCTCCTTGGTGCCTGACTCCTTCCTCTTCCCACTCAAGGAGCCATTTTTCCCACTGCATAATTAATTAATTAATCAAACAAATAAATTTAGGGCATTGAAATTAACCACATCTTCTTCCTCTAGCTGTACAAATGTACATAAGAGATAAGGCGTTTGAAACTCACAGCATGACGTAAACTGTGGCTAATGTCTCTTCCATAAGCCACCAGTGCGTACAAAGAGACATCATTTAGGGTTCCAAGCACTGTCCTGACTAGTTCCTGCCTTGTCTTTGCTTCCATTGTCCTGCAACCAGTATTAAGACCGTATTGGTTCTCTCTAACACCTTGTTTGGATAGGTGAAAAGGGAAGAGGAAGGAAAATAATAGGAGGAAAACACCTTGTTTGGATAGATGAAAAGAGAAGAGGAAGGAAAATAATACAAGGAAAATAAAGTTGAGAAGATGTTTTTTATTGTTTGAAAAGAAAAAGAAAAATGAGAAGAAAGAAAAATGAGAAGGGAGAGAAATTTTTGATTTTCTTCTAATTATCTTCTCTCTAATTTAAAAAAAAATTAAAGAGTTAAAGTAATTTATTTTATCATTTTTTTATTATTCATAAAAAATAAGTGATAAAAAAATAAAAAAATAAAAAAAAAAATTTTTTCTTTTCTAATTATTTATCCGAAAGAGTGTAAAGTTTTCATGCTCAATGCCATTATTTTGATATACTATTTTATTGTATTTAACATAAGACAAAGAGTATAGTTTGAGAGACACACCCAAAGACATGTCACATCAGAAATTAATCTGACAAAATAAAGAAACAGACACATATCCAAAGGATGTGATATTATTCTATAAAATGAATAATATATATATATATATATATATATATATATGTGTGTATGTATGCGTACCTTCCATTTACAGGTCCTCGTGCGCCAACCCCGTTTTTAAATTCTTGGACAAAAGCTCTTCTCTGCTCAGTGGAATTATTGTTGTCATCGAAATAACGGTCGATGGTCTCGAACAAGATTGTGGTCTTAGCCCATGCAAGCCTCTCTTTCGACCTTTCTGGCTCAAATATGCTGGCTGCTGCCAGGAAATAAGCAAATAGGAGCTCTCTTTTGCTTATACCAAAGTCTCCCAAGTTGCATCCTTCATACCACCTGTACGTTACATTGCACCCGTATGCGTTGAATTAATTAGAATCATGATCCGCAATATTATTGATGATCCATATAATATTAATTAAAAGATAATTAGTGAAAGTTACTTTTGAAAATTGTCCCATTCGACGCGATGCAATGCTTGGCAACTGTTGTAGTCAAGTCTTGCGAGCTGGAGGTACTCATTGTTGTTCACATATGGCATCCTGCGGTAAGTAAAAAATAATAATAAAAATATAATTAATTATTAAATTGAAATTAACAACTTTTTCTTACTAAATTGGAATTTTTTTTTAATTTTATTATATATATATATTTATTTAATTTTGACTAAAATTTAAATTGAGACTTCATAATTTTATAAATAATTTTTTTATTATTAAACTATATATTATAAATATATTTTTATATAAGGAATTTTATCTGGAAAATTTTTTTAAAGTGTGACACAAAAAAAGTCGAATGATGAGATGGAGAAAATTGTGTGGAGACTTTAACTAATTAAAACCTCCAAGATTGACAGCATCTCTTGGATTATTCCTTCCACTGTCTTTATAGGAATGATAAAATTTTTTTACGGTCAACAATGGAATACCTGTAAAGAGTCTTGCCAATCCATACATCATCTTCGCCGCCATACTGTTCTAAGTAGAATCTCGCCTCCACTCGAGGCAAGTTCGCGTACCAAGGAACATCCAATGAATACTCAACCTCTCCTGGTAAGTCCTTGGTTATAATCCATTTATCGACGACTCCATTAGCAGCTTGCTTTTCTTTTAGGAAACTGGATGAAAATTCCTTAGCTTCCTCGAGGATTTTCTCCCCTGGAAATAGCACCTGAGAAGCTCTATAAAGGTTGAACATTCCGGTAACGGCCTGAGATGACTGCCCGGCAAAGCAGAAGAAAGTATCACCCTTCTTAAAATGCTTGAACACATCTGCCAATTGCGTAACAAGAATATGAGGATTACTGTAAATATATATTTATAGTTTAAGAAATTTTGTGCCGTGGATTTACCCGAAGAAACTTCATGGCCGTATAATCTAAGAACCCTGAATCCCATAGCTGTGTCGTCAATGTCATGAACCTCGGAGTTTCTTGCCCAACAGATGCCGTCTTCTCTCCAATATCTGCGGAAGCTCAAGTAAGCTTTAGGAAAGGAAAATATATATCTTCTCATTTTATAGATTCTTTAGTAATTAAGTTGTTTTGATTTGTTTGTCGGCTTCAAATGTCCTGGTTGATTATACCTAGCAACATAGTCAACGCATTCTTTAAGCTCTTGCTCGAAGTATCTTGAAATTCCAAGGCGATGCAAGCGATCGACAGCCCAGATGTGCTCGAATAGGTCAACCGGGTACCCATTTGGTACTGAAAAATGATGAACGCGTGAAAATTTATAAAAAAATATGAACATAGAGAGTCGACGTAAGATATTTTGAAGATGAGGATTGAGAAAAGGGAACTTTACCTCCTCCTTTAAATCGTTGGACTATCTTGTTTAAATATGCCAAGCAATTTTCATCTTTAGTTTGCATGAGTGCGAAGGCAGTGGAGGATGGAGAGAACAAGAATGACCCATCTTGACACTGCAATTTCAGAAGCTTGTCCCACTCTAGGCCTGGCATTCCTTCCAAGCTATGGAGTAGTGTGGTGGGCACTTTGTGCATTATGTCTTTTGGTATCCTATTTCCAAAAATAAAAAGATGGATAAGATATTATACAGGGAGACCTTCTATGGTGCACCGGTATAATTCATTTTTAGTCATTAGATGATAAAATAATGAATTTAAACCGTTAATCTATGTCATCTGTTACCTATATGCAAGGATTTTTTTAGGATTTTTATTTTATCATTGAGCCTTAATTTTTTTTTTTGAAAAATTAATTTTTTACAAGAATATAATGATATCAAAGTAAATCTAATGATTTTAATCGCAAATAATTATAAGAAAAAAAGTAAGTAAAGCTGTTAAGCATATGATCATGTGACATGATTTTGAAAATAGGAAGCCACATATATAGCAAGTTATTGGAAATAATGAGTTTGCTTTATATCGATTTATAACATTATATAGATATGTCTTTTTAATACACATGGCAAGCATGCAAGAATTTGAGAGAATTTCTTGACAAAGGCTCTCATGAATGAGTTGTTTCTAATCTTTTATTTTAAAAAAAAAAAAAATTGTCCAGAAAACCGTTGTCAAGCAAAAATATTTTAATTTCAAACTGTTATTACGAATAAGATTTCTTGGTGAACTAATACACCGGTGCAATCTAGTATTACCCATTGTAAAAGATAATTAATAAAGCAAGCCAACAAAATTATTACAGCTCAAGTTTGAGTAGTGAAAATTACTTGGTAAGCTTCAGATTTCTGCTGGCATAGATCTCTTGCAGGACGGGAGAATCCTCGGGAACTTCAATGTCTAACTTTCGTGCTAGTTCTAGAAGTGAAGGGAAAACAACTTCAAAGCCGATGGGCATGTGCTCAGCATTCTCATCTTCAAGCTTACACAAGTTCTCTTTAAAATATTTCATTCCTGATGAGGATACATAAAGTTGATGCCCAATAAGTTAAGTAATTAACTTAGCAAGCACGTTTAACTTAAAAACAAATTAATTAAGATGATGCTATAGATTAATTAATTGATTAATTAGCCTGGAAATCAATTATAACTATGTACGTTTTGCACTGTGATTAATTATATAGTATGTTATATACCTTTCTCACACTTGTCTGGATGTATATTCCATGACTTCAACGCAATAACACAAGCTAGTGTGTTGATTATCCTGTCATGCGAGATAAAAATATCAGCATCACCCCATGAACCATCTGGGAGCTGATTTTTGGCTATCCATTCAAGGCTAGATGGGAATTGAGGAGCGCCACTCCCGTTAACATCTTCAACAAGAGCAACCCATGCGGTGTCATAAGCTGAAATGCTTGTCTCTCCATCTTCCATGGAATTCAACATGGATTTAATGGTTTGAATGCGTTTGATTTTCTCATGTGATATAGATACCTTAATTTGTACAAAAACCATGCAACCACAATTAATTAAACTTAATTTGCATATATACTTAGTTTAGTAGTAGCACAGGAATATATACTTAGTTTAGTAGTGGCACAGGAGAAAGTCAAGGAGAAAGTGACACTTCCAAATCACCTTAGAAACTTGCTCTTTTTTGTCATCCTCCACAATCTCATGCCACTTTACAACTGGCGATCCATTTTTTTGAAAGTCATCTGGGTATTCTGCAGGATAATTTTTTTACTAATTAAGTATAATTAAAATAACAACTTAACTAAAGCCAAGGATGTACATATTTATACATTCATAACCTCTTCGCTTATGTTGTTATTTTTGAAGAATCATCCTTGCCTAAACTCGGTATAACAATTATAGAGAGACGTGGAGGGTGGTACAGTACCTTGACTACGAGGCTTCGATATAGCTCTGCATCTTGGGCGAATATCAGCGTTATCTCGGTTGTCTTTAGCTCCGTACAACCAAACACCTGCAAAAACATATATGGTTGTTACATCAATTAGCTTCTTTCTTCCGTTTTAATAATTGAGCTTGGTGACTTTAAAGTAAATTATCGGCTTAAGGATTGCGGACGAATAAAAAGGACGAAATTAACAGAATTGTGACAAATAATGAATGCTGTATGTGAAGCAAGAAGGAGGCGAAAAATCCAATGAAACCTTTTTTTTTCTTTTATTTAAAACAAAAGCAAAAAAAAAAAAAAAAAAAAAAAAAAAAAAAAAAAAAAAACGAAAGAATTGAACATTGTCCTCGCTTTTAGTGATTGTAGAGAATTGTATCCATGATCAGGAGCAGCGTTTTTTCAAACAGAGCGCTGCGCTTATCATAAACCAATCAAAACATACAAAGAAGACGATTTGATCGGCAAGAAAAAACAAACGTTATGAAAGAAAGTTGCAATCTTGAAATTAAAAGAATGACCGGAAAGCTTATCGTTATGAACAAAAATGGGAAAATATTTGTGGGTTGTAAATGACAGGAAAGAAAAAAGATAGACAGCAAACCGTTGTCTTGTCTTTTCTACGTTAAAAAAAATTAAAAAAAATAATAGGGTTAGTGGTGGCTGGCAGAGCTGTCGAGCTCCGTTATGAGAAAAGGAAAAAGGGAAAGAACTAACCGGAGAAAAGTTGGGAACGGGGGCGGATGGGGAAGGAGGAAGAAGAAGAAGATCTTGGGGTGGTGGCTGGTGCGGTGGAGAGGAGGTAGGAACTAGACATGATGAGTGTTATATTTAATTATTTATCTTCTTCTTTTTGGGTGGGAATGTAGTAGAGGATTAAGGAAGCTTAGGGAAAACTATGGGGTATTTAAAAGTGAAGGGGAGGGAAGGAAGCTGACAGAATCGACTTCCCAAGAGATTCCCACTATTACGTGCATGGTATCTCTAATTCATTCATGGCAGAGCTGTCCTTTTCCCTTTCATTTTTTGGGTTTTTTCCCTGTCTACTCTTCATGTGAGCTGCGAAGAAAAATGTTGAGATGCGTAGGGAAGTTTGGTAGTGCTACTAATTTTATAACCATATTTTCATAAATCTGTCTGCTATTTTTATTTAATTAATTATAAAAAAAGACTTATTTTTTAAAAAAAGATGCAGATGCATAAGTGTCCTTAATAATTCGTGAAAGGCATTGTTTCATAATTTTTTTTAAATTACTATTTATAAAAACATTATATTTTGAAATTTTTTCCTTAAAAATTAATATTTGCTTCCTTAATATTTGTTCCCTAAATTTTGACTTAAAAATAAAAGTATTTATAATTAGCGGAATACCCATACCATGTGTGTGTATATATATGTCACGACTCAAATTATGGGCTGGACCGGTACTATGACTTGGGTCAGCATAAGACCCCTGAAACCCGAAGTAAGCTCAATTAAACTCTAACCCATTGTCGCAAGGGTTTTTGCGGTCGCCTGGACGAGTTCTCACCGAAGTGAGAAAAGTGAGTAGTTGTCACTTTAATTTTGAGGGAAATTAAAGAAAACCATTTTGAAAATTAAAATCCACTTTAAAAACAGAGATTTTAGGTTCGGGGTCCGTACACGGGTAAGGAAGGTGTTAGGCACCCCACCTCGTCCCTCAACAATGGTAAGCAGATTTAATGTTATGCTCTTCGTAAATTAAAATTTGATAATTAGGGGGTAGAATGATGTAAATCCTTTGTGCGGATAAAATGAATATTTAATATTTCACTATTTAGGGTTGCCCAAGAATACGAGTACATGAGATGACCCTTCAGTGAATAAATATTGCGTAATGGACTTTTGTTGGGGGGTTAATTCGCATATTGAAGTTATGATGTTTTAAGTTAAGAGAATTCGGGTAAGAACGCTCTCCCGATTTCTTAATGTATTCAGTTTAAAATTTAAGCGAGAGATTTCGAATAAGAACTCTCCTCCGATCTCCACATATTTTATTAAGGTTTTGGTCGAGAATTCGGGTAAGGACTCTCCCCCGATCTCTTAGAGTACTCTATTTAAAATTTAAGCGGGAGATTTCGGATAAGAACTCTCCTCCGATCTCCATATATTTTATTAAGGTTTTGGTCGAGAATTCGGGTAAGGACTCTCCCCCGATCTCTTAGAGTATTCTATTTAAAATTTAAGCGGGAGATTTTAGATAAGAACTCTCATCCGATCTCCATATATTTTATTAAGGTTTTGGTTGAGAATTCGGGCAAAAACTCTCCCCCGATCTCTTAGTATATTATAGAATTTAAGTTGAGAACTCGGGTAAGGACTCTCCCCCGATCTCTTTAATTTATTGCGTTTAAATTGAGCTCGGGTAAGAACTCTCTCCCGATTTCTTAATGTATTCGGTTTAAAATTTAAGCGGGAGATTTCGGATAAGAACTCTCCTCCGATCTCCACATATTTTATTAAGGTTTTGATCGAGAATTCGGGTAAGGACTCTCCCCTGATCTCTTAGAGTATTCTGTTTAAAATTTAACCGGGAGATTTTGGATAAGAACTCTTCTCCGATCTCCATATATTTTATTGAGGTTTTGGTCGAGAATTCGGGTAAGAACTCTCCCTCGATCTCTTAGTGTATTATAGAATTTAAGTTGAGAACTCGGGTAAGGACTCTCCCCTGGTCTCTTTAATTTATTGCGTTTAAATCGAGCTCAGGTAAGAACTTTCCCCCGATCTCTTAATATATTATGTTTTTTAAAAATTAGGCTGAGCTCGGGTAAGAACTCTCCCCCAAACTCTTAATGTGTTTATTAGAATTGCATTTTATAAGAACTTTGAACTAAGGATTCTGGTGACCGAGGGCGTAAGAAACCCGTGCAAAGCTTTTCCTAGCCCACTGAACCTTATAACTAGAGGGTGGATGCAAGACCGGACTTCTTGCCGATCTTCTACGTGATTGCCTTATCAGAACTCTTTGATTAGCGATATTCGATCTCTTTTTAGTCGCTAGTCTGGGATCCGATCTTATCTCGATTCCCGATCTATTATATTATTACCTGGGCTCATTCCGTGGCCGATCTCATAACTTATTTGTTTGACCTACTCTTGTTTCCAGCCTATTCGACCTTTTGTTACACCTATCTTTTTATCACTTTTCATTTATTTAGCCCTGAAACTATCATGCTAAAATACTTCTGCCTATATATTCTTTAAGAGTATTTTCAAGTCACTTATGACTTGAATGTATATTCTCGGAGGAAATGAAAACTAAGTAACGAAAAATGGACTTTGTGAGTGAAACAAAAAAAAGACACAGGGGATAAGTTCGAGACTATTCTGAGACTTAATATGACTGGATATAAAAGAAACTTTAAAAGAAGGCTTGAGAAAACGAACCAAGGGTATTTAACAAAACGACAGTGTAGATGCTTACCTGTGGAAAAGTTGAGGAGACAGATGAGCTGACTCCGGTATCCATGAATCTTGCCGGAGTGGGAGCTCACGGCCGAATGACTAGGACTTACCCGAAGTAATGGGAAGAGGTTAGAACGAAGTTGAACTCGGGGGGGTAATGCCAGATACTAGAATGGTGGGAATGAGGTGAAGATGAAGATGGTTACATTGAAACAGAAAAAATAGAAGTTTTAGGACTTAGAGCTCCTTTTGATGAAAATACTTAAGAAAACTGGTTTCTGAAGTTTCTCAACACTTCGAAAGCTCAGAATGGCAATTAGCAAGACTGAATCAAATTTCAGAGTCTTTCCACTATAATCACCACCTTCTCATTTTTTTTTCTGCAGTATTGCATGCAGGTATTTATAGGAAACGGATGCTCATAATGAAGGGTTAGGATCTCACCAGGGGAGACAGAGGGTTTATATTCAAAAGGACATAATCTGATGTCTAAGAATTAAAGAGAATCAAAATGAAGAGTCAGGATTCCGTTCAGAATATCCGTCCTTTCTTCTTTTAATCCAATGGCTCAGGGTCTTGCCTTACAAGATGGATCCGAAGGCTAGGAATAAAAAACACCGAACCTGTCATCTACTCTTTGATCCGAGGGCTCCAGATCCATCCTCACGATTATGATCAATGGTGGAGATCGAGATGTACAAGACTGCCTTAACTATTTTGGAGTCTGGCAGCTAGGTGGGCATTTTTGCAGATGAGGCGTGTGGTGAGGATCTGATCATGCCTGCAACGCTTTAACTAACTCGAATCTGACGATGAAGAGAGTTGATTGAAAGTTATTTAATCTCTCTATGCTTTTTTATCTCTATTTTCTTCCAATCTCCCTACTATGACCCTTTCCTTTTCCGATCTCTTTCTTGCATCGGGTCCCCTCTCATTTCTCGCTCTCTCCCATTCTAGATCTTTCCTTTTTATCTGACTTGCATTGGTCAACGCAATAAATTTTTCAGTTATCGATACATCCGCTTCGGGTTCTGTATGCAATAAATGTCAAGGCCCTATATATATGAGGCAATGGGAAATTATCTTCACACCTCACTTTTCCTTTCTCAGTTTGTTTTCAATGCACCCCTTTCCCAATTCTAGCTTTTCCGGTGATAATTTTAATCATGATGGCAATTTTGATCTTTTTTTCGACTGTTTCCTTTGTCCCTCACCTGAAAATTTATGACCCCGGCGATCGGAGAGCCATGAGAATGTTATCTAATGATAGTGAGGGAACCAGACTAATTTATCGATCAAGATCGAAAGTGACGATCATGCTGATCTCGAATTAGTCTATCGGTACAATCGGTTGACCGATCTCGAACAAGAGGACTGCTAATTTCAATATTGATGTCGATGACTGCCTCTTAAAGTTCATTTGGCTCCCAATCATATCGATCGGCCTGACTACAGCTTGGTTCTGGTCAATGACATCGGCGATGACTCTACTCAATATCATGAGAGTCATAGTCACCCCATCTGAGCTGCACATCTATCCAACATTTGTGGTTGGCTTTCTGATCAAACACATTTTTTGATTCAGCCACAAGACTAGGCTTTAACATAGGCCTGCATTCCGAGCCTCGGAGTAGTCTCAAGCTAAGTAGAATGTAGTGCTGATTTTGAGAGATCGCCCAAATGATATAATCCGATCTTTTAAGATCGCCCAAATGATGTAATCTGATCTTTTGAGATCACCCAAATGATGTAATCCAATCTTTTGGAAATAAAATGAAATTTTTATTTAAATGTTTTTGTTTTATTATCGCATTAGTTATCTTTCCGATCTCAGATAAGTGTGTTCGATCTGATCCCTAGGCAAATCGTCTTTCGGTGATCCGTGGGTTTGAAAATTTATTCAATTTGATGACTTTAGTTATCCAATCTCATTTATCCGATTTTTATTATATTTCTGGAACCTTCTTGCGACGTGTCAAGGAAGCGGCCCGGTTTCACTAACCGATGCGTCGCTTGGGACTTCGTGAGCATTTAATGCTCAGACGGGTATAAATAGGGGAGGGGTGACTCGTTTGCTTCCTCATGTCATTTCAGAGCTTCCTTTAGCAATTTCAGCACTTATTCTCATTTTTTAGAGTTTTCAAGCATCGATTACACTCCGGTAAGGATTTTGATCTTTCCTCGGTTAATTTTCTTTTTGATTTCTGAAAATGAGCGACACCGAGGGTCAGAGAGCTGCGAGCCCGCCTGTCGACACCATATTTTGGCCGATCACCGAGGTCAAGGAACTTTAAAATCGACTCCCAGCCGACGTCCTTCAATCACAAATGACTTTTCCAAACACATCGATTACTTGATCATGAAATAAACCGATCTCATACTTAGTTGATTGTTTTCTGATCTCTTATCAGAAGGGTTCGAGCCAATTTCAGGTCTCTGTACCATCCAGTCTCACCTCCCAATCTCTCTTTAGAAATATTGTGGAAAGTCATTTAGCTAATGATAGAATCAGGTCCCTCACTTGTATGCCACAGATATTAAAGGGAAGTTAAGATCTTTATCTGGTCTAATGACGATCCCGATCTTTAGAATTCAAATCCATGTCCGATCTTTCCAATTCTAATGTTTTAAGGTCTTACCTGGGGTTTGGTCGTGGCTTAGTTCGATCTCAAGCTTATGTATAATGTTTTTCCGGTCTTTTATGCTTAGGTTAATGGTTGCTTTAAGTTTACTGTCCAACACATTCAAAATAATTAAGTATTCATACAATTTGGCCACTTTCCGATCTCATCAAGAAATTAAACAAAATAGAGAACTTTACTTCATTTCAAGATAAAAATTTACAAGTCATTCGGCTGGAGGGTCTCCCTCAGCCTGTTCTCCAGGTACATCGACGTTTCTCTCATTTTCTCTCTCTCTCTCTCGGGCTCCTCCTCGCTACCCTCTTCATCTCTAGGAACAAGATCAACCATCCAGGAGAAGTCTTCCCCAAGATAAAGCCTTTCAAGCTTGGCCAGAAGATCGCCATGTGCATTCACATAAGCGCTAGTTTCCCTTGTCACGACCTCCTCTTCTTTCACTTTGAGCTCTTCAGTAAAGTGAGCAACATCGGCAGTTTGGCAGGCCCGAGCTTCTTTTAGTTCACGCTCTAGTTTGGCTATCTTGTCCTCATAAGATTTTGTTCGACCCTCAATCTCGGTGATATAGTCTTGAGCGGACGAAAGTTGGGCCCGGGAGGAAGCGGCATCCTGGACCGCCTTCAGAATTTCCTGCCTCAGGAGGTGAGGCTTTTCCATGATTATGTGTTGGTTCACCAGGCTCTCCACGCTCAAGCTCATCGTCTGAGCCAAGAGATTATCAAGGCTATCCGGGGTCAGCCTGTTCCGATCATCTTGAAAGCATATGGTGGCGCCCAGAACTTTGGCCAAGCCCGAATTCCCCCAAACTAAGCGGTTCTTCTCGAGAGAGTAAATGAGGACCTGGGCGCCATGAGAAAGGGGCCTTACAGCAGGTTGAGAAGAGCCTCCCTCGGCACTTGAGGGAATAGGAGGAGGTGGTGGTTTTTCCTGTCGAGGAGGGGAAGGAGCGATCTCTACCTCGGGGATCGATTGTTTTGAAGGTCGGAACGAAGAGCCTGGCACTTCTCCAGAATCTCACCTTGGCGTCTAGGATGCCGCGGCGATCTTCATTTCTCGCACCTTGCGAGAGACCTCTCTTTTCCACTTGCGACTTTTCTTTACGCTTTCTCCTCCTGCCATTCTTGCACGAAAAAACAAGTTAGTGAGATTACCTGAGTCAGGAGGCTAAAGGTTTAGGTTATACTGATCCCGTGTCACACCTTACCCCTCTGTAAGGCATAACATGATCCCGTAGAATACCTAATGAACTACCGAACTTCACCTACCGATAACTCATTAAGTACCCTACAAGGGATTTTAAAACAATTTTCTTATCTTTGACAAGTGGTGAGCATTTCTAATAAGTATTTAAAACATTTAGTTGAAATTAAAACTAATTAATATTTTTGGCCATTTTAGTTTTCCGCAAATCTTATAAAAATTTTGACAGAGTTTCCTCTGTATTTTGAGAAAACCGTTCTTCGAATACCTGTAAAAAGCACTTCTAAAAGTTTTTCTCAACTAATACTTCGGTTTCACAATCAAACTCAATCAATTTCTCAAAATTCACAAGTTCAATAGTTCTCAAAATACTGTCAATCAATATCATTCATATTTCATTAAAAACAAAATAATTTATACACAACCTTACAAATTTATATCAAAAGAAACACAAACTAAACCTTATTACAAACTTCATACAAATTTGTGTACAAGCTGCTCAAGACCCATTTTTAGATGTCCATACATTTATGTGCAATATATACATCAAAAGAAATATTTACAGTTAGGGTATAAATTATACCCGAAGGCTTCAAGCTGATGACTTCACACACCTCAGCAGCTCAGTCTGCTGCTCCTCTAGTCTCTGTATCTGCGACAGCAATAAAAGCTATCGCTGAGTACTAGGACTCAGTGGTGCACAATATACTAAAATAATCTTTATGCAAAACTTAAAGCACATTCATTCAAAAATTTGGCTAAACATGAAAATTAAATACAATCATGCATTGTAAGATTTTACATGTAAACCAAGTTCATTTCAAAGTATCAAAACACATTTCATAAAACCCACAGCTAGATCATGCCATTCGAAACAAATAGAATCTCAATAGCCAGAGGCTAAAGAGAAATCACATGAATCTCAATAGCCAGAGGCTAAAGAGAAATCATATCACAAGGCTAGCTAGCTCAAATATATGGATATCCATTCACTGGCACACCTCAACACTTCTCCAGAGAAGGAATCAAAATTCGAAACTAATTACCCCCACTAGTCGTGCTAGTGAGGTGTTCAAATATGTGGTCATGACACTGTGGTTTCAAAACTTATCTTAACAATTTGTTAAACATTGTCTTTTCAAATATACATAATAACTTTCAACAATTTAGATCAAACATCATAAAATGCCATAATCCAATATTTCATATTATTCAAAACGATATGCAAAAGATGATTATAAAAGTATATGTTGTGCACAAACCTCAAACGAGTCGCCTGTTGGCCTTAACTCGACTCCTCGGGTTCTGTCCTGGTATTCTTTTCTACTGAAACACGAAATTTTCCAATGTTTCAGTACTAAAACTTAAAATAAATCCAAAATAAACTTAACTTCACATTTACCTAGCTCTAACGTGTTAAATTCGACGTTCTCGAAATTTTGTGTTTCGGGTTACTATTCACTGCACTATTCAAGTCAAATTATTGACTTTCTAAGGCATAATGGGTATGGGAACTCCAACTTCACCCACATACCACATTTTGGTCACCAAACTTGTTGGTTTTGGTCATTTGTTTAAAGCTTAGGTCATTTTGGCAAAATTGCCAATTTTCGGTTTTGGTTCTCTGAAGTTGCACTGTTCCATTGGTCGATCTACTGTTGGAATTTGACAAAACTTTCTTCATAGAAAATTTTCCTTATTGTCTTAAGTGTATTCTCATTTTTGGATCACCTCAATCGGAGTTTTGTAGCTCAAGTTATGGCTAAAATAAGTTTACTGTTCACGTGTCTTTGTTCATCTTGAGATTTTGGTCTTGTGATTTTTGGTCCAACTTTGGTCAATAATTTGATCAACTTAAGTTCATAATTTGGTCTCACTTTCTTCATATGAAATGTTGTACTATGTCCTAGGTTTCCATCAGTTCAAGAATCGCCTAAATCCGAGTTTTCTAGAGGGAGTTATAGCCATCCAAACATTGCTGCTCAATGAAAATTCTGCAGAGTCGCAGGTTTGGTAGCCTAACTTTGCTCAATAATCTGAATGGGTTAATGGCATAATTTGGGGTGATGTTCTTCATGAAAGTTTTAGATCTATATGCCCTCTAACCCCTGGCCAAATTTCAGTTCAATTTGACCTGTCTAACTCGAGTTATGACCAAGTGAACAGTTACTGTTCATTTGGTCAGTTTAGTGCAGTGGCAGCCTGCTATCAACTCACTTTGGTCAATTGTTTCACCAAGTTTTGGTCAGTTTTTGGCCATGGTTCCTTAATGAAAATTGTGCTCTTTTATGTCTATTTTCATCTCCAATTGGTGGCATATCAATTGGACTTGTAAAATTTGAGTTTTGGTCCTTCAAAGTGGGTTTGGTCATGCTGCCAGCAGCATGACCATTGACCTACGAATTTGGTTTAATTTCCTACCATTCCCACACAACTTATTTGGTCATTATTGACCATTTTTCAGTCCACAATTGGTCAAAGATATCATTTATGCATTTCTCCAAAATTTTGCCTCAAAACCCTAACATTCAAACCCTAGCTCTTCCATCTCATGCATTAAATCACAACTAGTGCACTTAACCTTAACCATTCACTAATCAAAGCTTTTAAACTTATTCTAATGCATCAAATTCATGTAAATCATACTCCTCTCAAGCTGCCCAAATTTCAGTTTGGTCCTTCTCCCATGTTTTTATTTCATTTCATAACTTCTAAGCTCATGTCAACCATTGCATATGCATTTAAAGAAGTAATATAATGAGTTAACACACTAACCTTTCTTAAATCTTCAAACCCTAACTTTTGTTCTTCTTTCTTTCTTTCTTTCTTGCTCAATCCTCTTCTCAAGTTGCCTAAATAAGCTTTAACTATGGTGGCTAATTTTTCTATGGTGAAATTTTATGATATACAAGCTCAAAATTGAGCTTTAATGGAGTTTGTGGAGATGGAGAGTTAAGAAAAAGAGAGAGATGAGAGAGGAGATGAAGGTTGAAATGAAGAAAAAAAAACCAATTTCTTTTCTTTTTATTTTGCTTATGGAAGACCACAAAGTCCAAATTTAATAATTCATTTAATTAATTCTTTTATGACATCACCTTTGACTTTTCTAACTTCTTTCTTTTCTTTTTTTTTTTTCTATTAGTTCTTTAATTTAATTCTCGATTCAGAAATTTTCTTTTCTCTGATTTTATTTGACAGTTAGGTCAGGAGTCAGCTCTCGGGGTCAATTGACCAAATCGCCCCTCGCCGGTTCATCCCGGTTTGCAAATAATCCAATATTTCTTCCGGCTCCCTGACCTAATTATTTGGTGACTTATGACTCTTTTCGTGATTTTCTCTTTTCCACTGTGTTCATAAGGGTCCTAAGGACCGCAACGTCACTTTTTACGGTTCGAAATTTGAGTTTAAAATGACTTCGCAGTCGTTCCCGAGGAGGTCACTCATCGCTGTGACTCTCGGCTCGTTTAACCTCTTATGTTCTGTTTTTCTTATTTATAGTTAACTAATTAAACATTACTAATTATCTGTGTTTATGGTTTCTCAAATTGTCTTAAGTGTGGCCCTAATCCCATTAATTGTCCGGACTGACACCGGTCACCGGAACAGTGAAATATACCAGGCTATACCAATAGGGGTGTTACATCCCGGGTCCGAGGTCAGAGAGCTACAGTTCATAATCTTCATTGGTGATCACCCTCATAAGCCACCACCTCAGTTTGGCCATTACGGCATATGGGCAAGAATACTTTTGGGTGGCCGCCTGCTCCTTCAATTCCTTTACCATGGCATCCTCATCTCTATTCAAAGTGACCTCTTTTGGAGCTGAGGGGCCCAAGTATTGCCAGCTGTGTGGGAAACCTTCGAAGCCATTCGGGTTCTTGTTCCTCAATATAAAAAATCGGTTCTTCTAGTTCTTCAGCGAAGAGGGGAAGTCAAAAAAAAGCCCACAGTGTGGCTTGGCTTGGAAGAACCAGTACTCGTCATCCTTCCGATGAGAAAGTCTACGCAACTCAGCGAAAACCTTCGCTGTAGGCTCGAGCTTCTTGGCTTGGCATAAGCCCCTAAAAGCCACCAGAATCCGCCATGAGTTCGGATGCACTTGGACTACACATACATGGTGGAACTTTATAACAGCCTTAAAAAAGTCGTCAAGCGGGAACTGAAGCCCGGCTTTTAATTACTCTTCAAACACCATGATCGCGTTATTTTCTTCAAAGAAGTGATCAGCTCGGAGATCGCCATGGCATCTGATAAGCTCGTAAGAGTCAGGCCGAAAGTTGTACTCTTGACTAATGGATTACAGATCGGTTTCCTGGAGAACCGACGGCAACTCATCCATGGGAAGATTTTCTTTCCCCGAAGTAGAGGCTCGTTTGGATTGAGCCACCTGACCGCGAGCTGGGGCGGTGTTTGCAAAAGGTTCAGGTCGCTCACTTGGCCTAATTACCCCAACTTCGTCCGATGTCCACAAGATGTGAACGAAAGGCAGACTAGCAGCTCTCTCACCCTCGGCGCCACTCATTTTCACATAAAACAAGAGAAATTAACAGAGAAAAGAATCAAAGACCTTACCGGAATGTAATCGATGCTAGGAAACTTGAGAACGCAAGAGGAAATGTTGAGAGTGTTAAGGAAAGTTTTGAAAATGACATGAGGAAATGACTGACTCACTTCACGCCTATTTATACCCGTCTGGGCATTTAATACTCACGAAGTCCCAAGTAGCGCATCGATTAGTGGAGTCTACCCGCTTTCCTGACACGTCGCGGGAAGGTTCCAGAAACACAATAATAAAATCGAATAAAATGAGATCAGTCAGCCAGGGTTATCGGATTGTGCAAATTTTCAGAGCCGCAGATCGGCTAATAACGATTTAGTTAGAGATCAGATCGGATATGCACATCAGAGATCGAAAAAACAACCAATGTAATAATTAAATAATAACCTTCAAATAAAATTTCATTTCATTTCCAAAAGGTCAGATTACATCATTTGGCCAATCTCAGGAGATCGGATTACATCATTAAGAGAACCTTTAAAGATCAGATTACATCATTTGAGGCGATCTCTAAAGATCAGCGCTACATCTTACCTAATAAGGACCTATGTCAAAGCCTAGTCTCGTGGTTGAATCAAAAGATGTGTTCGATCGGAAAGCCAGCCATAAGTATCGGATAGATGTGCAGCCGTAGCCACTTTAATGTCACATGGTATTTTGCAATCGCCTGGACGAAAGCTCTTCACTGAAGTGGGAAAAGTGAGGAGTCGCCACTTTAATTTTGAGGGAAATTAAAGAAAATCATTTGTGAAAATGAATTTTAAAAAAACCACTTCGAAAACAGAGATTCTAGGTTCGGGGTCCGCATACGGGCGGGGAAGGTGTTAGGCACCCCACCTTGTCCCTCAATGAAGGTAAACAGATTTAATGTTATGCTCTTTTATAAATTAAAAGGATAATTAGGGGGTTGGGATAGTGATGATGTTAATCCTTTATGCAAAATAAAGGAATGTTTGATATTTCACTTATTTTGGGTTGCCCAGAACACAAGTTCGTGAGATGGCCCTTTAGTGAATAAGTGTTTGAGTGAGATTGTCTTGTGTATTGGGGTCATGTCATTTAGTTTGAATTTTGTTAAGAGAGCTCAGGCGGGGAACTTTTCCCGATCTCTAGATATATTTTATTAAGAGTTTTGAGCAGGAGGTTTCGGATAAGAACTTTCCTCCGATCTCCCTGTTTTAATTTAAGCGAGTATCAGGTAAGAACTCTCTCCCGACCTCTTTGGGTGTTTGGTTTAAAATTTGATGAAGGATCTTGGATAAGAACTCTCCTCCGATCTCCGCGTTTTTTATTTGAATAAGGATCAGGTAAGAACTCTCCCTCGACCTCTTTGGTTCAAAATTTTAAATGGAGGATCTCGGATAAGAACTCTCCCTCGACCTCTTTGGTTCAAAATTTTAAATGGAGGATCTCGAATAAGAACTCTCCTCTAATCTTCGTATTTTTATTTGAATGAGGATCAGGTAAGAACTCTCCCTCGACCTCTTTGGTTCAAAATTTTAAATGGAGGATCTCGGATAAGAACTCTCGTCCGATCTCCGTGTTTTTTTTGAATGAGGATCTGGTAAGAACTCTCTCCCGACCTCTTAAAGTGTTCGTGACATAAGACTGAACTTTTCACCGATCTCGTATATGACTACGTTGTCCGAACTCTTTGGCTGGCTGCATCCGATCTCTCTCAGTTACTAGTCTGGGATCTTATCTCGATTCCCGCTCTATTATGCTATTTCCTAGACTCGCTTAGTAGCCTGACCTCATGACTTTTCTCCTAATTCCCTATTCATTCTTTGATTATTTTTACTTATTCAAAAGAAACTATCACGTTAGGATATTGCTACTAAATTACCTATAAGTTACCCGCAACCAGAACACCCATATTCGAAGGAAATAAAAACTAAGAACAAATAAATAACGTGAACTTATAAAGGGAAAAAGTAAACTCAAGAGAATAAATATCGGCCTGAGGGATCTACGTGGGATCTTTAGTATGACTGGATTTAATGAAAATTTCGAGAATAAAAGCAAAGAAAGTAAAACGGGAGCGTTCGGCAAAATGACAGTCTAGGCACTTACCTGTGTGAAGTCGAGGCTATCAAACTAACTCTGAAGATCACAAGTATTGTAGAGTTGAAAGCTGCTGATACAAGGGCCAATGCTTACTTCGAGATTGCAAAAACCAGGTTAAAGTGCAATTGAACCAAAGCGACAGAAATCGGGTTAGAATGAGATAAAGATGAAAGAATAATGTGTTGATGTTGGGGTGATGAAGACGAGACTGAATAGAAATGGTGTGGTAGAGTGATGAACAAACTGAAAATAAAGGATTTTAGGGTTCGAAAACTCTATCAATGGATAGCCTCGAGAAAACTAGTTTCTGAAGTTTCTCAATTTTTATGCAAGCTTAGAATGGCAAAGCAGCAAGACTGAATTAAATTTCAGAGCCTTTTCACTATAATCACCACCACCTTTTTTTGTGTCCTCTCCTTCTACAGTATTGCATGCAGGTATTTATAGGGAATGGGTGTTCCTAATAAAGAGTCAGGATCTCTTTTAGGGAGATGGAAGGTTTGGATTAAAAAGGACATAATTCGATGCCTGAGAATTAGAGAGAATCAAAATGGATGGTTGAGATCCTATTCAGAATATCTGTCCTTTCTCTTTTTTAATCCAACGGCTCAGGGTCTTTCCTGTTAAGACAGATCCGAAGGCCGGGAATAAAAGGCGCTGGTCCTGTCATCTACTTTTTGATCCAAGGGCTCTGAGTTTGTCCTTACAAGTAAAATCAACGGTGAATATTGAGATGTACAGGACTGCCATAACTGTCTTGGCGTCTGTCAGCAATGTGGCGATTCTACAAATGAGGCGTGCGGTGAAGATTTGATCACGCCTGCCATGCTTTAACTACCTCGGCCCTGATTATGAAAAAGGCTATTGGAAGTCTTTTGTCCTCTTGTTGCATTCCGATCTCTATTCCTTCCGATCTCTCTGTTATGACTCTTTTTCGATCTCTCTCACATCGGGTCCCTCATCGTTTCCCGATTTGAGATCGCCTAAACAATGAAATTTGATCTTTGAAGGTTCTCTCAATGGTGTAATCCGATCTATTAGGATAGCCCAAATGATGTAATCTGACCTTTTGAAAATGAAATGAAATTTTATTTGAAGGTCATTATTTAATTATTGCATTGGTTAATTTTTCGATCTCTGATGTGCATATCTGATCTGGTCCCTAATTAAATCGTCCTTAGCCGATCTATGACTTTGAACATTTGCCCTAATCCGACAGCCTTAGCTAACTGATCTCATTTTATTTTACTTATTACGTTTCTGGAACCTTCCAGTGACGTGTCAGGAAAGAGGGCGGATTCCGCTAACCGATGCGTTACTTGGGACTCTGTGAGTATTGAATGCTCAAATGGGTATAAATAGGGGGAGGGTCCATCAGTTGCTCCTCTATGTCACTTTCAGCACTCTGCTAGCAACTTCAATTTTCTCTCGTTTCTTCAAGTTTTTCCGGCACCAATCACATTCCGGTAAGGGTTTTAATCCTTCTCATAGTTAAACTTCTTTTAGTTCTTTGAAAATGAACGGCGCCGAGGGTCAAAGAGCGGTGAGCCCCCCTTCCGTCCATATTTCTTGGACGTCGAACAAAGTTGAGGTGGTCAGGCCAAGTGGGCGACCTGAGCCTCCTACGACCTTTGCTTCAGCCCATGGTCAAGCGGCACAATCAAGATGGACAACTTCCTCTGGGAGAGAAAATCTTCCCGTGGACAAGTTGTCGTCGGTCCTCCAAGAAAACGATATGCAATTCGTTAGTCAAGAGTACAACCTTCAGACCGACTCGTACGAGCTTATCAGATGCCATGATGATCTCTAAGCCGATCACTTCTTTGAAGAAAATGATGCGATCATGGTGTATGAAGAGCAATTAAAAATCGGGCTTCGGTTTCCCCTTGATGACTTCTTCAAGGACGTTTTGAAGTTCCACCACGTATGTATAGCCCAAGTACATCCGAACTCATGGTGAATTCTGGTGGCTTTTAGAGGCTTATGCTGGGCCAAGAAGTTCGAGCCTACAGCGAAGGTTTTTGCCGAGCTGCATAGGCTTACTCGTCGAAAGGATGACGAGTATTGGTTCTTCCAAGCCAAACTGCACTGTGGGCTTTTTATCGATCTCCCCTCTTCACTGAAGAATTGGAAGAATCACTTCTTTATGTTGAGGAGCAAGATTACGAACGGTTTTGAAGGTTTCCCATGTAGCTGGCAATATCTGAGCCCATCAATTCCAAAGAAGGTCGCCCTGAGTAGGGACGAGGGTGCCATGGTAATGGAATTGAAGGATCAGGCGGCCACTCACAAATATTCATGCTTATAAGTTGTTATGGCCAAACTAAGATGGTGGCTAATGCGGATGATTGCCAATGTAGACTATGAACCGCAGCTCTCTGACCTCGGATCCGAGACCGGTATAACCTAAATCTTTAGTCTCCTGATTTAGGTAATCTCACTAACTGTTTTTCTATGCAGAAATGGCTGGAGGCGAAAGTGCAAAGGAGAGCCGCAAGCGGAAAAGAGAGGTCTCCTGGAAGGTACAAGAAATGAAGATCGCCGTGGCATTACAAACGCCAAGGCGGGATTCGAGAGAAGTTCCGGGAGACTCGTCCCGACCTTCGGGACAACAGGTCCCAGAAGTAGAGGTAGCTCCTTCTCCCCCTCGATAAGAAGAGCCACCACCTCCACCTGTTCCTTCAAGTGCGAAAGGGGGGTCTTCCCAACCTACTGTGAGGATCCTTTCTCGTGGTGTCCAAGTCCTCATTCATTCTCTGGAGAAGAACCGATCTATTCGGGAGAATCCGGGCTTGGCCAAAGTTCTGGGTGCTACCATATGCCTCCAGGAGGACCAAAACAGGCTGACCTTGGGTAGCATTGACGATCTCCTGGCTCAGACGATGAGTTTGAGCGTAGAGAGCCTAGTGAATCAGCACATAATCAGGGAAAAGGCTCATCTTCTAAGGCAAGAGATTCTGAAAGCGGTCCAGGACGCAACTTCCGCTCGAGCCCAACTTTCATCCGCCCAAGACTATATTGCTGAAATTGAAGGTCGGACGAAATCCTACGAGGATAAGCTGGCCGAATAGGCTCGTGAACTTGGGGAAGCTCGGTCGCTCAGAACTGTCGACGTCGCTCGCCTTACTGAGGAGCTCAAAGCGAAGGAAGAAGAGGTTGTGACGAGGGAAGCTGGTGCTTATGTGAATGCACACAGTGATCTTCTAGCCGAGCTCGAGAGGCGTTATCCTAGGGAAGACTTCTCTTGGATGGTGGATTTTGCTCCCCGAGACGAAGAGGGGAGCGAGGAGGAAACCGAGAGAGAGAGAGAGAGAGAGAGAGAGAGAGAGAGAGAGAATGAGCGAAATGTTAATGTAGAACAGGCTGGGGGTGACCCTCCAGCCGAATGACTTGTACTTTTTATTTTAAGATGAAATAAAATTCCTTTTGTTCAGTTTCTTGATGAGATCGGAAAGTATCCACATTGTATGAGTGCTTGATTATTTGAACATATTAAAACATCAAACTTAAAAGCGATTATTAATCTAAGTATAAGAGGTCGGAAAAACATTGTAACCATAAGATCGGCCTAAGCTGAGACCAAACACCAGGTAGAACTTTAAATCATTAAAATTGGAAATTTAATTTGAATTCTTAAGATCAAAATCACCATTAAGTCGGACTGAAACCTTAACTTTATTAAATGATTTTCCACAACATTTGTAAAGGAGAGATCGGAAATAAGACTGGATGGCATGGAAACTTGATATTGGTTTGATCTCCTTTGACAAGAGATTGGAAATGAGATTGGATGGCATGGAGATCTGATATTGGCTTGATCTCCTTTGACAAGAGATTGGAAATGAGATTGGATGGCATGGAGATTTGATATTGGCTTGATCTCCTTTGACGAGAGATCGGAAATGCAATCGACTAGATGCAGCATCGGTTTATTTCCTGGTCGAGTCACTTGTAACCGAAGAATGTCGGTTGAGGATTGATTTTCAAAGTTCATTAACTTCGGTGATCGGCCAAAATATGGTGTCGACAACTCTCATGATGGTGAGCAGAGTCATCGTCGATGTCATTGACTAGAACCGAGCTGCAGTCGGGATGCCCGATGTGGTGAGGAGGCAAATGAACTTCAAGAGGCGGTCACCAATATTAAGATTGAAATTAGTAGTACTCTTGCCCGAGATCGACCCACCAATTATACTGGTGGATCGATTCGAGATCGCCACGATCGTCATTTTCGATCTTGATCGGTAAATTAGTCCGATTCCCTCACTGTCATCAGATATTATTCTCATGAGTCTACGATTGCTGGGATCATAAATCTTCAGGCGAAGGGTAAAGAAAACAATCGGAAAAAGATCAAAAGAAGTCACCATAATCAGAATTATTCCTGGAGAAGCTAGAATAGGAGAAATGGACAAATGAAAGGAGGAGAAATGAAGTGTGGAGAAGCTTTCTCGCTGGTGCATATATATAGGGTCTAAGCATTTATTGCATATAGAAACCCAAGCAGATGCATCGATAACTGAAGAATTAATTACTTTGACTAAGGCAAGTCAGATAAAGAGGAAAGTTCTAGAATGGGAGAGATCGGGAAGCGATGAGGGACCCGATATGAGAAAGATTAGAAAAGAAGAGGGTCATAATAGAGAGATCGGAAGGGATAGAGATCGGAAGGCACGAAGAGGACGAGATGACTTCCAATAACTCTCTACATAATTAGAGCCGAGGTAGTTAAAGCGTTGCAGGCTTGATCAAATCTTCACCGCACGCCTCATTTGCAGAATCGCCCACATTGCTGACAGACACCAAAACAGTTATGGCAGTCCTGTACATCTCAATCTCCACCATTGATCATACTTGTAAGGACGAACCCAGAGCCCTTGGATCAAAAGACAAAAGACAGGTCCGGCACCTTTTATTCCCAGCCTTCGGATCTGTCTTGACAGGCAAGACCCTGAGCCGTTGGATTAAGAAGAGAAAGGATAGATATTCTGAATAGGATCCCAGCCATCCATTTTGATTCTCTTTAATTCTCAAACATCGGATTATGTCCTTTTAAATCCAAACCCTCCGTCTCCTCAAGGGGAGATCCTGACCCTTCATTAGTAGCACCCGTTCCCTATAAATACCTGCATTCAATACTATAGAGAGGAGGGATAAAAAGGTGGTGGTGATTATAGTGGAAAGGCTCTGAAATTTAATTCAGTCTTGCTACTTTGCTGTTCTAAGTTTGTATAAAATCGAGAAACTTCATAAACTAGTTTTCTTAAATATCTCCATTGAAGGAGCTTTGGACCCTGAAATTCTTCATTTTCAGTCTGTTCATTACTCTGTGATACCATCTTTTGTTCAGTTTCGTCTTCATCATCCTAATACCAGCATATTAATCTCCAAGCTTGATCTCTTCCCAACTCGGCTACCGTTGCTTTGGCTCAACTGCATTCTGACCTGGTTCTCATTATTTCGAAGTAAGCATTAGTCCCTGGAACATCAGCTTCCACCTCTACAAGACTTGTGGATACTAGAGTTAGCTCAAGATCCCCAACCTCCCATAGGTAAGTGTCTAGACTACTATTTCGCTGGATGCTCGTGTTTCAGTTTATCTGTTTTTTTTTATTTTTCAAATTTCCATCAAGTTCAGTAGCACTAAAATCCCAATGTAGATTATTCAGGCCGATAGTTATTTTCCGATGTTTACTTCTTTTATTCGACCGTAAACTTTATTTATTTCTCCTTAGTTTTCATTCCCTTCGAAAATAGGTATTCTGGTTGTGGGCAACTTGTAGGTAACTTAATAAAATATTGGTAGAAGTATCTTAATGTGAAAGTTTTTTCCGAACAAATAAAAATAACCAAAGGTTGAATAGTAAATCAGAGGAAAAAGTTATGAGGTCGGGCTACTAAACGAGTCCAGGAGATAGCATAATAGAGCAGGAATCGAGAAAAGATCGAATTCCAGACTAGTAACCGAAAGAGATCGGATATAGCTGGCCAAAGAATTCTGACAAGGTAATCACCTAGGAGGTCGGTGAAAAGTTTGATCTTATATCACAAACACTCTAAGAGATCGGGGGAGAGTTCTTACCCGATTCTCATTTAATTAAAATACGGAGATCAGATGAGAGTTCTTATCCGAGATCCTTCATTTAAATTTATAAATCAAATACTCTAAGAGATCGGGGAAGAGTTCTTACATGGTTGGCATTTAAATAAAACACGGAGATTGGAGGAGAGTTCTTATCCGATATCCTTCATTTAAATTTATAAATCAAACACTCTAAGAGATCTGGAGAGAATTCTTACCCGATTCTCATTTAAATAAAACACGGAGATCGGAGGAGAGTTCTTATCCGAGATCCTTCATTTAAATTTATAAATCAAACACTCTAAGAGATCGGGAGAGAGTTCTTACCCGGTTCTCATTTAAATAAAAGATGGAGATCGGAGGAGAGTTCTTATCCGAGATCCTTCATTTAAATTTATAAATCAAACACTCTAAGAGATCGGGAGAGAGTTCTTACTCGATTCTCATTCAATTAAAATATGGAGATCGGAGGAGAGTTCTTATCCGAGATCCTTCATTTAAATTTATAAATCAAACACTCTAAAAGATCGAGGGAGAATTATTACCCGATTCTCATTCAATTAAAATACGGAGATCGGAGGAGAGTTCTTATCCGAGATCCTTCATTTAAATTTATAAATCAAACACTCTAAGAGATCGGGGGAGAGTTCTTACTCGATTCTCATTTAAATAAAATACGGAGATCGGAGGAGAATTCTTATCCGAGATCCTTCATCTAAATTTTTAAACCGAACACTCTAAGAGATCGGGGGAGAGTTCTTACCCGTTTCTCAACCAAAACCTCTACAAAATATGTGGAGATCGGAGGAGAGTTCTTATCCAAAATCTCCAGCCAAAAACTCTTAATAAAATATATCTAGAGATCGGTAGAAACTTCTTATCCGAGCTCTCTTAACGAAATCAAAATTAAAATAACACAACTCCAATATGCAAGATAACTTCATTCACTAAAGGGCCATCTCAAGAACTCGTGTTCTTGGGCAACCCAAAATAAGTGAGATATCAAACACTCCTTTATTATGCACAAAGGATTAACATCATCCCTATCTGAATCCTCTAATTATCTTTTAATTTATAAAGAGCATAACATTAAATCTGTTTACTCTCGTTGAGGGATGAGGCGGGGTGCCTAACACCTTCCCCGCCTGTATACGGACCCCAAACCTAAAATCTCTTTTTCTCTTTTGAAGTGGTTTCCTTTTAATTTATTCTTAAAAAATGGTTTTCTTTAATTTCCTCAAAATTAAAGTGGCGACTCCTCACTCATCCCACTTCGGTGAAGAGCTTTCATCCGAGCGACCACAAAATCCCTTGCGATACCACCTTCCGTCCATATTTCGTGGACCTCTGAAGAAGGTGATGTGATTAGATCAGGCAGACGATCAAGCACGGCCATCGTTCAGGTTACTGGTCCGGCTAGGGGAGAGTAGTTTTCAGTTTAAACTGAACTGATCAATTTGGTTCAATCGGTTCAGTTTTAAAATTCAATTGGTTCGGTTCGGTTTATAATTTTTAATAATTTCGGTTAATTGGTTTGATTTGGTTATTTTCATAAAAAATAAAAAAAAATAGAACCAAACCAAAATTATTAATATATATATATATATATATATATATATATATATCAAGGAAATCAAAGAAAACCTAACCGAACCTTAAGATTTAGGTTTGATTGATTTAAAATCGAACCGAACCCAGTTGGAAATCAAATGCTCAATTTATCAATTTCAGTTTGATATATATATATATATATATATATATATATATATCAAGGAAATCAAAGAAAACCTAACCGAACCTTAAGATTTAGGTTTGATTGATTTAAAATCGAACCGAACCCAGTTGGAAATCAAATGCTCAATTTATCAATTTCAGTTTGATCAGTTTAAAATCGAACCGAATCGATACTTATCGATTTGGTTCGGTTTGATTTTCTCTTATTAATCGGTTTGGTTCGGATTTTTAAAATTTTTTATTTTCAATTTTCGATTTTATCAGTTTGGTTCAGTTCGGAACCGGACAGACCGTTTGCACACCCCTAGGTTTGGCTATCGGACTAAAGCGAGGAACCTCTTTGAAAAGGGAAAACCTGCCAGTCGATGAGCTGTCGTCCGTCCTGAGAGAAACCAATCTCCAATCCATAAGTCAAGAGCATAATCTGTGGATCAACTCCTTTGAACTGATCAAATGCCATGGCGACCTTCGGGCCGATCACTTCTTTGATGAAGGCAATTTCATCATAGTATACGAAGAGCAGCTGAAGGTCGGACTCCGTTTTCCTTTGGATGAATTTTACAAGGCTGTCCTAAATTTCCACCATGTCTCGATAGCTCAAGTGCATCCAAACTCCTGGCGGACTTTAGTAGCTTTCAAGGGCCTCTGCGGAGCTAAGAAGCTGGAGCCCACGGCTAAAGTCTTTGCCGAGCTGCATAAGCTTGCCCAAAGGAAGGATGACGAATTCTGGTTCTTCCAGGCAAAGTCGAACTGCGTGCTTTTTACTGATCTCCCTTCTTCATTGAAGAATTGGAAGAACCGATTTTTCATATTGAGGAGCAAGATTCTAAACGACTTCGAGGGTATCCCACGGAGTTGGCAATACCTGGTCGCTTCAATTCCAAAGAAGATCACCTTAAATAAAGACAAAGATGCCATGGTGAAAGAGTTAAAGACCCAAGCGTCCACCCATAAATTCTCGTGTTTAGATGCAGTTATGGCCGAACTGAAGTGGTGGACGATGTGCCTGATCACCGATGAAGACTACGAGCTTCAGCTCTCTGACCTCGGACCTGGTACAATCCATATCTCTAGCCTCTAAATCTTAGCGAACTCACTGACTTCCTCTCTGTGCAGGTATGGCGGGTGGCGACGCTTCTAAAGAGAGCTGCAAGCGAAAGAGGGAGGTCTTCCAAAAGGTAAGGGCAATGAAGGAGGCCATTGCTACTGCTGCTCAAACTCCTAAGCGAGAATTGGTAGAAATACCGAGCTCCCCTCCTCGACCTCAAGAGCAGCCGGTCTCTGAAGTAGAGGTCATCGTTTCTCCACCTCAGCAGATTGAATGTCCGCCTCTTCTGATCTCTTCCAATGTGAAAGGGGAGTCTTCTGGTCCCAGTGTTAGGACGCTTTCCCGGGGAGCTCAACTTCTCATCCAATCACTAGAGAGGAACCGTTCCACCCGAGGGAACCCTGGCCTAGCCAAGTTCATAGGCGCATCCATCTGCTTCCAAGAAGATCGGAACAGATTGGTAGAGGAGAAGATGGATGATATTTTAACTCATACAATGAGTTTGGGCTTGGAAGCTATTGCAAATCAACATGTGATCAGAGAAAAAGCCCATGCCTTAAGGAAGCAAATTCTTTAGGCGATCCAGGATGCCTCAGTTGCTAAGGCTCAACTCTCCTCTACCAATGATTACATTAACGGACTAGAAGATCTGGTGAAGCGTTGCGAAGAGAGGGTAGCCGAAGTGGAGCAAGAACTTGAGGTCTCCCGAGCTGGTTGATCTGCCGATCATGCTCGTTTTGCTGAGGAGCTCCAGGCCAAGGAAGAGGAAACCACAACAAAAGAGGCTAGGGCATATGTGAACGCCGATAATGACCTCCTGGCCGAGCTGAGGAAGCATTATCCTGAGAAGAACTTCTCCTGGATGAATCAGCTCATTCTAGAGGCTGAGGTGGAGAGCGATGAGGAGCCTGAGAGAGAGGGAGAGGATGAGAGAACTGATAATGTACCTAGGGAGCAGGCTGGGGGAGATCCTCCTGCTGAATGACTTGTATATTTTTATTTTGAAATGAATTGAAGTCCTCTTTTTTTTACGTTCAATTTTTTGATGAGATCGGAAAGCGTCCAAATTGTCTAAGCACTTAATTGATCGAACTTAGTTGAACATTATACTTGAAAGCGACTATTAATCAGAATATAAGAGATCGAAAAAACATTACACTTGAACATGAGATCGGACTAAGCCATGACAAAATACCAGGTGAAACTTTAGAATAATAGAATTGCAAAGATGTGACATTGACTTGAACTTTTAAGATCGGAATCATTATTAGACCGGATAGAAACCTTAACTTCATTTTAAAGAATATCTGGGGCATTCAAGCGAGAAGCCCGATCATAACATTTAGTCAAGCAAAGCTCTGTGATGTTTGCACACAGATAGATCGAAAAACATTGGTAGGCAAGATTAGATGGTCCGGAGACCCAATGTCGACTCGATTTCATCTGACAAAGACCAAGAGATCAGAAAACTATTTAACTTGAGCGTGAGATCGGTCTGTTCCAGGGATGAGCAATCGGTGAGTCTGGAAAAGCCATTTATAATTGAAGACATCGGTTGAGAGCGGATAATAGATTTTCGATTTCAAGAGACCCATGCCTTCGGAGGTTGGCCAAAATATGGTATCTATAGCTGCCCTCTTTATATAATTTCTATCAAAGAAAATGAAATTCTCTTGTATAGGAATTATATAAAGATTCAAAACCATATTTTGGGTGGCTGGGATACTAAAAATTAAAATTAACTTGGGTATTGAACCCAGAGGTTGGTAGCAGAAATTTAAAATGCTGAAAATTAAAATCAACTTAGATCAAGGAACCAGGGGTTGATAATAGGAATTTAAAAAGCTGAAAATTAAAATCAACTTGGATCAAGGAACCGAGAGGTTGATAGCAGAAATTTAAAACGCTGGAAATTAAAATCAACGTGGATCAAGAAACCAGAGGTTGATAACAGGAATTTAAAAATACTGAAAATTAAAAATCAACTTAGATCAAGGAACCAGAGGTTGATAGCAGGAATTTAAAATGCTGAAAATTAAAAATCAACTTGGATCAAGGAACTAGAGGTTGATGACAGGATATTAAAATGCTGAAAATTAAAATCAACTTAGATTAATGAACCAGAGGTTGATGGTAGGAAATTAAAATGCTAAAAATTAAAATCAACTTGGATCAAGGAACCAGAGGTTGATGACAGGAAATTAAAATATTGAAAATTAAAATCAACTTAGATCAAGGAACTAGAGGTTGATAACAGGAAATTAAAATGCTGAAAATTAAAATCAACTTGGATCAGGGAATCAGATGTTGATAATAGGAATTTAAAAATGCTGAAAATTAAATTCAACTTGGATCAAGGAATTAGAGGTTGATGGCATGAAATTAAAATGTTGAAAATTAAAATCAACTTGGATCAAGGAACTAGAGGTTGATGACAGGAAATTAAAATGCTAAAAATTATGATCAACTTGGATCAAGGAACTAGAGGTTGATGGGAGGAAATTAAAACTGACAAAGCAAAGCAAACCTGACACAAGATGTTCGTCCAATCAAAATGTACTTAACCGTGTCCCGAAGATAGATGATTAATGGAGAAGGCCAGAACGAGTCCCAAGGTTAGGCCTATAATTTCCTCTTTTACTCACTTTTCCGGAATGCCCTTTCGGGTTTTGGCTCCTCACTTATTTTGAAGAAAGCGCCCTTGCAGGTTTTTACTTTCTCATCTACACATTTTGCTAGGAGCGCCCCTTCGGGTTTTCTGTAACACCCTCCCTATAGCAATTTCATACATTCTACTGTTCCGGTGACCGGTGTTGGTTTGGACAGCTAGAACGTTTGAAAAAATATTTAAATTAAAGTGAGAAACCAAAATTAACTCAAATGTTAATAAGAAAAATTTAGGAAAAATTTTAGAAATCAAATACAACTAAGTTAAATGAGCCAGTGCCCTAGCGATGGGTAACCTAGTGGGAAGTTGCGGTCCTCGTAACTAGGAGCCCTAGACCCGGGGAAAAATTTATAAAATAATTTTTGGGACTCCAGAGAAGGGTCATGGAGGTTCCTATGGCATTAGAATGCCAAGAAAATGCTTAGAAAAATTTTTCTATCGGTACAATCAATTTTGCTCTGTTAAGCCAAACAGAGGGCATTTTGGTCATTTCGCCTTTAGAGGTGATTTTTGGCCGACTTGTCCAGTTAAGCAAATAATTATTATAACACAAAATGTGAATAAATATTGTTAAAAATTTAATTGAAATTAAATAGACAAGAAAATGATAGAAAATGAGAGAAATTGCAATTATGACATCATAATGATGTCATTATAATCCTCCCACCCAATCAAATGTTGACACATGGCACTAATTTGTTTAAAAAGACTTAATGGGCAGAAAAAAAAAAAAAAACATTTCACCTTCTTCTTCTTTCATGGTGGCCGAAACTTCTTCAAGAGCTTCCACCATTTTTGTTCAATCTCACCTTGATTTCCTTAAGCATTTCACCATAAAACCTGTCCTTGTCTTCACAAAAAATTATCCATACATCTTGGGCAAGCTAAAGATAACAAAAAGAAGTAGAAAGGAGGAACTCTGGCAAGGTTGAAACTCACTCCATTAGAGGTTAGTGACTAAACTTGAGTTTTCTTTTCTAATTCATGTTAAGGGAGTGAATTGAATGCAAAATTTACAAGGAAATGGAATAAATATTATGTGTATGCCATCCCACAATTTTTGGCTGCCTTGGATATAGTGAGGTTTTGAGGATTTCATGGAACTATAAATGGTAGTATGGCTGCCTTAACATTAGTCTCTTAAGTGAAATGATGAAATGCAAGTTAAATGCATGATTTGAGATGTTAGGATTAGGGTTTGGGTATGAAATGGAGACTTTGATCATGTAATGGTGAAAGTAAGTTTTAATGGTCAATTAGTGACCATTTGGTTATGTGTAAACAAGAAATGAAGTGGTTTGATTAGTGGGAATTGCAGTTAGTGTTGCTGCCTTGGCTGACCTCCAGGACTGAGCATGAGTCCAGCAGGTTTGGGTAGCAATAACTGGAGTTGTAGAGGTTCAATTGGTGCAAGGACAATTGGACATGAAACTAAACACATAATGGCACAACTTTGGTGAAGAAACCATGCCCAGAAAACCAAACCAAGTTGACCTAAAGATTGCCCTAATCCGGGTGACTTGCATTCTGCCTGGGCAAAATGACCAAATAAATAGTGTTTATTCATTTGGTCATAACTCAGTGTAGAAAGGTCCAATTGACCTAAAATTTTACCAGCAAATAGCTGAGACATATATATACAACTTTCATGAAGAAACATAATCCAAAATTTGACCATAACATGTTCAAAAGGTGACCTCCATTCACTACACAAAACACTATAGATTTGGTCAATCCAGAAAATCTGGGAAGTTGGCAATCCGGCCAGTCATGGTATTTAGGCCATAACTTAAGCTACAAAACTCCAAATGGAGTGATTCAAAAAAAGAAATGTAACTAGACACAATAAGGAACACATGTTGACAACTTTGCCAAATTCAAACTGCAAAAATGACTAATGGAATAGTAAACACAAAGCTTGAAATCTAAAAATTTTGAACAATTAACATTAAGCTTGGAAATGGTATTGGCAACCAATACCAACAATTTTAGAATGCAAAATGTGGTATGTTCGGAATATTATAACCAATGTACCTATTATCCATGCAAAATTCAACATTTTTGTTGACTAATGAAAGAAATAGTAACACCTAAACTTGAATTTCAAGAATTGTATAATTTTAGAGTGTAACATGCCCTAGTACACCTAGCAAGATTGGTTTGGATAGGTTGGCATGCCAATAGGATTCTATTAGCAGCACTGCATATGGCTTCATGCCATTCTGTGTTTTATGGCATCACGTGTCATTATGTGATAAAATAGCCTTTGGCTATGTTAATTGTGTTATTATACTTGAGTTTTATCCTTGATGATTATTACAGCTTATTAGCTGTTCTGTTGCACACCGGGAGACACAATGTGACCGAAGGTGTGATAGTCCGAGGTACTTAGTACCCAGTGCCAGTTTACCCGTTTATCCAGTCCAATCAACTAGTATGGGTTACTCGGGCAATGATAATTAATCTTATAAAATTTTAATCGAATTATACTGCAATAAATGCCAAAAATTAAGTCTACCTAAAATGCAAACATACATTCTGCATATTTATGTTATTTTAGTTATTTTATTTTATATTGTCACCACTAAGCAGGATTGCTTAGCACGTCGCTTTTGCCATGCACAGGTACTGGAGACATAGCTGGGGAGTCCAGCAGACCTCATACTGGGTGAGCTTTCAGATCTACACACAGAGTCCAGGGTCACCTCACAATTGCAGTGCATTTGGTAGGACATTAGGCCACTTTTGGTATTTCGGTATTTTGTATTTTGTAAACATCTGTAATGTATATTATAAACTCATGTAATTATGTTTTTGATGTAATTATCTATGAACTATATTCAGTATTAAATGTGAACATTTCTCATTGAATTGAGTGTGATATGAAATGAATTGAATTTTGAGATACTTAAGTAATTTGAGAAATTGTTGAAAATATATTAGTGGTTGATTGAGATTGAAATTATGATTATATTGGAAGTGTTTTTAACAGATTCAGAATAACCGTTTTTTTTAATTTACAGCCGACACTCTGCTGGATTTTCTATAAAATTTACGAAAAATTCAGATTAATAAAAAATTGTAAATAAATGAGTAAAAAATGGTAAATTGAATTGAAATATGATTTAGTGTTCCGGCACACTGTGTGGCATATCTTACTCGGCTACACTATAGATGGGTAAGGGGTGTTACATTTTCACTCCTACATTTTTTTTTTGTCCAGCCATCGTTCATCCCCTGCAAATCTCATAGCAAAGTATATGGGGTTATCAATATTCAAATCCTGATCTTATAATAAAGTTTTAACGAATTAATAGCGCATAAATGAATGGTAGATAAGAAAAACAAATTAGGGTGAATGAGCAATTTTATTATGGCTTAAAAACAAAGGTACAATTTCAAAGAGAAATGGTATAAGATTAGATCTCACAAGTTTCTTATAGCTAACTTTGAACTCTCTTAACTGCCACTATTTAAATTAATCTCCCAACGAACATTCGTGCCGTGGTGACTTATTACCTTTTCTGGTCTCGGCCTCCCTCCTTTATTTCTCCGTTTTCTGGTTCTAGGAGTGCCCTTTCGGGTTTTCACCCCTAGAGGATGATGATTTTTTTTTTGTACTCACTTTTTCAGGATGCCTTTTCAGGTTTTCACCCTTTACTCATTTTGCAGAAAGCGCCCTTACGAGTTTTCGCCTTCTTTCACACCTTTTGCTAGGAGCGCCCTTTCGAGTTTTCACTCCTACATTTTTTTTTTTTACTCAGGCATAATATCTCTTTGCAGCATCTGCATTCACAGGTCTTAGGAATTCTTCGCCCTCCATATGAGTTAAGATCAGTGCTCCACCAGAAAATGGCTTTTTAACCACGTAGGGTCCTTCGTAAGTTGGTGACCATTTGCCCCGAGGATCATTTTGATTCGGGAGGATCTTTTTCAAAACCAGATCTCCCGATTGGAATTCGCGTGGACGAACGTCTTTATTGAATGCGCTAGCCATTCTCCTTTGGTATAATTGTCCATGACACGCTGCTACTAGTCTTTTCTCGTCTATGAGATTCAGCTGATCTAACCTCGATTGAATCCATTCAGACTCGTCGATTCCTGACTCTTTTAGAATTCTTAGGGAGGGAATTTCCACCTCTATAGGTAAAACAGCTTCCATCCTGTAGACCAATGAGTATGGAGTTTCCCTAGTCAATGTTCTCACAGAGGTCCGATAAGTATGACAGGCGAAGGGAAGCATATCATGCCAATCTCTATAGGTGACGGTCATCTTCCTAATTATTCTCTTGAGGTTTTTATTAGCAGCTTCCACCACTCCGTTCATCTGGGGATGGTATGGTGAAGAATTGAGATGCCAAATTTTGTACTGGTCACACAAACTTTGGATCTTTGGGCCATTCAAGTTCTTAGCATTGTCGGTGACAATTTCATTGGGGAGACCATGTCGGCAGATAATATTATTCTTGAAAAATTTGAGGAATGTATTTTGCGTGATGTGAACATATGACGCTGCCTCAACCCATTTGGAAAAGTAGTCAATAGCCACCAAGATGAACCTGTGCCCATTGGATGCCTTGGGATTAATAGGACCAATTACGTCAATGCCCCACATTGCAAAAGGCCAAGGCGAGACAAGATTAAATAACTGATGAGGCGGGACATTTATTGGATCAGCATAAATTTGACATTTGTGACACTTCCGAAAGTACTCGATGCAGTCTTTTTCCAAAGTAGTTCAGAAGTATTCCTGTCTCATGATTTGCTTGGCCATTATATGTCCACTGGCGTGAGTAGCGTAATTCCCCTCACGAGTTTCAAAAAGGATCCTCTTTGCTTCTTTTGCATCCACGCACCTTAACAATTCACCATTGGAGCTTCTTTTGTACAAAATTTCCCCACTGGGGAAGTATCCTAGTGCCAATTTTCTGATCATTCTTCTTTCATTTCTGCTTGCCCTTGGAGGGCATTCTCTGGTTTTGATGTAGACCTGGATATCATGACACTAGGGTTTACCATCAGTTTCTTCTTCGATCAAGAAGTAGTACGCCCGCTCATTTCTTGCTTTGATTTGCGACACCTGTGTTGTCTGTCCCTCTTCCATTTGAGCCATGACAGCTAGGGTGGCTAAGGCATCGGCAAATTGGTTCTTGTCATGATTGAGGTGAGTAAAGGAAATCTCTTCAAATTTCTTGATCAATTCTAGGACATACTTTTGATATGGGATCAGTTTCGGGTCTTTAGTTTGCCATTCCCCTTTGACTTGGTAAATGATTAAGGCCGAATCTCCATACACCTCTAACTTTCTGACCTTTATTTCGATGGCAGCCTGTAAACCCATCACACATGCTTCATATTCTGCAACGTTGTTGGTGCATTCGAACCTCAGCTTGATAGCTATTGGGAAGTATTTTCCATCAGGGGATATCAAAACTGCTCCGATCCCATTACCGGACAAATTGACCGCTCCATCAAAATACATTTTCCATACGTTAGTTGTTTCTTTGTCATTGCTGCTGACTTCATTAACATATTCATCGGGAAATTTGAAATCCAAGGCTTCATAATCCAGAATCGGGTTTTCTGCCAGGAGATCAGCAATCACGCTCCCTTTCACTGCCTTTCTGGTCATGTAGACAATGTCATATTAAGAAAGTATGACTTGTCATTTTACTATCCTCCTTGGCACGAACGGGCTTTCAAACACATACTTGATTGGGTCCATTCTGGAGATGAGCCACGTTTTATGATTCAACATGTAGTGCTTGAGCCGATTTACAGTCCATGCCAATGCGCAACAAGTTTTCTCCAGGAATGAGTATCTCAACTCACAATCGTTGAATTTCTTACTGAAATAGTAAATGGCTCTTTCCTTTCGCCCCGTGTCATCGTGCTATCCCAGAACACACCCCATCGAACTCTGTTGAACTGCCATGTACAGAATCAACGGCCTTCCTGCCATTAGAGGAACCAATATTGGCGGATTTGATAGGTACTGTTTAATCTTTTCAAAAGCCTCTTGACAAACTTGATCCCACTGAGCAGTGTTATTCTTCCTGAGTAGCTTAAAAATGGGCTCAGCTTTAGCAGTAAGATTGGAAATGAATCTCGAGATATAGTTCAGCTTTCCTAGGAAACTGCGCACCTCCCTTTCTATCTTTGTGGATAGCATTTTTTTAATGGCTCGGACTTTGTCAGGATCCACTTCTATTCCCTTCTCACTTACTATAAATCCCAATAGCTTACCAGACCTGGCCCCAAAAACACACTTAGCTGGGTTCAGTTTTAGTTGATACTTCCTAAGCCTTTCGAACACCTTTCTCAATACCTGTACATGAATTTCTCCCTCTCTAGACTTAATAATCATATCATCCACATACACTTCTACTTCTTTGTGCATCATATCATAGAATAATGTGACCATAACGCATTGGTAGGTAGCTCCGGCATTTTTTAACCCAAAGGGCATGACCTGATAACAGAATACCCCCCCACTGGGTGATAAATGCAGTCTTATCTTTGTCCTCTTCATCCATGGGGATTTGGTTATACCCCGATGCCTCGTCGATACATGAACATCTACCCAGTCCTGCAGCGTTGTCTACCAGCACATCTATGTGTGGGAGAGGGAAATCATCCTTCAAGCTTGCCTTATTGAGATCCCTGTAATCAACAAATACCCTGACTCTTCCATCCTTCTTCATTACTGGGACAACATTAGCAATCCACTGAGGATATTTGACCACTTTCAGGAATCCAGCATCATACTGCTTTTTGACTTCATCCCTAACTTTGAGCAGTGTATCAAGGTTCATTCTTCTCAATTTTTGTTTCACTGGAATTGTCCCAGGAATCAGGGGGATCTTGTGCATTACTATTTGAGGATCCAATCCGGGCATATCATCATAGCTCCATGAGAATACATCCAGGAATTTCTTGAGCAAATTGACCATACTTTCTAATTCTCCATTATTCACAACCTTAAGTTCCCTTTTTATTTCCTCAGTCCCTAGATTTATGGTGTGCGTTTCATCCCCACAAGGCACTAGGGAAGGCTCATCTCTTTCACCCCGTTCTTCTACAGGTTCTTCTTCAGAATCACTTGAATCAATGGCAGTTATGGGAGTTTCAAAATTAACATAAGAAACTTCTGAGTCAATTGAATTATTAGGTGTTAATTGGTCAATGGTCCTGAAGAAATGAAAGTGGAGTATATATTAAAAAAAATGGATTTTAATGGCGAAAGAAAAAGAGAATTGGATACAAAATGCACTTAGTCTTTCATTAATTCTTTAATTATAAGAAAATAGTCCATTTACAGCACTACACTTGTCACCACGGACAAAATGATCAAGTGTTGATAACAAAATGTACTTTACTCGAGATTGAGCACAGGAATGTCTTTTGCTTCCCAATTATCCAGCTCTTGCCCCTCAGTGATTGGTGAGATCAGTGCCTCGGACAGGGAGTCCAGTTGTATGACATCGACGGATGATTCTTTAAGAGATTCTTCACTTTCTTCTGGATTCTCGATGATCGGTTTGGTGAAAACATCTGTGATTTTCGAGACAACTTTCATTTTCCCAACTTTTCGGTCAAACCTTTGATCTCGAAGCATATTCCTCATCCAGAATCTCCCATCCACAAGAGCATCTTCCTCATACCCTAAGCCGAAGTGGCCGATCTTCTGAATAGCCGGTATAGGTTCAACAATTCCCTATAACGCGGCGCCCAATCCCTTGCCCTTCTCATAGTCACTTTTAAACATCACATTCGCAACCATAGCCGCAGCACTTTCATCTCTCGGGGGAGTTCCTTGTAACTCCAGTGCTTGGAAAGAGCTTTCTAAGGATCTTTTAGTTGTTTCCACATAAGGAACCGATTGAGGCTTGGTGACTAACATGGCTTCCTCCTCCCTCACTATGATGATTTTGCTGCCAATGATGTACTTGATCCTCTTATGCAAAGTCGAAGGCACGGCGTTTGCCAAATCGATCCAGGGTCTCCCCAACAACATAGTGTATACAGGCTCAATATCCATCACTTGGAAAGTGACATTAAAAGTGCATGCCCCGATCTGAAGTGGCAAATCGATGTCCCCAAGTACCTCCCTCCTTGTACCATCAAAGGCTCTTACCACCATGGCACTTTAGCGTATGTTTAATGGGTCAACAAGCAGTCTTGCCAAGGTGGTATTAGGCAAAACATTGAGGGCAAATCCATTGTCAATTAGGACCTTGGCAACTATGCACCCTTTACATTTGACTGTCACATGCAAAGCTTTGGAATGCTTTAAGCCAGCCGGGTCTATCTCATCTTTTGAGAAAGTGACAAAACTGGACGCCTGAATTTGCCCAACTATTTTCTCGAATTGCCCTGGTGTGATATCGGGGTTCACAAAGGCCTGGTCAAAAACTTTCTACAAGGCATGGCGATGCACCTCCGAGCTTAGAATTAGTGACAGCAAGGAAATTTGAGTAGGTGTCTTTCTCAGTTGCTCAATGACGTCATACTCACTCTGCTTTATTATTTGTAGCAGCAGTTCTTCTTCTTCTTTTTGTTCAGCAGGTCCCCTTTCTCAACCCTCTCAGCCCCATCCTCCATATTTTCTCGCGGCTCTCTCATTTTTACTTTCCCTTTCTTCTTTTTAGCCTCATCATTCCTGTAACATCTCCCACTCCGGGTTATGAACTCTATTTCCTAATCTTGTGGGAAGGAGTTACTGGTTGTGATAGGTTTTGGGTTAGGTTAGGGAGTAGCATTGTTGGAGGGTCCTGTGTAGGTCATTTTAAAATGCTTCTGAGGAGTGAAGCAGGGCTTAGGAGGGTCGATAGGTTAAGCATGGGTGTGGTTGAGGGTAGGGGTTGGAGTGCTGCTGGATGCGCCTTGAGTAAACACTTGGATATTATAATTCCAGGGCACTGCATGGGTGTTGGTAACTGGGAGTTGAAGCAGTGTTCGGATGATCGTTATTAGTGGTGTTGGTGTATTGGGAGCAGAAAAGATTAATCTTGAGTTGGAGGTAGAGGCATCTCGGCCAAATCTGACTGTGTTTACTTCACCCTCCATTCTTGACCTCCGCTGACATCTTAAAGTTTTGAGGGACAGCATTCTCCAAACTTCCTGTCGGAATTCATCATAGTTATGCAGCTCATGATTGACCGCTCCTCTATGGTAGGGACATCCTGTATCACTTTCCGACCTGGATGCCTGAGGGCAAAGGTATCCCTCTCTTACTGCCATTGCAAAAATCTCCTTAAAATGAGGAATCAGCTGATCTACCTCTAGAACTGACCTTTCATCCTCAGGTTCTATCACATTTACGCAATTGCCTGTACCATGATTAGGCAATGGGTTTGAAGTGACATTAGGAAGAGAGCCATTTCCCTTGATCTTTAGCCACTCGTTTCTTATTAGGGCCTGTACCCTTCCCCGGAGAGCTCCACAGTTATTAGTTGAATGCCCCAGGGCCCCACCGTGATATTCACACTGGGCATTAGCGTTATACCACCTAAGATATGGTGGCTAAATTGGGTCAAGGGAGATAGGCACTATCTGATTTATACCGAGGAGGTATCGGTAGAATTCACATAGTGGAAGGAGGAGAAGTAGATCAGGGTTCCTTTGAGGTCTTGAGTTGGTCTGGGGAGCAGGCGATCTCAACTGATTAGGTTGAGCAGGCGGTCTGGGGTGATAAGCGGCTTGAGGTGGATATGGTGGGCGAGGGTGACGATAATTGGGAAAAGGGGGCAGAATGTTTGCTATTGTTGGGCCTTGAGTAAGAGGGTACGGCCAAAAATTATTTGGAGGTTGGGCTTGTCGGGTGATGGAGTGTACATCACCTTCCTTTTTCTTCCTAAAACTGGCAGTTTTCTTTGCAGAGTTCTCAGTCAACTCCTGCAACTGTCCTAACCTGAGATTAGCTTCAATTCTTTCACCGGCTTGGATGATGTCTGAAAAGCTATTGGAGGTGTTTCCGATGATCAGGTTGAAGTATGGAGCCTTCAAGGTTTCAATGATGAGAGAGCAAAGTTCGTTGTCAGTATCTAGAGGATATACCTCAGCTGCCTTCTCTCTCCATCTCTGGGCATACTCCTTAAAGCTTTCCCTTTTCCTCTACACCAGGTTTTGGAGGTCTCTCCTTGTGGGGGCAACGTCGCACTTAAACTTGTACTGCTTCAAGAAAGCATCAGCCAAATCTTTCCAGGAGCGTAGTTTGCTCCTATCTAGCTGTATGCACCATTGCAAAGCTGCCCCAGAGAGGCTTTCATGAAAGAAATGGACCAGAAGCCTGTCATCTTCAGTGAGGGCAGACATCTTGGCTATGTAAGTGGCCAGATGGATGCGAGGATCTGAATTTCTTGTATACTTGTCGAAGTCTGGAATTTTGAACTTGGGTGGCACCACCACATCTAGTACTAATCTCAGTAACGACACATCGACTGAGCCGTACATATTTAATCCTTCGATAGCTCTTAATCTTTCTTCTAAAGTAGATAATTTCTCATTTTCTCTTGCTCTACTTTCCCCTCCTACTGCATGAGCTATTCCCCCAGTTGGGAAATAAGTGGCAGGGTGAACTGGAGGGATTGGTATGAAAGGGTGCAGTTCGGCGTTTGAGACAACGGGATAATAAGAAAAAGGTAAGTCATTATTTAGGAGTGTTGGATTGACAGTGATTGTTGGATCCGGAATAGGAGGCTGAAAGGTGAAAGAGGTTGAAGCTTGATGGGAATCAACCATTGTTGGGAGTGGAGGAGGTAGTGGCAAATTTGATTCTGGTGTAGGTCTATTTTGGGACATCTCCTTCATTAATTTCATTAGCTCTGAGACTTGGTCTCTTAATTCTGAAACTTGTCCCTGTAGGTTTTGTACTTGTTCCTGGTTTTCCATTACCTTCTTTGCTCGGGACCTTGTCAAGTATGCTCTTTTTGGTTGAACCGCTTGCTCAGTTGTGTTTGCTTTGCTTGGAGAAATTAGCTTTAAATTCTGTTAGCATTAAGGGTCCTAACTGGACGAAGGATACAGTGGCAAATGTCTGCCGAAATGGTGTCTACAAAAGGCGAATTGTGTCAACTTTATCATGGCATCACTCGATAGTCCAACAGTGAATGACGGGATCGTATACGTGTCCATGATACTTGTCCATGTGACGCATTCGTCTTTTCGTATAACCCTAACGATGATAGTTCTCACTGTTGACACCATATTTTGGTCGATCCCCAGAATTAATAAACTTTGAAACCGATCCCCAGCACTAAATCTCCTTTTGACGGCCAATTACATTTTCGATCTCCCTTTGCTAAATAACCACATTTTCGATCTCTCCTCACAAGGAATTGAATCAATACTAAGTCCTCACATCAGTCAAAGCCTTACCGGTCTATTAAATCACTCACCGATCTCTCAAACCCATTGTCGAATCTCCTGACCAGTCAAGTATATTCCTGATCTCTGTTGACAAACGAAATTGAACTGACACTAGATCTTTGTTACCATTTTTGTTGCCGATCTCCCTTTTAAAAGTTTAAGAATAATCAAAGGTTCCGTTCCGGTTTAATGATGATCCCGATCTTAAATGTTCAAGCCAAATTTTCAATTTTAATCAAGTCCAGTTTAGCGTTGGTTCCCTACCGATCTCATGCTCATTGTGTTTTCCGATCTCTCACACTTAGGTTAATAATCACTTTTGGTTATTTCAACATACTCAGACAATCAAGTGTTTAAATAATTTAGAAATTTTCCGATCACAACCATTCATCGAACAAAAGAGGTATTCCATTTCATTTCAAAAATTTGTACAAGTTATTCAGCTGGAGGATCACCCCCAGCCTGATTTACATTTTGTCCATCTCCTCTCTCACTCTCAGCCTCCTCCTCGCTATCCTCACCTTCATCCTCGGGAGCCAGGTTAGCCATCCAAGAGAAGTCCTCCTCAAGATAACGCTTCTTGAGCTCAGCCAGGAGATCTCTGTGAGCATTCACATAAGCGCCGGCCACTCCGGTCACCATCTCTTCTTCTTTCGCCTTGAGCTCCTCAGCAAGGTGAGCAAGTTGAGTAGCTTCATCGGCCTGGAGAGCTTGCATTTCTTCAAGAGCATGATCTCGCTCAGCCAGGACATGAGCTTGCTCGGCCAGCTTGTCCTCATAGAACTTCATTCACCCCTCAATTTGAGATATGTAGCCCTGAGCGGACGAAAGTTGGGATCGGAGAGAAGACACCTCATGATTCATCTTCTCGACTTCCTTACCCAGGCGATGAGCCTTCTCCAGGACCATGTGCTGGTTCACCAAACACTCCACGTTCAGGCTCATAGATCTGGTCAAGATATCATCAAGGTTATCCGGAGACAGCCTATCCCGATCTTCTCGAAGACAGATAGAGGACGCCAAGACCTTGGCGAAACCAGGGTTCTCTCGAACCGTGCGATTTTTCTCCAGTGAATGGACCAAGACTTGGGCACCGCGAGAAAGGGGCCTCACCTGTTATTGGGAAGGAACTCCTGCCGCGACCGGAACAATTGGAGGAGGAAGAGGCGGCTCTTCCCTTCGAGGAGGAGATCAGATCACTTCCACCTCAGAGATCGGTGGTCCCGAAGGTTGAGACGAGCCTTCTCGTATTTCCCCGGGCTCATGACGAGGTGTCTGCATCTCCTCGGCCCGCTTCATCTCCCGTACCTTCCGGGAGATCTCCCTCTTTCGCTTCCGGCCCTCCTTGGAGGCTTCGCCTCTTGCCATACCTGCACAAAGAAGAGGTCAGTGAGATCGCTAAGGTCCTGAGATCTGAGATGTAGAAAATACCGATGCCGAGGTCAGAGAGCTGAAGCCCGCGATCTTTGCCGGTGATCAATTCCATAGTCCAATGGTGCAGCTCGTCATCGCATCCAAGCAAGAGAACTTCTCTCTGGACGCCTGCTCCTTCAACTCCATCACCATTGTGCCCTCTTCCCTATTCAACACGAGACGCTTCGGAATTAAGGGGCCTTGGTGTAGCCAGCTACGAGGGAAACCCTCAAAGCCGTTCGAAATTTTGCTCCTTAGAATGAAAAAGCGGTTCTTCCAGTTTTTCAGGGAGGAGGGCAGATCGACGAAGAGCCCACAATGTGGCTTCGCCTGGAAAAACCAGTACTCGTCGTCCTTTCGACGAGTTAACCTATGCAATTCGGCGAATACTTTAGGCATAGGACGAAATCCCTTAGCTCGGCAGAGGCCTCGGAAGGCTACTAAGATCCGCCACGAGTTCGGGTGAACTTGAGCTATGCACACTTGGAAAAATTTTAAGACTTCCTTAAAGAAGTCGTCAAGAGGGAACCGCAGCCCGACTTTCAACTGTTCTTCGTATACCATAATCATGTCGTTCTCTTCGAAGAAATGATCGGCCCGGAGATCGCCGTGACACCGGATAAGTTCATATGAATCGGGCTCAATGCTGAACTCCTGGCTGAATGACTGCAGATTGGTTTCTTGAAGGACCGATGGCAGCTCGTCCATGGGAAGATTCTCTCTCCCTGAAGAAGGCGCATGCCTTGATGATGTCACTTGTTCCCGAGATGGAACGGAAGCTCTAGGAGGTTCAGGTCGCGCGCTTGGCCGACCACCTCTACTTCATCAGATGACCACTAGAACTGGATGGAAGAAGGGCTCGCCGCTCTCTGACCTTCGGCGCCGCTCATTTTCAAAGGAAATAAAGAATTTAAACTAAAAGAAGGATCAAAACCCTTACCGGAGCTTGATCGAAGTCGGAAGAGCTTGAGAAAACGAGAGAACTTTGAAGTTGTTCGCAAGAAACTGAAAATGACACAAGAGAGCAAATGGCTAGCCCCCACCCCTATTTATACTCGTCCGAGCATTTAATGCTCACGATGTTCCAGGTGATGCATCGGATAGCGAGACTCGCCAGCTGTTCTGACACGTCTCACGAATATTCCCAAGATTCCATGAAGAGATAGGTTAATTATAGAGCGGCAGGTCAAGGTGTTTTGAATTACGGATCGGATAAGTGTCATTCAAATAAAGAAACAGATCGGATAATCACATAAAAGATCGAAAAATAATTAATGCAATAATAATAAGATGATAATCGACAAAATAAAATCTTTATTTCCAAAAGATCGGATTACATCATTTTGGGCGATCTCTAGGGATCGGATTACACTAAAATTAGATTACATCATTTCGGTGATCTCTAGAGATCGGATTACATTGAAAATAAAATACATCATTTGGGCAATCTCAGAGACCGGTGGAACATCCCATCTAAAGGGCCTATGTCAAAACTCACATTATGACTGATCCAAAGGATGTCATCGACCGGAACCGAGCTGCTGTCGGAACACCCAATGTGGAGGAAAGCCGCTGTCGGAACACCCAATGTGGTGAGAAGCCGAATAAACTTGGAAGAGAAACCGCCAAGGGTCGGCGGAACATTAGCAGTCTTCTCGGCCGAAATCGGTTCGCCAATTATACCGGTCGAACGACTCGAGATTGGCACGATCGAGGTCCGCGATCCAGATCAGTTAATTGGTCCAGTTCTCTCATCATCATCAGATAAGGTTATCACGATTATTCGATCACCGAGATCGTAAATTTTCAGTCGGGGAATAAAGAGGTCCATCGGAAAGGGATCAACAGCCACAATCATGGCCGGAACTACTGCCGGAGCAGCTAGAACAGGGAAGTAAGAAGGAAGAGAGGAAAATCAAATGAGAAAAGTCTCTTCTGTCAAGGGTATATATAGGGGAAAATCGGGCATTTATTGCTAAGCAGAAAACGAAGCGGACGCTTTGGGAATCGAGGGGAATTAATGCTTTGACTGGACCGGGCCTGATTAAGGGAAACATTGGAATAATAGAGATCGGAAGGGGGGAGACCGGTATGAAAGATCGGAGAAGGATCATGTTAAGAAGATCGAAAAGGAAGAGAGTAGAAAACAAAAAGAATAAGGCACCTACCGCCGTCACCATAATCAGAGCAGAGGTAGTTAAAGCGTTGCAGGTGAAATCTCAACCGCACGCATTACTGACAAGTGCCAGAATATGTCATAACAGCGCTGTACCTTCCGATCTCCACCGTTGATCCAACTTGTAAGGATGAGCCCAGGGGCCTTGGATCAAAGAAGAAGACGACAAAACCAGCGCCTTTCACTCCTAGCCCTTGGATCGCCCCGGACAAGAGAATTTGGGACCGTCAGATTAGAGGAGGAAAAAGACAAATATTCTGAAGTGGATCTCGGCCGTCTATTCTGATTCTCTTTAATTCTTGAGCTTAGGATTATGTCCTTTGAAATCTTGACCCTCCATCTCCCTCAAGATAGATCCTGACCCTTCAAGGGGAACACCCGGTCCCTATAAATACCTGCATGAAAAACTGTTCAGGGGACGGACGGACAAAAAAAAGAAGGAAGTTACTATAGCGGAAGAACTCTGAAATTTAATTCAGATCGTTACTTTGCTTTCATAAGAAGAACTTTTGGAACCAGTTTTTCGAAGTGTTTTCTTAAAAGATTTTGAACACTGAAACTCTCCATTTTCAGCTCGTTCATTATCCCGTAGCATTCACAGTTTTCAGTTCCTTGTTATCTTTATTTTCACTTCCATCGCCCATGCTCAATCTCATTTAAACTCGGGTATAATTCTGACTCCATTGTATTTAGTGAAGTGCTCTTTGTTCCAAGGCGAACCTTAGTCTCCCGGCTATCAACTTGCAATCTTATTGCGTTTTGTGATTCTCGGTTAGTTCACTAGAATCGACTCCTTTCAGGTCAATATTCATGTTGTCATTTTATTAAGTTTAGTTCTTATTTTACGCATTTCCATTCTTCTTTCTTTACGTATGTTATTTTCTTTAAGTTCATATCACGCTAGAAAGATACAAAGAAAGGTCGTGCTCTAGTTTATTTCTGTGTCGATACCTTTGTTAATCTTTATTATTTCTGAGCGTAAGTCATCTAGTTCCAAGCGATACATAAGTAGTTGGATGAGATGTAGGTAACGGCAACTTAAGAGTCCTTTTGAAATAATGAAAGGTCTGAATAATAAGCCTGGAAAATGGTAAAGCTGAGTCACTAGAATAACTCAATAGGTCATAGGGCAAGATGTCATAAGACAGAGTAAAACCAAACCCTGGATAACTAAATGGAATAGATCAGCTATCAAAAATGCTGGTGAGGCGACCATATAGGAAGGTCGGAGGATTCGGTTTGGCATCCCCTGCTCAGTCCTAAGGTACCAATAAGTTAAAGAAGTCTTGCGCAGACCCCCTGACACCTTTGAACGTCAGAACCCTTAGCCTTAAGCCCTCTCGATAGGTAAAATTTAGAGAGATCAGAAAAATCCTTATCCGACTACCATTTAATTAAAAGAGGTCGGAGGAGGGTTCTTATCCGATTCTCAACTCAAATTTTAATAAATATTAAAAGAGGTCGGAGGAGGGTTCTTATCCGATTCTCAATCTAAAATTTTAACAAATATTTTAAAGGAGATCGGAGGAGAGTTCTTATCCGGTTCTCAAGCTTAAAAATTTTAACAAATATTTTAAAAGAGATCGGAGGAGGGTTCTTATCCGGTTCTCAAGCTTAAAAATCTTAACAAATATTTTAAAAGAGATCGGAGGAGGGTTCTTATCCGGTTTTCAAGCTTAAAAATCTTAACAAATATTTTAAAGGAGATCGGAGGAGAGTTCTTATCCGGTTCTCAAGCTTAAAAATTTTAACAAATATTTTGAAAGAGATCGGAGGAGGGTTCTTATCCGGTTCTTATCCGGTTCTCAAGCTTAAAAATTTTAACAAATATTTTAAAGGAGATCGGAGGAGAGTTCTTATCCGGTTCTCAAGCTTAAAAATTTTAACAAATATTTTGAAAGAGATCGGAGGAGGGTTCTTATCCGGTTCTCAAGCTTAAAAATTTTAACAAATATTTTAAAGGAGATCGGAGGAGAGTTCTTATCCGGTTTTCAAGCTTAAAAATTTTAATAAATATTAAAAGAGATTGGAGGAGAGTTCTTATCCGGTTCTCAATCTAAAATTTAAATAAATATTCAAAAGAAATCGGAGGAGAGTTCTCATCCAATTTCAAAATTGGATTCTAATAAAATAGCCCTTCAAACAAAACTAACATACAACAGTAACTCACTAAGGTTGTCTCATTTACTTATGTATCTGGGTAATCCGAATTTAGTGAAAAATCAAATATTCCTTTTTGTTAAAAGGATTAACATTTCCATTCAAGCCCTCCTAACTAATTTATAAAGAATGCAAAGTTAAATCTACTTACCCTTATTAAGGGACGAGGTGGGGTGCCTAACACCTTCCCCACCCGTTTACGGACCCCAAACTTAGAATCTCTATTTTGAAGTGGTTTTATTTCAATTTATCTTCACAAATGGTTTTCTTTAGTTTCCCTTAAAATTAAAGTGGCGACTCCTCATTCTTTTCCACTTCGGTGAGGGTTCGTTTAGGCGACCGCAAAACACCTTGCGACACTCACGGAAGTTATACTATTCATTCATATTTTGCTAAACATGGTTCAAAACAATTCATTAATCAAACAGTTCGTACATAGCATCCTTTGCTATTGCTTAGGTTCAGGAAGACTCTTTAAAATACAATGACATTTTTTGAGGTACTCATAGAGTCTTTTTTCTTGTTTGGTAGGATTGAATGTCTTTAAGGCGTACTTAGATTCTGGCAGGAGCTCTTGCTTCCCTTGTGCTATCATTCTTTCTAGCTAGTCAACATTTTCTCTCAGCTCTTGATGAAAGGTTGCATGCCTTTCTTTTTCTTTCCTTTCTTTAGCACATTCTTTCAAAATGTCATTGATAAGTTGTGCCCGCTCCTTCAATTCAAGCTTCTTCTTTTTGCTTTCCTGCTTATACTCTTCTATGAGTATCTCCTGGTATTCCAGTTTCTCTTGTAATTTGCCAATCTGAACTCCTGTTTCTCTTATTGCACCTTGAAGCGAGGTCTTTTCTTCCTCCCATCGTATTTCTTATTCCTCAAATTCCGCTCTTTCTGCCATTACTTCTTCCCTGAGCCTTTTTACCTCTTTTTTCAGGATTTGCTATCGGTCTTCCAACTGCCTTATCCATTCTTGTAGTTGCTCGTTCTCGGTGCTCGAACTTTGTAGAGAGCTGACCAACTTGGCACTAGCTTCTTCTGAAAGAACTTCCCCATGAGGTGTGCTCCCCTTAGGTTCTGCTGGTTCAGAAACTTGATATCCCTGATCTTTGTTTGTTCTCCATCTGAGATAATCTTCCGTGGTACTTTGCCCTTTAGGCGACCTTTGAATCATTGTGACCCTCTCCCAGGATTTGCGAAATGCTTTTAGTTATTCTGCTCCGCCAAGTTCATGATAGAAATGAGCTTGATGAAGTCCTTTAACATTGGGCGCGAACTGGGTTGAACCGAATTGTCTCATTACCAAAGCTGGGAAGTAACTTGTGTATCCGGTCAATCCGATCAAAGGTACCAAGTGAGTATCTCCTGTACTAAACAAAATAGGCTGGCCTATAGTCCATAACTTTCTCCAGCAATAGTTGTGACTGTTGAAGCTTAGAATCTGCTCTTGCCATTGTAGCTCATTCTTTGGACTTATTGCCAATCTAGCCATTTTTTCGATGAGCGGCTGGTCGGGATACCAAGTTAATCCCTTAGTTTCCAAAGGACAGATGTGGCTGAGGATCCAAAGGTGTAGCAATTGGGAACAACACTTGATGGTTCCCTTACCCTATCGTTAGCAATAGGTTAGAGTCAAAAGGGTCTCTGCAAGGATGGCAGGTACTGGGTTGACATTTTGCTTCTCTACTGCCCAAAATATTTTCTTGACACTGTAAGTTATGACTCCCAAAGGCCCAGGAAACAAGATCAGGCCGTAAATTCCCAAAGCTAGTGCCAACGAAGCCTGTTCCCATTACTTGCTTTGAATATGTAGATCCAAATGCTTCTTAATGTAAGTCCAATACCACCCATGTGTGCTTCCCTTGACGGTTTCTTTTGTTTTTGCTTCCTCTACAGAGATTCTAAGTATATGCGTGAACTATTTCCAGGTCTACCTATGCTCGAGGTGTAGATAAATCCGATTTTGCGCCACATAAGGGATTTCTAGCAGTGCCACATAAGGGATTTCTAGGAACACCTGATATTCTTCTATAGTGGGAGTTGTATCAATATCTTTGAAGGAGAACACCCCATACTGGGGATTCCATGTTGATAGCATGGCCTTTAACGCAGACACTTGTACTCTAACCCGTATCAAAGTTGCAATCCTCCTGTAGTTTTCCTCAAACTTTGCCTTGACATGATTGGGAAGTAATTTCCAACTGCTGGATAAATCCTCAAGACTGATCATTCTAACCTCAACCTTGCTTGGCTCCAATGGGGGTAATAGGCCAATATCTGCCCCTATGTCGTCAATCTATGAGGACTTTGAACCATGAAGCAGTTTGGACCATTGTCTAGCATTTTGTTTTTGCTTTGGAACTCCTTCAGTTGACTGACTTGAGGATGCCATATTAAATTTTCCATTTATCCTTTTACAGACTCCAATTTATAATGCTTATGGAGAAAATACGTTAGCAGAATAAATTCAGGTAATCTTGAATTATACTGTTGGCATGGCAATATCTATACACCTATCAAAGTAGGAATGTGTTTAGATCATCCTAACAGTATGATTCAAATCTACCCTCAAACTTAAAAATACAAACAGAGTAAGGCGAAAGCAAGTATTTCCCTTTTATCCAAAAATAGGGAGAGTCCTAATACCGGGTAAGTACTATCTAATCGGATAGTTCTATCTTATGTGGTAGTTTGCTATGGTTTTTAGCTACGGTGATAGTTTAGCTCATGGTCTAATTTTCTAAAGCCACAGGTTCTCAAATTATCCCTACTGTAAACAGTAGAGCCCCATTCCACCACCATGAGAATTCCATGGGTACCACAGTAGATAGAATAAGTTTCAATCTGAGCAGAAGCATTCATGGATACTAACGGGGTAAAACCCACGGGTACCGCTACATGACTCCCTCCTATTTCCTAAAAGGGTAAGAAAGCCTGGGTATAGGGCTGAAGTGTGTGAGGACATTGTGTAAGTGATCAGTGTGTGAAGGGACATATTTACCTCTTCCCTGCGTGAGGGAGTTTTTTTTTAGACGAATATTGCTATAATAAATAAGACAATCAAAATAAGAAAAATGGTTAGAAAGAGATAACAATAATTAATATATTAAGACTTTCAAATTTTGTAAGTTGAGCCCCCTAATTACGATTTTAATTTACAAGAGCATAAAATTAAATCTGCTTTTGGACCTCTAAACTAGGGTTAAGGTAAAAAAAATCCCCAGTGGAGTCGCCAAGCTGTCGCAAGGGTTTTTGCTGTTGCCTGGATGAGTTCTCACTGAACTGGGATAAGTGAGGAGTCGCCACTTTAATTTTAAGGGAAATTAAAGAAAACCATTTTGAAAATTAAAATCCACTTTAAAAATAGAGATTCTAGGTTCGGGGTCCGTACAAGGGTGAGAAAGATGTTAGGCACCCCACCTCGTCCCTCAACGAGGGTAAGCAGATTTAATGTTATGCTCTTCATAAATTAAAATTTGATAATTAGGGGGTAGAATGATGTTAATCCTTTGTGCGGATAAAAGAAATATTTAATATTTCACTATTTATGGTTGCCCAATAACACGAGTACATAAAATGACCCTTCAGTGAATAAGTATTGCATAATGGACTTTTGTTAGCGGTTAATTCGCATATTGAAGTTATGATGTTTTAAGTTAAGAGAATTTGGGTAAGAACTCTCTCCCGATCTCTCAATACATTCAGTTTAAAATTTAAACGCGAGATTTCGGATAAGAACTCTCCTTCGATCTCCACATATTTTATTAAGGTTTTGGTCGAGAATTCGGATAAGGACTCTCTCCCGATCTCTTAGAGTAATCTGTTTAAAATTTAAGCGGGAGATTTCGGATAAGAACTCTCCTCCAATCTCCACATATTTTATTAAGGTTTTGGTCTAGAATTTGGGTAAGGACTCTCCCCCGATATCTTTAGAGTATTCTATTTAAAATTTAAGCGAGAGATTTTGGATAAGAACTCTCCTCCGATCTCCACATATTTTATTAAGGTTTTGGTAGAGAATTCAGGTAAGGACTCTCCCCCGATCTCTTAGAGTATTCTGTTTAAAATTTAAGCGAGAGATTTTGGATAAGAACTCTCCTCCGATCTCCACATATTTTATTAAGGTTTTGGTCGAGAATTCGGGTAAGAACTCTCCCCCGATCTCTTAGTGTATTATAGAATTTAAGTTGAGAACTCGGGTAAGGACTCTCCCCCCGGTCTCTTTAATTTATTGCGTTTAAATCGAGCTCGGGTAAAAACTCTCCCCTGATCTTTTAATATATTATGTTTTTTAAAAATTAGGCCAAGCTCGAGTAAGAATTCTCCCCCGAACTCTTAATGTGCTTATTAGAATTGCATTTTATAAGAACTTTGAACTAAGGATTTTGGTGACCGAGGGCGCAAGAAACCAGTGCAAAGCTTTTCCTAGCCCATTGAACCTTATAACTAGAGGGTGGATACAAAACCGGACTTCTTGCCGATCTTCTACGTGATTGCCTTATCAAAACTCTTTGATTAGCGATATCCGATCTCTTTTTAGTCACTAGTCCGGGATCTGATCTTATCTCGATTCTCGATCTATTATATTATTACCTGGGCTTGTTCCGTGGCCCGATCTCATAACTTATTTGTTTGACCTACTCTTGTTTCCAGCCTATTCGACCTTTTGTTACACCTATCTTTTTATCACTTTCCATTTATTTAGCCCCGAAACTATCATGCTAAAATACTTCTGCCTATATATTCTTTAGAGTATTTTCAAGTCACCTATGACTTGAATATATATTCTCGGAGGAAATGAAAATTAAGTGACGAAAAATGGACTTTGCGAGTGAAACAAAAAAAGACACATGGGATAAGTTCGAGACTATTATGAGACTTAATATAAATGGATATAAAAGAAACTTTAAAAGAAGGCTTGAGAAAATGAACCAAGGGTATTTAACAAAATGACAGTGTAGATGCTTACCTGTGGAAAAGTTGAGGAGACAGATGAGCTGACTCCGGTATCCACAAATCTTGTAGGAGTGGGAGCTGATGGCCGAATGACCAGGACTTACTCGAAGTAATGGGAAGAGGTCGGAACGAAGTTGAACTCCGGGGGGTAATGCCAGATACTAGAATGGTGGGAATGAGGTGAAGATGAAGATGGTTACACTGAAACTGAAAAAATAGAAGTTTTAGGACTTAGAGCTCCTTTTGATGAAAATACTTAAGAAAACTGATTTCTGAAGTTTCTCAACACTTCGAAAGCTCAGAATGGCGAGTAGCAAGACTAAATCAAATTTCAAAGTCTTTCCACTATAATCACCACCTTCTCATTTTTTTTTCTTTTTTTCTGCAGTATTGCATGCAGGTATTTATAGGGAATGGGTGCTCATAATGAAGGGTTAGGATTGCATGCAGGTATTTATAGGGTCAGGTGCTCATAAAGACCCAGGTGTCCACCCATAAATTCTCGTGTTTAGATGCGGTTATGGCCGAACTGAAGTGGTGGACGATGTGCCTAATCACCGACGAAGACTACGAGCTTCAGCTCTCTGACCTCGGTTCTGGTACAATCCATATCTCTAGCCTCTAAATCTTAGCAAACTCACTGACTTCCTCTCTGTGCAGGTATGGCGAGCGGCAACGCTTCTAAAGCGAGTCGCAAGCAAAAGAGAGAGGTCTCCCAAAAGGTAAGGGTGATGAAGGAGGCCACTGCTACTGCTGCTCAAACTCCTCAGTGAGAATTGATAGAAATACCGAGCTCCCCTCCTCGACCTCAAGAGCAGCCGGTCTCTGAAGTAGAGGTTACCATTTCTCCACCTCGGTAGATTGAATGTCCGCCTCCTTCGCCTCCTCCGATCTCTTCCAATGTGGAAGGGCAGTCTTCTGGTCCCAGTGTTAGGATGCTTTCCTAGGGAGCTCAACTTCTCATCCAATCACTAGAGAGGAATTGTTCCACCTGAGGGAACCCTGGCCTAGCCAAGGTCATGGGCACCTCCATCTGCTTCCAAGAAGATCAGAACAGATTGGCAGAGGAGAGCATGGGCGATATTTTAACTCAGACAATGAGTTTGGGCTTGGAGGCTATTGTAAATCAATATGTGATCAGAGAAAAGCCCATGCCTTAAGGAAGGAGATTCTTAAGGCAGTCCAGGATGCCTCAGCTCTCCTCTACCAATGATTACATTGCCGGATTGGAAGATCGGGTGAAGCGTTGTGAAGAGAGGGTAGCCGAAGTGGAGTAAGAACTTGAGGTCTCCCGAGCTGGTTGATCTGCCGATCTCGCTCGTTTTTTCAAGGAACTTCGGGTGAAGGAGGAGGAGCTCCAGGCCAAGGAAGAGGAAATCACAACAAAAGAGGCTAGGGCATATGTGAACGCTCATAATGACCTCCTGGCCTAGCCTAGCTGAGGAAGCATTATCCTGAGGAGGACTTCTCCTGGATGAATTAGCTCATTCCAGAGGTCGAGGCAGAGAGCGATAAGGACCCTGAGAGAGAGGGAGAGGATGAGAGAACTAATAATATACCTAGGGAGCAGGCTGGGGCAGATCCTTTTGCTGAATGACTTGTATATTTTTATTTTGAAATGAATTGAAGTCCTCTTTTTTTACATTCAATTTTTTGATGAGATCGGAAAGCGTCCAAATTGTCTAAGCACTTAATTAATCGAACGTAGTTGAACATTAAATTTAAAAGCGACTATTAATTAGAGTATAAGAGATCGGAAAAATATTACACGTGAACATGAGATCGAACTAAGTCATGACCAAATACCGGGTGAAACTTTAGAATAATAGAATTGCAAAGATGTGACATTGACTTGAACTTTTAAGATCTGAACCATTATTAGACCGGATAGAAACCTTAACTTCATTTTAAAGAATATATGGGGCATTCAAGCGAGAAGCCCGATCATAACATTTAGTCAAGCGAAGCTCTGTGATGTTTGCACACAGATAGATCGGAAAATATTGGTAGGCAAGATTAGATGGTCCGGAGACCCAATGTCGACTCGATTTTATCTGACAAAGACCAAGAGATCAAAAAACTATTTAACTTGAGCGTAAGATCGGTCTGTTTCTAGGACGAGCAATCGGTGAGTCCGGAAAAGCCATTTGCAATTGAAGACATCGGTTGAGAGCGAATAATAGAGTTTCAATTTTAAGAGACCCTTGCCTTCAGAGGTCAGCCAAAATATGGTGTCTATACCCATCAATAAGCCCATACTGAACCCAATTTTAAGAAATCAACTGGACAGAGTCCAACCATAAAATGGACCATCCAACGGGGAGTTCACAACTCACCCGACCTGTAATATCAAACCAATCCAATTGGGGAGCTCAACTCACCCATCAATTATCCACAATCCAAAATAAAATCAATGGGAGCTTAGCTCCCTCAATCATCATAGGTATCCAACCACACGATTACATATACATAGAGTTTATAAATTACAATCTCAAATTAATAATATTATAGTCCCAAACTAAATGATTTGTTTCTACACATGCGGAGATCTATAATTTATATTTGATAGTAGAAAACATAAGAATAATAACAAGTAGACCTGTGAAGAATGAAAGCAGGTTAAACACAAGGAAAAAGCTCTCCTGTAACCTGAAAAAATAGTGAACAGGAGTGAGCTTTCAACTTATAGAGAAAGATATTGATTTTGCATACAATTTTTATAACTATCTAATTCTAATGCATCATCAGAAATGAAATGCACCATCTTCATACAAGTCATGTAAATTGTATTAAGTCATGTCAAAGATAATCTGGAGCACTCACACACCAATGTCAAATCCATATTCATACACACATATTTGGGAAGCTAATCCCCCTGCCCAACTCTCTTAGTTCCAACCTCTGCCAGTGAGATCAACTCAAAGCCGAACTTTCTCTTATTATCCAAATGCAGGGGCTAGCGAGATCAACTCAAAGCCGTGCCTACCTTGACTTATCCATAATAAGGATCAGGTCTTAGTGAGTCAAGCTCCAACCTCGTCTACTCGTCCTACCCATATCCATATATACCACATACATACCAACTCACACACACAGCCTCAGATTATCAAAATACAGCAACCAAAGCAATATCATCAAGTATAAATGCAAGACAAGGCATGCCTAATATTTAACTATATAAATATAAGTATAAGTGATGTATGAGCATGCCAGAAATATAATAATATTGAAATTGTAAATAAAATCAATATCTACTCACAACACTTTAAAGGTCACTACGGTGGCGGGACGGAGGAAGAAGGTTGTCCTAGCTCACCTAAACAATATATCAAAATTTATTAATAAACAACTTGAAACAAAGCTGTCGATAATCAAAAGACAGCCCTAAGGTTTTGTTGAAAATCTGGCAGAGTTTCCCCTCTACCTAGAACTTACGCAACCTGTAAAAAGGTTCAAACAATACTTCTAATTCTCAATTTCTCACGACCACAACTTATCAACAACATATGGCCCCTCCTGGGCCCCCCAATACAATCAAAACTCAAAATCTGAAAAAAAATACATTTTAGTCCTTAAAACTAACTTTTTAGTAAAAACCACCTAAACGAGCTTTAAAAATTCTAAAAATTTACCCTGTAGTCCTTAGCAATATTACTAAGCTAATACAAAAAGTATTATAATTTTCTAAACTACCACAAATATTTTATAGATTTTTAATATAATTCAGGCACTCGATAATTAAAAAAACTTAGGTTTTGGGTTTACCTACACTAATTTCAACACTTGGGACGCTTCCGGGGCGTCTGAAAATGGTGGGGTAACCTATAATCTCGACTCGATTTTGAAGTATTTTCGACAGTCTGTCTGTCCGGCCCGAAATTGCTGACCCAAGCACCTGTCAAATTTCTATGAAACGAAGGTACCTACGCGAAGCCCACAACACAAGGAGTTAGAAAAAATTTATTTACGGAATTAATTAAGCTCATTTAAAACTCGAAAAATCATAGTAAAGCTCGTGGGACCCACTAAAGTTTTATTGTCGAAAAATTTTGAAATTTATATCCTCGCGAAGCTCTCGCCGTGTAAAACACGCCGGTACTCTATAAATTTTCAGTGGGGTTTCTGGTTTAGGATAAATTTAGCTCAAAAGTCAAAATGGGCTAAAACTTTCTGAGCAAAAATTGAACAATTCACTCAATGAAAATTTGTGTTATTGGTGTCTATAAAAAGCTCTCGACGAGTAGAAGGTGTTTGGAACAAGATCCGATCCGATTGGTAGCTGGATCGGCCAGATTTTGGCCGGAAAGATTAGGTGTCGCACTAAATGAGTAAGGACTTTTGGGCCTGTTTTTCCAAGCGGCAGCCGACAACAAGGAAGGGGGGAAGTGATGCGCCAGCGTGTGGGGGAGGGCTGGTTGGCAGTTGTCGACGATAAGGAGAAGAGAGAAATTGCGAAGGGAAGGAGGGAGAGCATACGCGACGCGGGAGGAAGGAGGAGAAAAAGAGAGGACAGGTCTGATTCGATTAGTCCAATCCGGTCCGGCTCGATTTGGTTGGTCTGATTCAGAAAACCCAAAATTAAATTTTTACTCTGCCCTGATACCAAAAACGAGGCCCAAAAATTTTGAAATCTCAGAAAAATTTTTAGAGTCCAAATATATTTTTAATTTTGCCACGTGGTCTTTAAATTAATTTTTAAAAATTAACAAATTTATTGACTTTGAAAAATCAAACTCTATTTCTAAAATTTCGAAAAATTCCAAATAAATTTTCAAAATTTTAATAAAATAAAATATTAATATTTACACATAAAATAAGTATTTTAAAAATTAAGGGTGTTATAATATATATATATATATATATAAAAGAAATTTAACGTTGTTATTTAAAATATTAAAACTCTAAAACTTTAGCAATAAATTTTCACTAAATAAGTTGATAATTGCTCTCAAATCAATGGCCTTAATGGCCATAAGTTATTCTTTGTTAATAATAATAATAATAATAATAATAATAATAATAATAAATTTAATTTATAGTAAATGTGTTTAAAAATATTCCACTAAACAATTTTGATTTTCTTTTAAAATAAATGAGGTCTTGATTTTACTGCCATTAACGTTTTCAAATTGAAAATTATTAAATTTCATAATGAATCACAATTATATTTAATAATTAATATTTTTTCATTATTTAAATTTGAAAGATTAAATTAATTAAAAATTATATTTTGAAAATTAAATTATATAATAATTATATATTATAACTGTTTAAGAAATATAGAAAAATTGTAATAAATAAATTCAATTAAAAATTTTGTCACTTAGCATAATTGTGATATATTTAAAATCGTATATTCTCTTGAATTTGTTTTATAATAATGTGAACCACCTCTTCATCAGAAATAAAAATGGAATATATAGAAAATTAATATATGTATTTGTTGGATGTAATTAATAAATTAGTCTAATTAACCTTTAGCTTTTTTTATCTCTAAATAAATTGAGCTTTCCAGGTATTTATAATAATAATAATAATAATAATAATAATAATAATAATAATTACTTATTATAGTATTAAAGTGTAGCAATTAAATAATTTATAACTTATATATAAATAATTAGAAAATTAATAACTTAATCATAATTTTTAAAGATTATATAATTAATTAATAAAAAATAAAAAAAATTTAATGAAATTACTTAATACACAAATATTAATAATTTTTCTAAATCATAATAAAACAACATAACATGATTAATATTTACCAAAGTAATAATATTAATCATTTATTAATTATACTATAAAAAATAATGAAATTTGAATATTAATATATATTGTTTATTTACTATGAAAATAAAATTTTATTTTATTTTTTCATAATTCATTATATATATAACATTCAATATATATATATATATATATATATATATATATATATATATATATATATATATATATATATATATATATATATATATATCTTCATTAAATACATATTAAAATAAGATAAATAAAAATAAAATAACATTAAAATAAATTAAAATTTATTAAACATATAAAAAGAGAGAGATGACAAAATATTTAACTATATGTAATTACTTTTATAGTATAATTTTAAATTATTTTATTTATTTTAAGATATATAATTCTTAAATTTTTACAATTAAATGAAATAATTAAAAATTTTAGAATTATTAAATGAAGAATTTATAAAATTATTTAAGTATATTTAATATTTTTAATTAGTTAGTCATGAAAATTGTGGTAACAATGATAATAATAAAAATATTTAAAAGAAAATTGAAAAGAAAATTAAATAAAAAATAAAATTAAATACTTAATATGAAAGATAATAATTACTATAGTTATAAAATATAATAATTTTTATATATTAAGTGCTACGTGACAAAACTAAGAGAAAAAATGTCTACGTGACAAGCTTTCTTCTTAGAATGCTACATGGCAATACTAAGAAAAAACCTTATATACTATAAAATTATCCGTGCTAATGCATGTAGTTATTAATAATTTTAATTTATCTATATTTTTTAATTTTAATATATAAATTAATATAATATCTTAAATTTTTATTAATTATTATATATTTTATTTTTATTATTTTTATCTTTCAAACCTTTTAATAAAGATTTCATAATGAAAATAATTAAAATTTACCTATATACAATATAGATATAAAGATACATAATAAGTACAAATATATAACTATATATAATTAATAATTGTTTATTATAGTACGTCCAGTTTATATATATAATTGAAGAATTAATAACTTAATTATAATTTAAAGTAATTAATTAATTAAAAATAGAGAAAATTTAATATCAATATTTGTGTAATTTTATTTACTCCTAGAATTTCCGCATGTGTTAGTAGTAATTATTTGAATTTGGTCTGTAATATTATTATCATGTTGGACCTGTAAACTTAATATTTTAAGTCTGTTTTGATGGATTGGATGAGGGAGCTGAGCTCCCATTTATTATTATGTTGATGAGTATGTGGATGGTGAGCTGAGCTCCCCAATGTATTGTTTATCGTGTTTACAGGTCGGGTGAGTCGAAAACTTCCCGTTGGAAAGTCCATTTTATGGCCGGACTCTGTCCGTTTGTTTTCTTGAATTTGGGCCCAATGGGCCTTAGAGTTGGGTTAATGAATAGTTAAGGCTTACTACGGGCCTCGGGGGCTTTAGGCTGGCCCAGGTCCTAGTGTCGGTCCGGCCCATAGGTTAAGTCGTGACAATATTAACATGAAATACTAGCATAATTTCATTCTATCTCTATTAATCAATTTTATTTGTGGAGTGGACAAAATCAAATTTTTAATTTTAGCTTGACAGTCTATCAATTTCACAAATATGTTATTGTTTTAAATTATTTAATTTAATAGTTGAAAATTTTAAAAAATATATTATTTTACTATTTAAGGTATTTTAGAAAGAAAGGGTAAGTGAATTTTAACTATAAAATTATACCCAACAAATGTTATATACAATTTTATTGAATTTTATATTTTAATAATGATTTTGATTGCAATAATGCCTCAAAAAGAATCGCATATCAATTTCTTATTGAACAAACTAGAAAAAGAAAAAAAATTAATTTAGATTTTCATTTAGAAATTTAAACTGAACAAATCATTATAATTTTTTTTTTATATGAAAGTTTGCCTCGCCATTGAATCTACTTTTTTGATTTTATAAAATACTCGTATATTTATAAGTGAGAAAACACTACACCGATTATATATTATAATTTGCCAAAAATCTTTCATTTACAAAATCTCTTTCTTATTTAATTTTTTTTTTAATTTACAATTAACCAATGACTGGCTTTATTTTGTTAATATTAACAAAATGTTGGATTGAAATTATTTTATGATTATAGATGAAGTTAAGTTGGAATAATTTTTATCATTAGAATTGGAATTGAATTAATAAAGTTAATTGAAAATTTGGAGTTAATTATCTCCTAAAAAATGAATATCTAAAATTAAAGTGGGAGTATTAATATCAACTCTCTTATTTTATATATATATTTAAAATTTCAATTACACATAGTCATCTAACATAGTTAGAATGCAGGTCTTTTCCTTAATATTAATCAGATGGTTGTCGACTTCAAATTTTAAAGTACTTATATTTTGAAAAAGGATGGCGATGTATAATTACACCTAGATTGAGGTCAGTTTGAAGTTGGAATCCAAATGAACTAGTTTAAATTAAATTGATTAAAATCAATGTTGAATTATATTAAAATTAAATGGTTTGATTTCGAATTAAATTAATTTTAAAAACTTAAAAATAAATAAATTAAGTCATCGAATTAGATCAAAATCATAATTAGACAGAGATTAAAACCTCCATTAATACTAAATTGGATTTTAAAAAAATAAAAAGCCATTTTAATCTTCTTAAACCTTAAATTTTAAATCAGAATGAAGCCTAAAATTGATCCTTAATCACAATTAATAATAATTATGTGCTTTATAAAAACTTCATTTGAAATAAATCTTTTGAAAGAAAAAAATTTAATTAAATTCTCACAAAATTATGCATATTTGATTTTTATTTCTTTTAAAATGAAAAGTTTTTTAAGTTAAAAAGAATTAAATTCTTTCATTTCAAATATGGCATTGCTTATATATTATTTTAATTTTTTTTAGCTAATTGGTATGAAATTTCAATATATTATATAGATTTATTTTATATTGAGATTTTTTCAGTAATTTTAAATCAATTTTTATATAATATAATGCACATAAAATTTTTAAATAATAATAAAATATTCTCTAATAAAAATAAATATTATTCACTAAAAGAATTTTTATTCTCACCAACCATTTTAGAAAACCTAATCACCATCATGCACTTGGTAAAAACATCTCCATCATGGTAATAAATTATGGTTTATATCATATATATTTGGCCAACATAACAATAGTTTCAATATTTAATTAGTAGTAAATTCAAATCCTATATTTTTGACATCGAAAAATAACTTTTTTTATTACTGTGGAAAAATTATATTTGGTGAGATTAGAAGTTTAGAACCCTAAAAATTAATTAATTTACATCAGTTAAGTTATTTGATTATTGATAATCTTTTTAAGTGATAAGAGTTAGAAACTGTAACTAATAAGATCCAATTCCCCTTAATACACCACAAAAATGGAAATCTAAATGTTCATTTTCTCCAAAAAAATGGAGGAAGAAAGTTAACAAAATAAATTAAATTGGAATCCAAAAATTAAAATATAGGTTTCCTTTGAAAATTTTATTTGTAATGAAAGAATTTAAATAAATTCTCATATAATTATATTACTTTTAATATATATATATTAATATATTTTTTTTAATTTTTAAAGTTATATAAAATAATTAAATTATTTCAATTTTATTTAGTTCTAAACATAAAAATAGATAAAAACTAAATTAAATTAAATTTTTAAACAGGCAGATAAGATTTGATCTGGAAATTCATTTCTCTCTCTTGCATTTAATACTGATATCAGAGAAAACATTTTTACACAGTTGGGTTATTAATAAGATATGAAAAAGTTATAAAATGTGTTTCTCTCGAATCTTATGAAAGGATTGAAGGTCCATTATCCTCCATTAAAAATTAATTTAATTGATTGTCACTAAAAATAGAAAATAAACCCATTAATTGAATACAATCAATTCGACGTTATTGGATTTTGTTTAGATTTAAAATCTGCAATCTCTTAATTATTTTTAAATTAAAATTTTATTTGTTATTTTAAATATTGTAAAAATTTAAATTTGTCATAATACGGAAAATAGCAATTTTATTTTACTAATATATAAATAAGAAAAATCTTCAGGAATGTTTGCAGCCGATTGCCCCTGGTCAAGCCGTCAGGCCAAGGAGAGTAGTTGGTTTAAGATATAGGTACGTCTTCATGTTCTTGTCCTGTTTTGTAGAAAAAAAAAAATACTCAAAATATAATGAGACTGGAATTTAGACTTAGAATTTATGGTATCGTCGTATATATGATATTTTTTAAAAAAAACTTACTTTATTTAAATAAAATATGAAATAATTAATAAAAAAATTAAGATATTATTTATTTTTATATATTAAAATTAATATATATATATATATATATACAAAATAAATTATTTATATATTAAAATTATTAATAGTGACATGCATTAAAATAAACAATTTCCTAGCTTACAGAGATTCCTCATGGTAAGCTTTATAAGCTATTCTAATGCCAATGGACAACTTCAATTTGCATACTTCTAAATAATATATTAGTATTTAATTTATAGAGACACCTCACACCAAACATTATAATATGTTTTAATACTATTTACAACTTCTCAATAGACAGGGATAGATGCATGATTAATTATAGAGGAAGACAAAATTCAAAACATAGATACCTTAGAAATTGAGACAACTTCTCATTATCCGTAACTTTTTTCATCTTCAGCATCTTCTTAATCGTTAGTATTATCACTATGTTTTTACGAGATTAAAGATAAGAGGGTTTTGTATTTATTATCAACTTTTACATTAACGTTAATTATTTTAATAATTAATTTAATAAATCACCTGATCACTATAAATTATGACATTCATTACATACACACCTCACTATCATTTTAATTTTAGTCACACTTATATCATAATTACCATACAGTACACACTTTTTCACTTTTTTTTTTTCATATCCTTGGACTTACCTCATCAAAAGAGAGCTTTCTCCTTGTACACCTGGACGCTGCACATTGAATAGAGTCCAATTTCGAACAAAATTCGTCACCATTCGGCTTATGATTTTGAATTGTTGGGTCTATTTTTTCAATTTCAAAACGTCAATGTTCGATACACATTTGATATGTTGGAGTTAATTTGGGTTAGTCATTATGAATGAGACAAGTAAATGTTGGTGGACTAAAAAATAATTAATAGGTCACTATTTCTAATAAAACAAATTATTTTCTAAGTTGACTGTGTGGAATTGGCTTAGAAATTTGTTCAAAAGAAGAGAAAGTATGGGTAAATTTATTGGTAAAAAAAGATACGATTTAACATTGTGCAGCGCTGGCACAGAGTTTAACGTCATCACTTTTGAAATTTCATGGAGTACTTCTTTGAATCTCTGTATCGTAGCCATCGGAGCCTTTATTGGTTAACTTAAGAATTGCTTGTTTTTCTTCAACCCTTTCTTTGGAATATAATTATATATTTAAAAAAGAATTTCTTTTGCAATTAAGTGCTTGATCAAGTTATAATTAATACAGCTTTATATTTGGGAAGTGTTTGGTAAAGTTTAAAAAATTAAAGATTAATGGTTATTTTTATAAATTTTAAAAGAATAATAGTTAAGGAATGAAAAATAATTAATAATGTTTTGTAGAAAATTAATAAAAAATTAAATAGAATATAATATTATTTTATTTGTTAGATTTAGTTAACTTAGTTCCTGAGATTAATATTTAATAAAGGATGTTTAATGTAAGATTAATAAGGAATAATTATTATTTTTATAATTTTTAATCTCTCATTAATATTATTTAAATATTTAAAGATATTATATTAATTTTTCACTTATTAATATTTATACCTTATTAAAAGATTAAATGTTAAACTTTTGAATTTAGGTTAATAATTATTATCATATTTATTATAAAATTAATAAATATTAATGTGATAAAAAATTAATATAATTTTTTTTCAATATCTAAATAACATTAATAAGGAATTAAAAGTTATAAGGATAATAACTACTTATTATCAAAAAGATTAAAACTTAGAAAAATTCTTATAGGCATCCAGGTATATATACACCCAACTAAAAAAAAATTAATTCATCTTTTTTATAATATTCAAATAATATTAATGAATAAAAAATTAAAAATTATAAAAACAATAATTACACATTATTAATCTCATAACATAAATTGTTATTTATTTGAACTGAAATTTACCCCTCGGCCAATAAACTTCAAAACTTGTGGTTAGACTTAAAGAGCAATTTTTTATTTTTATATCAAAAATTTAAAAAAAAAAAATAGTCACGAGAAGGAAAGTATTAGTCAAATTCGCAAACAAATCAACGAATTCAAGTAACTCATTAAGCCAATAATTAAAAAATATATATATCTTTTAATGGAGTGAGGAACAACACATCATTATTCAGGCTAAAAAGGTTTATCAATTCAAAATTACAGCAGCTAAATCATATTGGAAATATATTTTGAGAGAATAAAACAAATTGCTTCAAAAGAATCCAATTTCAGAATCACTTGCAAGTCACCCACACTCTACAATGACTATATAATTTGGAGCATTAAAAAATCAGTGTTTCTTATACTCACAAAAAAATTAATTATTTTTGAAATAATGCAAAGAGTGCCCAATAATTTTTTTAGTATTTGACATCCTAAATCCTAATGGATTGGTGCTTTTTGCAGCTCTGATAATGGGCTTGGCCCACTGTACTTCGATATCAATTTATAGAATTTAGTATTGTCTAGCCCAATATACAATTCAACGATTAACGTCCATCTGGGAAAAAAAAAAAAATTCAACCGCCACTAAGGTGGTTGCTTGCCCCTTTGCCGCCAGAGCCGCTGCATTTTCCGGCATATCTACCCTCTCAGAAACCCACAAACCCAACACACTCATTTCTGCAAAACGCGCTGGATACTGCCCTGGGGATCACTCTCTATAGCTGATGCTTGGGGGTGAAAGAACATTGACGCCTTCGCATTTGGTAACCACATTTCTTATTTTTTTCACTTCCACTCCTTTTTTATTTCACCATATGGTAGATGCAACCATAAGATAAAACATTGGGATTGAATTCCCTTTATGAGGAACCTATTGTAATACAGATCAGCTATTATAGAACTCTTCAACTTATTTGTTACAACTCATAACGCAATTGTATTCTTGTCAAACACATATCAGACACCTTTACACTACATTTGGGAGGGAGTGTAAGGAGATAAGGTAAGGTTTTTGTAAGGTAAAAGTAAGATAAAGTAATATATAGAACGTAACGTTGTTTGGGAATAAGGTAAGATAACGATGGTTTATTAATGTATGAAATAAGAATTGATAATAATTAACAATTAATTTATAAAATTTTTTTCAATATCTCAATTTAATGGGTTGAGAAACGGAAAGGTTTAAAGTTTTTTAAAAACTTTCAAAAACTTTACATTCCCTGTAAAATCTCCCTTCCAAACAAGTTCATATATCTTAATTACATTAAAAAAATTTATCCTACCTCCAAAAACTTGCTTCCAAATAAAGTGTTTGTGTATATAGATACCTGGCAATTTCTTTTAAATATGAGGAAAGAACACATAAAAAATAAAAACTGAATATATGTCAGACATGGCTACATGTCCAACATCGAATGGCATTCATTTGAAAAAAAAAAAATCATTTACAAATATGAGAATTGATTAAAAAAAGAAATCAATGTCAAACTCTCGTTTCGAAGTGAGGGGAATATGATTTCAAGCTTAAAATAAATTTATGAGGGTGGTGCATTTTGATCTCAAAAATGAAGTTATCTAAAATGTCAATGTATACATGACCAAGGAAAAATCCAAGTTCTGTGGAGGATATGTAGTAAACTATATATTAAATGCTTTCATGCAGGAAATGTTCCTTATATTTTGAATGCAACATCAAGTGAAGCTTTTCTAATTTTTAATTTCTGCAGTTGATGGGGAGTAAGTGGGAAGTATCCAAAGCAAACTACCTTATTGATCAATTTTATACCTCTAAATATGTGAGGATCCATTTGATAGAAAGGCCAAAGAAGAAATTGAGAGGAAATTGGCAGCTTTTCTCCAATAGTGAGTCATCATATGCAGAATGTACTAGATGACATATAGAATTTTCCCTTATGAGAACTATAGTGTGTCATCCTTTTAAAATCCCAGGGATGTGAACCAGCATATTGAAGATTTTTGTCAACGATACTCGTGGCTCACTGTCTTTTTGTTATATGTACGCTAATCTTTTGGAAGCAATGCTAATGTTTCAGATAAATCAGCGTATATAAATTGATAAGGATGGCAGTTGTAGTCTGATTATGACTGCTCATAATTTCCTGTGAACTATCCATGAAGGATAAGAATAAAAACTAAATAAGGGATTAGGTTTTTAATGATAAATTGTTTCTTCTATTTCCAGGATATTTACAGGCCCAAGTGGGATTTGAAAAGCTTCTGGATAAGAAATTGCGATTAACAAGCATTACTTATCCACGGATATTGAAAGGCTAAACTTTTTTGGGTTGCTGTATATGATTCCTTTCCATTTCTCTGGCCCACTTTTTGTTTCTAATTTTTGTTAATGTTAAAATTCTACTAAATTCACTACCATATGATATTTCCAATCTCAGAATGGATATAGTACAACCCCTTCTGGACCCAACAAGCAAATAATATCAATAACCACTTTCAATTGGCATAGCTTTACTGGCTTCAATTCAATGGATCACTACCATTATTATAAATAGGAGTGTGGATGGGATTTTGAGATAAAACCCATCATGTGCTCTCCTCGAGTAGATTTGCATTGCAGGCGTCCACCCTTGGGAGAATGTATACACTTCTTTTGAAGGTGACAATATCTGCCATCTGGTGCTTCCACGGTGTTGAGAAATTCTGCTACCTTTCTTAGTTAAATCTACATGGTCCCTGCTCTCTATTCTCGCTCAGCAATCATTTCCATCAATAACCGAAATTGGAAAGAGAACCGCACTAAAATGCTTTTACCAGCAATAATTGAAAAGGCTGAATTTAGAATGTTCTGTATACTACAAATTACCATCATATTTACAGATGGGCGTAACATTTAGAACATTAGCTTTTACCAACCTAAATTCGCAGTATTTGGTAGCTCCCAACTAAATTAACGTCAAAACTTGTAAGGCCTAATGAAAGGTCCATCTCCCTTCCAATACCAGTCTTAGTCTGGCAGTCTCCTCACCCATTTCCGCCTCAATTCATAGCAGCAGGTAGATTGGGGGAATTTGGCAGTGACAAATCTACCTCTCAGTAGCCTCTGTAACTCTTCTTCCTTGCCAGATAGGTCTTGTCAGATACATATACTCAAATCTTATCCTCCAACAAGAATGAATTATGCCAGGATCTGACGCCAAGGGTTGAACTGCATACAATGTAAGCCCATTATAGTTCTGCAGCTTCAGCTGCCATGGACTTGGACACAGGAAAGGAAATGGTATACCATCAAATTAGCCAGCAAACGGTAGACAATGGACTCAGAAGTAAGGTGCAACCACACCATCTACATGCTCCTTCATGAAATTACCCGATAGAACCAGGAATTGCAATTTGCAGAACATGACTCCCATTCAGCTGGATACTAGTACTTTAGCTCCGAAAGGTGACTGGGACAAGCACTTAAGATCGAAGGCACATTCCTACCACATACTGGGGAGTTTTTCTGGCCATTCCCAGTCAAAGAATTGTCACCATGTTGCGATTGCAATACAGGAACTGATGAATTAGCTCCCTTGGCATTTGCTGAAGTTGTTCTCAAGATACCTATAGGTGGAGCACCAGCAACTAACAGGGGAGACTGGTTGCTAGAAGGCATTTGTTGCCCTTGTGGTGCTAAATTAGACTTGGAATTTCGCCCAAAAGATATCTGGCCTTGTGGAGCTCTTCCTTGCTGCTGAGTAACATTAAGAGTTGGGGTGTTTGAAACCATGAGTGGGGTAAGAGGAGCTTGAGTGGTTGGGGTCTTTGGTGAGTTTGCCCACTGGGGATTTTGGGGAGAGCTATTGCTTTGGGCTAAACTTTCTGAAAGTATAGGGTTATTTGAAAATTTGGAACCAATGGAAGATGAAGGCAGACTGTTAGTCATCAGTGTTTTACTTCGAGCTGCTCCATTAGGTCGGTGTTGCTGTTGGTGCAAAATATGTTGCTTTTGAAGCTGAAGTAATTGGTGCTGCTGGGAATTTGAAGAATTAACAGCAACTGAAGAATTTGTGGTTGAAATGATGGGGCAAGCAGGCCAGTTCCCGGTGAAAGGAGAAGACGCAAAGTTAAGAGTTCTAGCTGAATTATCAAAATTAAGTTCTTGCCCAATACCCGGTGACTTTCCCACCATGGCCATTTTTCCATCATCAGGATTGGCAGCATTGGCTCCAGTCTTCCCTTCAGATACCTGGTGATTCTTATTTTGTGTGGATTGGGATGCAGATACAACCTGGTACTCCTGGCAAGTCATGTCTGGAAGGTTTTGTAAGATCGCAGGATTTTGTGACATGGATGAGAAGTTCAGGTTTGAAGGTGTGTTGCTTCCATTGAAAGAGGCAAATGACAATGCAAATGCTTGAGAAGGGACCATATCTACTCCACTCTTCAAACCCTTGTCCTGTGATTGATGTTGTTGTTGCTTCTCACCATGATTGCCAGCGCCACTCACACCAAGAGTTGTTGAGGGCATTAAAGTGAAGTTTGGCTGAAGAGGAACCATGAATATCTGGCCATGAACACTCTTTTGAGAGTGCAAGGCGCGGGCGTCAGAAATTGTTGGGCTAGCTTCCCCACTCTCATTTTCAAGCTTCCGAGGTTGATGGGATAGCACATGCTGCTTCTGTTGCTTCTGTGACTGCACAGTTGTTGAGGTCAAAAAGTTATTACCACTAACCTGTGTGCCCCGGGGCTGCTGAGTTTGCAGTTGTTTGTGGGATAATGATGAGCCACTCAATGAGCTTGCATTCTGACGAACTGGTTGGACCAGAGGCTGAGAGTGAGACTGTTGCTGCTGGAGCTGGGAGGGATATGGCATCTGAGATGAGTAGAAAGACCCATTATAGAAAGGCAATGCTGAGGCAGAACTTCCACCTGTGATTGCTGGCGGGATTCCAATGGGAGTGGAAATAGGGAATGAGTAACCATTGTTAGGAAGTATTGTCAAGTATGAGGCTTTATTTTCTGCCAAATTTGGGTAACTAAATCTCAAAGCTGCAGCTACTGCTGGCAATGCTGAAGAATTTGTTGGAACTCCGGCTATTGCATTACCAGATAATGATGTGTTGTTGACAGAGGCGGCAGATTTAGAAGGCCCAGTTTGAATTCCTGTAGCTGCTACTGGTGCTTGATGCTGGGTAAAAGAGAAGATGAAGGGAGGGCCATGCTACAATTTAAAATGATAAGGATCAATGACTATACAAGAGATGCCTCTAGATCAAAATATAAACTGGAACAACAGGACAAGATCTATGGGCCGAGTCAAAAAACGAATTACAATGAACAGGATAAGACAATACCATCAAATTACCAGCTGAGGCTGGCTGTGGAGATTGATGAAGCACAAGCTGCTTTTTCTGTGCTGTGTCTATGCAGTTGGCCCCCTCAACATTTCTATCTTTCCTAGTTAAAACTGGAAAATTTGCCACAACCTGCCCTTTGTCCCGGGCAGTATTGGCATTCACAACTGGAAAGCTCCCTTGCAATGGATTTCTAATAATCATATTCTCCATTGAAGACATGGCATTGGCATTATTGGGTTTGGTTCCATGAACAGTTGCGGCGCCAGCTGCTGGTTGCCAGAAATTGTTCATCTTTGTGAATTGCTGATGCAAGCAAATGTTGCTAGCAATATAATGGTGGGTAGAACATCTCTTCGAGCGAGGTTGAGTAAGACGAAAACGAGGAGGCTGCCCCTATTTTGAAAATTCAACAGCAAATTTAATAATGATTGATAATTCGGGGGAGGGGGGGAAGATATATGTCTAAGTTGTAATCCTGACGAACAAACACATGATACCTGTGTTGCTGTGGATGATCCAGTAGTCCCATCCATGGGCACGACTGTCTGGAAGGGAGGCATGTATCTGTCAATAAATATAAATTACTTTTGTTGCCTCAACTAGATGTATTCTCAACAGTAGTATCAAAACTAATTACAATGCGAGAAGAAATAGTCTAAATAATAAAATATCGCACCCAAAAGGCGGAAGACCACTTGGCCAACTAGATACAGCAACTGGTAAATGCGCTAAGCTGGATTCAACTAAGGAAAAAAAAAGGGGAAGAAAACAAGAGAGAGAAAAATGCAGTCAGATTTTTGGATCAGGATACAAGTTAAAATGATAGTTACAGGCATTACACTTAACGCCAGGTTGAAACGTTGAATACCAGTTGTCTCCAATTTAGAAATAGCAGCTTTAGGTGGTTGTTTCTGCTGTAATTTGGTAGCATCGTCATTGCTACAGTCGTGATCCAGCTTCTCCAGATCAAGCTTTAATTTAGGCTTTTCTCCAATTACCTTTATCTTCTTATCTTTAACTTCCGCAACTGCTGCTTCCTTCACCGATTCTTGTACCTGTTCTTCGTTTTTAACCTTATTTTCTGTCTTCTGCAATAGAAAGTAGAAGAGCCAGTGAGTTTAAAACAAAAATATAGAACATCAAAAGAGTCCAATTTTTGAACTATAACTGGGAAAACGAAATCAGTTGAAAATCCAAGTGTGTACTCACCATTTCCACATCCTCGGAAGTGTGCTTAGGATCCGATGACAAATCAATAAAGCCATCTCGTTCTGGAGAAGATACCATAGGAGGAGGTGCCTGTTAGGAAGGCACTAATCTTCTTTGAGAAATTTTGACAGGAAAATACTAACCAAAGTCTAATCAAAATGCGACAAGAGAGATTCTAACCATCAAATCGATCTTGAACGTCTCCTTGCGCTGGCCCTCTACTTCTGATGTATTTGAAATGCTGAGAAATCAGAGCAGAAAGTATAGTGGGAAAAATCAGATATCCCGAAAGGACCACTGGCAAAAAAAGAAAGAAAACAAAAGCTTCTTTGATGCTCACGCTTTTTTCACTGTTGAATCCTGGAAATCAACATCCAATTTAGTGCAGGAAGCCAATTCCTCCTCTGGTGACACAGATTTTTCGTCGCTAGCAACTCCAGGTTCTTCAATCGCCGATTTAGAATCCACTTGCTTAATTACCTCCTCTTGCAATTCTGGTGACTTGGACGCAGCTCGAGAATCACCCGTATTACGCGAATCTTCACAAGGTTCCACATTATATGTTGAAATTTTCTCCACTTTTGGTGAAACAAGTTCCATTTTCACAGGCTGCTCGCTTTCATCTTTAACTGAAGAAGCAATTGAACTGTTTTGGAATGTTGCCGATTCAGCCTCTAATTTTCGCTTCTTTGAAGCTGTAAATACAATTGCAAGGATTAAAAACCATATACAAACTCGTCAAAAAAGAGAGGAAAATAATCTGTACAATCGAAGTTGCAAGCTAAATACTCCCACACGCACCAAGGATGGGATCGGTCGTAGGGCTACTGTTTTGGGAGAAAAACGAGCTCTGGACAGAGACTGGGGTCAGGGATGACTTGGAATCGTGAATAGCACCATTTGCATCCTTAGATTCAAGCTTCTGCAAAGAATTTTCAGCGTCATTCTCCTCCTTGGAGCCCTGTGATTGCTTCATTAACCCATACAAAACCTCTGCGATCTCAATCTCGATATCCTCGTGGACCGTAGATTTCCACACTTTGGAAAAACGAGTCTTGGGTCCATTGAGTTTCTGCAAATAGAATAAACGCAACAATCCGAATCCTTAATATTCCTTCAAGGTTAATGAAAATGAAACTTGAAAGAAACTAAAAGACATGAGCCAACCATCTTCTTTCTAACTGAAATGTCCGACGATGAAGGTGGCGAAGCCTCAGCGCTCCGACTCACCGATGAAGTGGAAGCTCGCCGGTGTTTGAGGTCTTCCCCAAATCCACCATTTCCTGAAACCCAACTCTCGTGCGACCTTTTCACAGAAGCTGCAAAATGGGGGGGAAATAAAAATTTAACAAATCCAACAAACCATATCCAAAAATTCAAAAAAAAAAAAAAAGATCCAAGACAACAAATCCTCAACCTGAGCGAGCCTTCCTCGGTACAGACACACCAATCATTTCATCAAGGACCTTCAAAGATGGCACTTGTCTCAAACCAACTCCCGTCGGAGGCAGGCTCTTCCGGTGGCTGTGGCTTGGAAGCACCGAGGAAGAGGATGTTGCATTGGGAGGAAGCATCCGAGACACTCTACCGTCATCAATTTCATAGTCCTCTTCATCACAGGCGCTCTCTTCCGTTGTTTCTTCCGCTTCTTCTCTGCTAATCCCTAGCACCAACCCATCTCCTGGTCTCCGCTTATTCCTATTCAACAAATCTCGATCTCTTAGCCTCGCTGATTCTTGCAACTCTATATGCCCATCCTCTTCTGCGACAAAAACAGCAAACCAAATGTAAATCCATTAAACATGAAACATTAATTCTATAAGTACATAATAAGAGATTAGTAGTTTACCAGGAGAATCTCGATGAGGGGTACTTATGTGTTGCCTTCTTGACAATCCACTAAAAGCAACCATTTTTGATCTTCTAGTTTCTCTGCTTCTATCCATAACCTTTATCTTCTCTCATGAAATCTAATTCACTAGCCAATATGTCTCGAAAATCTAAAAACTTCCAGAGGACTAACCACAGTGCCGGAAAATTTCACCGCAACCGCCGGCGATATAAGCTAGAAAAACTTGCAGAGTCTTATTTTCTCCACCCGAAAAAGGAGTCCTTGAGAACAGAGAAACATGCAAGGAACACCGAACCAGATATGAATTCTCTCTCTCTCTCTCTCTCTCTCTCTCTCTAGTTCTGACCCCCGAGCGCCTTCTCTTTTCACCTGGTTTTTGTGTTTGTGTTCTTTTTGTGCTCTGTATCTTCTCATCTTTTTCCTTCGTATGTCCACTTACTCACGCCATGCCTACTCCAGCCCAACGCTCAATGGCTCAGATTCAATACTGACGACTTAGAGTTGCATCACCTTTGGATCAATACCCAATCCAACGGTTGTCGTTAGCCAATGCCAACATGGCAGATACGTCCTTGTCTGACCGAGTTATAGCCGCTGCCTCAAGAATAGCCACGTGTCGTCTTATATTTATCTTGTTCAGCCGCATTCACAAGCTGCATATCTAATCACGCGCTCTCGGCACGGGGAAAGACAAGTTCTGCTTGCTTCACACTTCATTACTGGATCCCACAGAAGGGTACAATTGTCAATTATTCATTCGTTGAGGAAGCGAATGCAAATATCCGGTTGCCCGTCGCCAATTAAAAAGTCGAACATACAGTACATAAAAGACGTAGCAATCACGTGGGAATCGAGTCCGAAATGACCGCTCCAGCCGGTCACACTCAGAATTATAACGCCGCAAACGGGGCCCACTCCAATGGATGAGATCCGAAAAAGACGTCTTTTGCTTAGGTGGGCCCTTATTGGAAACTGACGGCTTAGATTGTTTGTTGTGAGGTTGGGCCACAAACGGCCGTCAGATGAGAATCCGACGTGGGTGTCCCTTTACTTTGACGAACCATCTTAAAAAAGAGAGTCTGACCTGGCTCCACCCAACCACCTGCCTCGTGCTTCCCAAACAAAAGTAATATCGCAACCATTGGTGGTTTTCAATCGAGCGGTCCACGATCTAAGGGCAGCAGGGATGCCGCATCCGAGTCACCATCACAGAAGTGTGGCTTGTGAAAAAGATGCTCCCTAAGCTAGTTGGAAGGAAATTTTCACTGGTTTGGATGCTGATGTGTCAATGGATGACGTCATCAATGGAGCTGACATGAAGGGTGAAGGATAATATGCCGGCGTTTACAGGAGAAATTACATGCTATTGCGAATCTAATTATTTCATAGTAATTATTTTTTTAATTAATTCATAAGTTTTATCACCACTTAAAATTATATTTTACAGTTATAATAATTAATAAATCAAATTTATAAAAATTTTTATTGTAATTTATTTTTTTTTATAAAATAAATTTTATATTATTAACAAAAAAGTAATAAGATTTAATTTAATGGTAACACAATAAAAATTAAAATAAAATAACCATAACAAAAACCTTAAACAAAATTATAAACCCTTATCTTATTATTGCTAAAACTTCATGAATAATGACATTATTTTTTAGAAGGAATAATGGAATTATTAAATTTAGAAGAAAATCACATAATTTAATAAAGATATATTTAATAAGTCAAAATATGTGGGTCAAATGGTTAGTATATGACAATAATTTAAAATTAGTTTTATAATTTAACAATGTCATCAAAATTCAACTTAAAAATGAAATGACGAGTGAGGAATAATTGCAATTTTGAAAAAAAAAAAAAAGTGGATTCCTTTCGAAACTTAAAATTAAAGGGTAAGAAAAATTTGGCATTCTATTTCATTCAATTAAAGGTGATGGAACATGAAGACTGTTTGACGAGTTACATTATTGTAGCAAGCAACATCTATGAGGTAGGGCATGGGAATAAAAATGATGGGGTCAATCCATTTCCATGATTGTCTTAAGGAAAGACAAATATTAAATGTTATTAATCCATGATTTCTACTTTTTAATTTTCATTATATTAAAGTGAAAATAAAGTCTTTTTTTTTTAATTATAATATATGAACACACACAAAATATATACACTAATTACAAGAAATACATACAAATTATTAGATTTAATATACCAACACTCATATCCAGATAAGTACTAATTGAGAAAAATCTTGACAAGACTTATAAACTCACTCATTTTCTTTCAATAAATATTGACACATACATTAAAAAAAAATCAAATTTTTTTTTTAATTTTGAAAATAATATATATAAAAAAAATAAAATATGTTTATCTTGCATTGGATTGTTAAAGTAGAAGTGGTAATGAAAGTACTATTCAGTGATATTAGTTACTTTATTAGCTGATAACTATCACATATTAAATATTAGTAATTAGTTATTTTATATAATAAGTATTTAATAATAATGATTGTTAAATATAAAAATAATATTATTATTTTATTAATATAATCAAAACATTTACTTAATTTTTAAAAGTTATAAAAGATAATTTTTTAAAAGTTACTCTATCAATTTTTTAAAATTAATATAAATATTATACTATCAAATAATATAAATAAAAAATAATATTTTAATTATAATTAAAATATTAAATATTATTCTAAAAATTATTGCAGAATAGACTCGGAACGTGTAAGAATAATTTCTATTACATTGGAATAAGATTGTCATCTCTATTTAAAGATGTTATGCAAAATTAAAAGTGTTGAAATTCTATTGTGTAGATATGAGAGAGAGTTGGGAAGGATAATTATGCCTGGAAATTTGTTATATAATTAAAAATGAACTCAATATGCATACAAGGTGGATTTGGTCCACGCATTGAAAAATGTGGAAAAAGCATATTTCCAATGGTCACAAATTAATAATAAAATCATGGTTTAGGTAATGGGTGGCTTTTTTTTCATATAGTTTAGTCCACAAACATTCAAACAATTATTTGTAATTTATTATTTATATGAAAAGAATGATTAAAATCAAAGCAAAGAGTCCATTATTTTATTAATAAAGTACATTTCATGGGTCATTTTTATAATTGAAGTGATTTTAATAATACTCTTATTCACAATTAAATTAATAAAATAATGATTAAAAAAGCATGCTTCTTTGGCATTCCAACACAATAATATACACTTGCCCAATGCAAAAGTAATTTTATAATTTAATGCCGCGCTAATAAGCACTCAAGAGGGTATTTTTATTTTTATTTATTTATTTATTTTGTCTAAGAAGAGGACAAGTTGTGAGCTTTGTCCAAGTTTTGGACATCACCATATTAATTGGTCAAGCAATATACAAGTTGGAACTATAATATTATATGTTCTGTAATATATATTTATATGTATACCAAAAGATAATATTTTAATATGCATTTTTGAATTTTTTTCTTATTGTAGATGGGATTTTCTTCTTTATTGTATTGGGATGTGAGGATACTAATTTAGTGTTTCTCTGAGCTGGAATGGAGGATTCTATTGCACTAATGCTATTTTTTTATTATATAAAACAGGATTTAGACAATAATTTTGAGATTTATATGACTTTTATCTAGGCTTTGACTTATTTCATGGATTTTAAAATAAAAAGAGGAGAAATTATGAACTTAAAATGGTAGAATATGCGAAGAAAATAATTAAAATAAAAGCATAAAGTAAACTACAAATGAAAAATTTATATTATATATATATATGAAAAGTTGAAGGGGTTAGAGAATTAATGGAGATTGAGGAAGACAAGTCCCATTTTAAGTTTATTATTATTATTATTATTATTATGTCAGACTTTGAGGGTTAAGGGAAGGCCCCCTTCCAGTCGCTGACCCCAAGTTTTCCATTTTTCTCCTCGGGGCCCATAAGCCACAACCTAAGCCCAGCATACGTTTTCTGTCATTTTCCCCTTTTTTTTTTTTCAATCGTTGTCGTGTTTTTTTTTTTATATAAAAAAAAAGAAAACGAAGAAAAATTTTCTATTTGGTTGAATTGCTAAGAAGTACATCATAATACAAATAATTATATATTCAAGAACGAAAGAACAATTTAAACAAAGGATCCGTTGTATAATAAGCAGAGGGCATCGCAATTTTAAAAAAGAAAATCCATATTCAATTTCTTGAACAATCAAAGGTTGCCATGCCCTCAAAGGGAGAGCAAGAAATTCCTAAGGTTTCCAAGAAAGTAGAAACTCTCTTTAACAATTTTAACCACAAAACAAAATCCTATAAAATGGGACAAATAACACCAAATCTATGCTATGACTCGGATCCATAAAACCCTGAAAAAGAAAGGGCAACAAAATTCGATGGCTGTGTAAAATACAAATAAAAAAAGAAATTGCAACACCAACAGAAAATTTCCAATAGGTAACCGACTGGGTTAACTTTTTGGCTTAAAGAAAATAAAAACTTAAAACAGGAGTGGTTCCAAAGTGATTTTGCTTGGAGGGTGTGGCAGGGAAACCGGGCCAGAATTCTATCTAATCCGCTAGTCTTTGCTCACATCAAATGACTTCGGAATCGCTTAAACAGTGAGGTTGATGATGGTATTGATTGTGGCTCTTTTTAGTTTAAAATCAAAGTAGGGAGACAATATAATAACCCACCTTTACAAGTAAGCAAAAGCAGACCATCTTTCATTTTATCAAAGGCTTTATCACTCGGGCCATAAAATTCAAAATAGCACTCTTGATCCAAAAGGAGCCTCTCAATACCAGTTCCTTTTTGTCCCGTCGGTGGTGATCCTCACCAAAAATGCTTTTATTACTTCCGCAAAAGAATTGAACCCATTGCTTTCTGGAAGCTTCTAAGAAATTGTTCACATGCAACTTAGCTCTCCCTCCCACACACAATTCCTTAGCCAAAGAGCAGGACAATACCTCCAGCGTATTCAAATCGTAGGCAATCAATTGAAGCATTGTTGGTAAGGTCTCAATTGGCAAGCTTTGAGCATATTTAGTTAAAATGCTGATAAGGTCCAGTGAACTATGCACATCATCAGATGCAAATAGAATCTCAGATAAAGAAATGCATGAGTCCCATCATATGAACCATTGTTGAAGAAACAAAGTGGAGCTAACATCTCTCATTATTAGAATGTCAAATATCATAGTATTTTCTTGTGGATACTAATTTAAGGAACTTCTATCTTGAGACAATATGAAAAGGATCCATACTCATGAGAATTGACTGAATTTTAAGCTATGTTGAGACAATATAACAAGGAAAAATTTTGAAAACTGCTATACATATGACTTACAAAAAGGCTCTTTTTCATGTCTCATTCAAAATATCCACTGCTATCCTATTAATTTCTGAAGTGCCTTTCTCATTAGTTATAGACACTGCACATCACAAATTTGTCCTCAAATGGAAACTCAAAGCAGAAATTCACCCATTACATCTGTGCACAAACAACGGTCAAACCTTCAGCAATTCCTGAAAGACATAGCTCAAAGTCAGTACATGTTAACCATAACATGAAAGTAATAAAATAAAATGTAAATGAAAATAATCTTTCAAGCTGTGGTAATGGGAATCCCATAACAATGAAATAGTCAAGATGGACAGTAACCAGAGTGCAGCACTCTTGGATTGTATCTGACATCACCCTCAACCAGAGTGCTCTGGTGAGGATAAGTTTGCATATGCAAAATGATAAAAAGTAGCATCTTTATTTATTCTGATATGACCGTATTCTTGTTTGACAGACATGAAAGTGCCACTTTCCCATGAATGAGCTACAGTATCATTACCCATATTATTTCTTGCAATTTCACAAAAAATCTCAAATTTAACAGCTATATACTTAAATTTTATCACAAATTTCAAGCTAACCAGATATAATGTTAATTTATTTCACAATTCCTTCACAAGACTGGTGAACTTTTCAGTCAGCTATTCTATCTCAGCTTTGACTTTTTTTATCCTTTTGAAAACCTATGATTTTAAGCCATTTTCACTTCTTTTCAGGATTTGTATTTTTGTTTGCTAAGCCACATTTTTTCTGCTTTTGACCCAAATTCCCAACCCAACCTGGCCGCTCACCAGCCCAAGTCAAAACAATCCAAAATCCCTTCGTATTTGATCTTGAGATTGGTAGAGAACCAAAATGCAAAAGTTTCTACCTCTAGTTGAAGGAATTCAAGACTTAAGATCTTTCCCATGGTTCCAGAGAATGCAACATTTATGACATCTATGCATTATTCATGCAGGGAAAACAAGCAGCTGAAATAATAATGATAAATCAGTATAATTAACAAGGATATACCTTTTCCTTTTGCTTGAAGATGGTGTCAATCTTCTTCATATACTCATCGGTTAGCTTCTGGAAGAAGAAACAATGTCAACTCAGAGTGCTCAAAAGCTGGAATGTGGAATCTATTAAGTTATTTATTCATCATGGGGAAATGACAAGAAGATACGGACTGAGGAAAACATGAAAAAGAATAAGACAAAAATAGGAAGAATTAAAAAACTTCAAATCCCAATGCTTAAAATCAGATATTAGCACACTATCACGTAATAAAAACATCATCTAGGTATTCCCAGCAATATCAAACGCAACATGCCACTCTGCCATTGAACTATTTGATTTTTTTTTTTCCAACACACATGAGTGTTTCCCAAAAGCATCTATCCAAGTCAAGACTGCAAGAATAGGGTTATATAACATAGCAGCACAGGGTAAGCAACAAACTAGCAAGAACTAAGAGCTACTTTCAAGAAAATCTCCAACCATATGGTGCTTGTACTGATATATCTCAATTCTGAGCAATATTTCTCCATTAGCATGTATAACAACTCCCAAGTAAACATGAAGTGCCTTGTATGTGTAGAAAAAACCAGTCATATTGCTGAAGGAATTTGTTAGCGGAGATAATTTTATAAACACTAAAAAAATTGCACACCAAACTGTATTATTAAAAGAAGACATCCAAAATCATCCCCAGATGATGAACCACAAAAAGTAAAGCAGTAAGTTACCTGCAAGTCACTGGACAAGTCCTTCACATTGTCCTCTGAGAGCTTTTTTTCCTGAAAAAGAAAGAAGGATTATGATACTAACTATTTAAAAAAAAAAAGAATTAGATCAAACCACCTCGGGAGATAAACCCTCCACTCCCTCCCCTCTCCTCCCACCGCCACCCCCCCCACCCAACACCCCCAAAAAAAAAACCCAAAATAAAAAAAAAAAAAGGGTAGAACAATGTCTTCTTGATTCAAACCTTCTCCAGTTTCTCATAGGCTTTCAGTGCTTCTCTTCGGATATTCCTCAGTGCCACCTATAAATGATAGATTAAGAAAACATAATTTAAGTAAAATATTGATGACTTTAATGCAATCTAGTAATCATAAGACCATAAATGAACTAGTGCATTCAGCAGCCAGCTTGTGAACAAAACAAATGCAGTAAAAACTTGTTTCCAAAAACTAAGAAAAATGAACAATTTTAAACCTAAAAACGATGGGTTAAGAAAGATAATTTTAAGTAAAATATTGATGACTTTAATGCAATCTACTAATCCTAAGTCCATAGATGAACTAGCGCATTCAGCAGCCAGCTTGTGAACAAATTCAGTAAAAACTTGCGTTCTTTTACTAAGAAAAATGAACAGCTTTAAACCTAAAGTTTAGGCTCTTTTAATAAATAAATCAAACAAAAATTTAATATAGGTGAACTCGATTATGTTCATGAACAAGCTGCATTGTAGTTTTCATTTCCATTTAATAGGACACCCATAGTTTTAATTCTCATGTGTGTGCCGCCTCCTTGGGCCTTTCTTGTAGGATAAGGCTTTAAATAATCAGATTAAAGCTTTTAGTCCACATCCTTTGTTGGCTTGGCTTGGCTTCAAAGAAATACAATCAGCCCAAATATTTCATCAAGCCAAACTAAAATCAAACTCAAGCTTAAGTGGAATAAAATCAAACCAAACTTGGAAAAGGCTTCTTAAAGCTTCAAGTCAATCTTGAGATGAGTTCAAGCTTGACTAAGAAATGACCAAACCTAGCTTAGACAGCTAAGAACCCGTTGACTCAGTTGAACACCACCATTAGCCAACATCTACATGCAAATGATAATATAATAAAAGAATTCAACTTTCGAATCCATCTATTAAATAGATTGCATGATGCCAGCACCAAACCTAAGAATGTATGCCTTTCCAAGTTTTCTGAAAAAAAAATCACGGAGAAAAACACATACTTTTACATCAGTTCTAGATTCCCTAACCCTAACGAACTCAATTATGAGTTAGATATACATTCTTGTAGGTCCCATAAGATTTTCCTATCTGAGCTTATTTCCCTAAGAGTGATCATTACAGATCATACATAACTGATCTGATTACAAATAGTAGCGAGTTATCCAATTTTAAATCATTAACTAAAAAATGATATGTACCTTTCCTTCTTCAGCCTGTTTGGCAACCATTTTTGACAACTCCTGTGAACCAAAAAGACGAAAGAGATAAAGAAACAAATGAAGTTAAATTGACCATAAAATCTCCAGAAGCATTAGAAAGAACTTCTCCAAACCATCTTAAACAAGTGCTCTATTTCAATTTTCATCATGCTAAATAAAACAAATTTAGTATGGATTTTCTCTTCATTTTTGTTTGGTAAAGGCATGTGCCAAATGTCTAAAGTTACATTCTCATGGATGTAGCAAAGTGTAGAAAAATTACAAAGCAAGAGCATAAAATGAACAAGAGCTTTTGCCAAGATTGGGTTGACCACTTCCATACTGAAAATTTAACTACTGATACAGCAGAACTGAAGGTCAGGACCATCCAGTCAATTTCATACAACTGAAAAGATGTATATTTATCTACTCATATCCTCTGAGGCATGATTATGATTATTAATAGTGAGTGTTGTGTGTGTGTGTGTGTGTGTGTGTGTGTGTGTGTGAGAGAGAGAGAGAGAGAGAGAATTTTTTTGAGGGATGAAGAGATGTCATGCCAATGAAGTGGAAATCAATGATGAGCTCCAAGAGGTATGGAACTATAGAAACACAGTATGAGTAGGAATGCTGTATCCAAAATACAGAAAAATAGAATAAAACAACAAGGTAAAACAAATATTTCCTATGGGATTCTTGATTACATAGATACAATAATCATGGCAAATTCAACTTTCACATGTTACCATATGAAGTGTACAAATTAATAGAGTGGATTAAAGGCCTCAGAGACCTTTTGGTTTAAATTAGTTGCCACTTGCTACATCCCACAAGACCAAAGGAAACTACCTTCCTTCTTTCTGATGTCAATTGAGGAAGGGACAACCGTATTACTTCTCCATCATTATTTGGAGTCAAACCAAGATCAGAGCTGACAATGGCCTTCTCTATAGCCTTAAGGCTGGCATGCAAGAAGTAACAGATCAGCAAACGGAACAAAATAGTCAACAAAGATTTAGTACCATCTGTGATTTCACTACATATTCTGTGCTAGCAAAAAAATTTTGTGAAAACTGCCAGTCCTACTCTCTAGTACTTAGTTGACAACAGGAATGCTACACTTTTAGTATGCATCCTATATCTATTCCACAGAAGAGTAAATCAGCATAGTTTGATGGTTCTCAAAGATTCCAAGTTTTCTTGTCTTTTGCTTTTTGCAATACCTGGATTTGTCATATGGCTGGACCAAAAGAGAACTTGCATCAGGAGTATTGATTTGAGCTATGCTTTTCAAGCTGACTGGACTTCCATAATACTCCACCTGTAAAAGCATAGTTTCATAGCTTTTCACATCAAAATTGAACACTTTAACAGAACAGTAAATTATAAAAATAGTATACGTTCCATAAGAAGTGTTGCACAAGCCACCTCCTTTCTGCTATGTTAAAGACTGAGTGCATGTTTAACAGAAAAGAGATTGCTTGGAATAACATTTAATACCATTTGTATAAATGAATAATAATAATGATGATAATAACAGAAAATCATCACATATTTTTCTTCCTCACTAAAACGATTCTCTCTATCTTTTTTTTAAATGATCATAAATTCATAATCACGAGGACAGTTACACAAACTTACACAGAATTTATACCTCAATCTTATCTAGTATTGCTGGGTTTGCTCTGCCAGTCCTTACAGAATTAAAGTTCGTTCGAACTGTTTCAATAGTCTTTTCCATCCTCGCTTTCTGATAATAACCAATGCCCTCAATCACTACTAAAAGTGAATCAAGAAAATTCAGAAGGCTTTCAACTATCACCTATTTGGCCATATAACAACTCTACTAGAACCAATTACCGAAAATACTTACAGCATCCTTTTCAATGGAGGACTTCTCCGCTTCGATTTCTTCAATGGTTGCGCACCTTATCACTCCTCTTCTGCATGTCAAGTAAAATTGCATATAAAATCTCAATCAAGTACCTAGGAAGATATAAGTGTCTCAAACAGTAAAGAACCAATCTATTATTGAGCCAATTGCAGAGCACAGCAAGTAATAGCAATAACAGGACGTCGAGTAAAGGCATATTTTACTTGCCTCCTGTGAAACAACTGTTTCCCGACAATAGGCTTGCAAGAAAGTTTGGATGCACCGGCGTAGTTAGAAGCAGAGGCCCAGAAGCTCACACCGGCAGTATCACAGTGGTGTAGTCTAGGAGAAGAGCCTGGAAGAGAGAGGAGGGTTTTGGGAGGGTTTGGCTTGGATTGGAAGATGGACCGAAGCGATGTCGCTGGAGAGAAGGGAGTCGCCATCCAAGCTAGAGGCTAAGAATGAGCTTTTTAGAGATAATGAGATTGAGGAAATGTTTAAGAAGCTTGTAGTCAACAAGCTGGGAAGGAGGGAGACTGACTGTGTCTGTGGATAAGAGGGCTCGCTCTCGCTGGCATTTCTGTTTGGTTGCTGGTACCATAGCACGCACCGTATCACCATTTTATTTTTATTTATTCATTACTTTTTAATCGTAATATTCAAATCATAATTTTCACCTATAATTACCGGAAAACCATCACTAATCAATCCATCATTCTCCCTAAATAATCAATTTTCTCTAATTTCTATAATTTTTTTAAATCTTTAGAATTTGGAGTAATGTGTTTGGTTTGATTTTTTTACGTTTGAAAAATAATTTTTATTTTTCCTTTTTATATTTTTAGAAAATTTTAATTTTATTGTTATAAAAAATGTGTTTATAAAATAATTTTAATTTAAAAATTAAAATAATTATTCGTATTTTTCATAATTAAAAATAATTATTATAAAATATCTTTAAAAGCTTATTTTACTTTTAAGATTTTTAATATATATTATTTATTTTTATAATAATATAATTAATATTTTATTATTGTGAATAAATATATTTTTTTTACAAAACAATTAGAACAGAAATTTTATTATGAAGAAAAACAACTTAGCTTAGTTAAATATCAAAAAATTTAAAAATTAGTTTTTCATTTGAAATTTTGCTACATATAAATAAGAAATTTTATATTTTAAAAAAATATCCAAGTTTTCTCAATTTAAGCTTTCTAAAAGTAAAATAAGAAACCATTTTTTATCTGACAGGTAAGAACGTTCTTTGCATGGGCAGAGAAGCCGGGCCTCAATATGCCATGATATGCGGGCATGAATTTGCGGCCTGTGCTCTAAAAACTCTTATATAAGGATACCTAGCGCAACGTTTCAATCCACAGTATAAAATCAATACTTTATCCTAGCCATCAATCCAAATCTCTCGAGTCCATCACCATGGCTTCGGTTAACATTGCAGTAATTCTAATCTTGGTGGCAATGGCCCTCTATGCAGTCTCCGTCGCCATGGCAGCAACCTACATGGTTGGCGACTCTGCTGGTTGGACTCTTCCTCAGCAGCCTATCTACTACGATAAGTGGGCTGCTGATAAGACGTTTGTCGTTGGTGACACTCTCGGTGAGTTTCTGCACTTTTCTTGGTCTCCATATATAGTTGTTGAACTGCTTTTCTTTTTAAAAAAATTCTTTGCTTCGCTCAAATTGTTATACTAAATAAATGAGCAACTTTCCCTCCCACTCGTTATAGGTGTATAATATTAAAGGTTTTTTCATATATATGTATTGTGGAAGTGCAGTTTTTGACTACAATCCCCAATACCACAACGTGCTAAGGGTGGACCAATTGGGTTTCCAGTCATGCAATGCGACATCACCTATTATGCGTTATGCCTCTGGCCGCGACTCCGTCGCCCTCCAAAGCCCAGGCCATTTCTTCTTTCTGTGTGGTTTCCCTGGCCACTGCCAAGCTGGACAGAAGGTTCACATCCATATTGCCATTTATCCACCATAAATATATCTATTTTATATTGAATCCTTCCCATGGGACTGGACTCGGTTAATTTCTTTCATGAATATGCGCATATATATATATATATATATATATATATATAAGCCGCTAATTTGCATCAAAGCAACATAAGATTTCTTATATTTATTCGCCTCATTTATTTATTATTTGACTGTTTTGTGAATTTCAATATAAGGTTTTAATTAATGTTTTAAAATCAGCGAGCCCACTCCACAAAATTAAGTTTAACACATTAACAAGATATTGTAATTTGGAAGCAAGGAAGAAACTCATCACAAGCTATCAAAGGGAATTATTTTTGGTTAATCTGAAAGCGTGCTTTGTGGCAGACTATTGGCAGTTAAACTACTTGCTCAGGAAGTACAAATCGAAGTTGATCAATTTTCTAGAAATTAGTACTTTAGGACAGGACTGGAGCCTGCCTTGAAGTATTTCATAATTGCTAACCACATAGTGATAAATCTGCATAGGATAAGACAAAATCAGCAGTGAATTTGATCGATAATAAGTCATACTCTTCCAATTTCCACATGAAGACAGCGGTGAATTTGTGTGAGCAAAAAACTGAAGTAGTTAACATATGTCGAAGCATATATCCTTAATTGGTTTCAATTTCTGGGCCGCAACTTATTGGGCTATGCAATTCAGGCTAGTCCAGTCTCTATATATATGGTGATCATGCTCCAGGTTTTAGATAACTAACATAAAAATGTTAAAACTACAGCATTTTCGATTGTATCATAGCAGCACTATTCCAGCTTATCATAATGGCCCTTCAGGTGCCCGCATTATGATGTCTTCCTCGCTCATTGTTAATAGTACAAAAAAAAAAAAAAAATCTAACTTAAAATTGTTTTACTCGATCTGTCTCCCTGAATGGAAATTTACGCCTTGCTATACTTGTTACAAATAGTGCCTCCCTGTCCATTTCATCATTGTTCCAGAAAATGACTATACGCCTTCAATTACATTACTTTCAAACCAGTGTTTTTATTTTTCTTCCCACCCAACTAATTTCCCATCAATAGCAGGGAGGATTTGCATTGCTTTGATACTTATTTTTTTTTATAAGAAAAAAAATTCTGCAAATTATAATATATATATACTTGGTGTATTAACAAATAAAATAGGTTTTTTACAAATTATGAAAAATAAAAATTATATTACTATACCTAATAATTTCCTTACAAATGCACTTAGAGTAAGCCGATGACAGACGTACAGGCGAAATCAGTTGAAGCGAGAGCGAGCCAAGCCCAGTAAAAAGCCTTGGTTGCCGCTTACCGTAACCGGATAACAACACGCGTAGTTCCACGTGCAAAAACAGCCTATACACGTAAGGCTGACTGCAGAAAAGTAAAACTAAACGTCCAGTAAAACATCTCTTTCTTGGAAAAAAAAAAAAAAAAAAGGAAATAGCCAGCGAAGGGGGACGAAAACTTAAGTATATAACAGTAGCCACCCTCCTCAATCACACACCTCCTCACTCCCGGTTTTAACTCTTTCTCAGCAATTCAGAGCCCACAGAGTGTAAGTGTCACACTCACACACACTCTCTTCCAGGGAAGAAGAGAAGAGAGATTTCTTCAGGTAATGAGAGATGGGGTTTTATTAGTTGGAAGAGAGTTAATAGAGTGGGCATTCTGCAGCAATTAAATGGCTTTCATCAAGAAAGCGTGAGTCAGAACATTCACTCTTTCTTCACGGATAAAACATCTAACGCATTTAGAGCGACGCGTACATTGCAGTTTTCAGAACTCGAATGGAGCTTAGCAAAGTAACTCTGGAGATTTTTTCCAAACTTGAGCAGAAATGGCTCTCCCACTGTGAGAACGCCAAGAAAAAGCGTATCCTCAGCATTGACGGCGGTGGAACTACCGGCATTGTCGCCGGTGCTGCTCTTATCCACCTCGAGGACCAGATCCGCCTTAAAATCGGTGACCCTCAGGCTCGAATCGCAGATTTCTTTGACATCATCGCCGGCACTGGCATCGGTGCTCTCCTTGCTGCCATGCTGGCAGCTGATGACGGCTCTGGCCGTCCTCTTTACACTGCCAGAGATGCTGTAGCATTCCTGTCTGACAAAAACTCCGAGCTCTTCAAGGTCAAGCTCGTTGGATTCCTCCACCGGCACAAATTATTCTCGGGTAAGAGCATAGACAAGGCTTTAAAGGAAGCTTTCAGGCGAGATGACGGGGAGATATTGACCTTGAAGGACACGTGTAAGCCTCTTCTTATTCCTTGCTTTGACCTCAACAGCTCTGCTCCCTTTGTTTTCTCCAGAGCAGATGCGTCAGAGTCACCGAGTTTCAACTTCGATCTCTGGAAAGTCTGCCGTGCTACGCTAGCCACGCCAAGCCTCTTCAAGCCGTTTAACTTGACGTCCGTCGACGGAAAGACCTCTTGTTGCGCCATTGATGGTGGCCTAGTGATGAACAACCCGACGGCTGCTGCAGTTACACACGTGCTCCATAATAAGCGAGATTTCCCGTCAGCTAACGGAGTAGAGGATCTGTTGGTTCTATCCTTGGGTAGTGGCCCATTGAGTGGATCCTTAAGTAGGAGGAATCACAGGCGTAACGGAGAGTGCTCGACTTCGTCTGTTGTTAGTATTGTGCTTGATGGAGTTTCGGAGACTGTCGACCAGATGTTGGGGAATGCCTTTTGTTGGAACCGTTCAGATTACGTTAGAATCCAGGTATGCTCAATTTCGCTTGGTTGACTGCTCAGAAAATTGGGTTCAAAAAAAATAATCAATGTAGTTTTCCATTGCCAACACCAGACTAAAATGTGCCCGCTAAAACTCCTAACTAAAAGAACACGGAAGCGAGATTTTTTTTTCCTCCTTTTTTCTCGGTTGCCAAACAGGGTTTAGAAATCTCTTCTTTTTTACCGGGTAGTGATTGACGGCGTGAAATGTGTGTAGGCAAATGGATTGACGAGCGATGGACTGATGGGCCCGAGAGTGGAAGACGAGGTGTTGAAGGAGAGAGGCGTGGAGTCTTTGCCGTTTGGCGGGAAGCGATTATTGACGGAGACGAACGGACAAAGAATCGAGAGCTTCGCGCAACGCCTTGTTGCTTCGGGAAGGAGCAGCTTGCCACCTAGTCCCTGCAAGGATTCCGCCGTTAGCTAGTTTTGGTTCCCCTCGCCATGTTTTTTTTTTTTTTTTTTTTTTTTTTTTTTTAACCATTTGTAACCAAGCTCAGGTTTACCTTTAGTCATTAACTATATCTGCGTTTGGAGTAAAATGGGCATTCCATCTCTGATCTCTCTCTGGTAAATTGATTGGGTGTGTCCTTTGACTGAGGACAAATTAATTAGTTTTAAAAGCAATGAAAGGTTAATTAATTAATTAATTAAATGATTCGTTATTATCTGCCACATAAGAATAGCCAAATGGGGTTTTGTCTTTTGTGTTTGAACTGTCAGTTGCTGTGCGAATGCAACATAGAAAAATTTGCGTCTCTTATAAATTGGATTTTTCAATAATTATATGTCCTTGTGACTTGCAGCCATTTCCTTTGTAAACTTCATCATGAATTCTATCTTCAGAAAAAAAAAAAAACTTCTTCATGAATTGCATGCGATTTCAGAGATTAATGATATTGGCAAAACCATGAAATATCATGTGTCATCGAACATCCCAAATATCACCTGGATTGTTAAAATTAAATGAATTTCTATATATTTATTTATAAATAAATGCATGTAATTAAGAATTTCATTATGTAATATATAAAAAAAAGAAATATATGAATTTATTTACAGATGTGAATTTCAAGTGTAATTGTGTGAGAGTTGTATCTGAAGAATTGCAACACGACGACTACCTTCACTATTCCATTAAAAAAATAAAATCTGAAGGATGGGGAGTATATCTATGATTTATTTATTTATTATTAACTTAAAAAATAAAAAAAAAAAAGGCAAGAGTTTAATGCTGGAAGCGGAAGAGAGGAGAAAATTTTCCATAAAGTAGGGGTGAAGTTGAATGTAAGACTCGAGGGAGTTAATTAGGGTATTAAAATGAAACAGCAAATACGACCACAAAAGGGACCCTCTTGAGTAACTATGGGATGGGATCCAACGTCCAAGTGCATCTTTGCCAAAATTTTCTTAATTCATGCCATGGTAAATTTCAAAATGCATTTATTAATGTATATTACAAGATAAAGTTGTGCGATAATATGAATTATAAAAATATAATTATATATAATCATATATGAATTTTCATATTCACATAATTAAAAAAATGCTTTTTATTTTTTTTTTCGTGAAGCTGTTCCTAGAAATGAAATATGGTTTAATCCCAATGTGTTTCGTAATTTCATATCTCAAGTTCAATCATAATATCATCGTGATTTAACTTGCATTAATTTCTATGTTTCCTCAAATATACTTCTTTATATACATATATATAATTTACTTGGTAAAATGGTAAATTTATTTACATTTATTTCTAGGCACAGAGATTTATATGGATTGATTTTAAAATTAATTTCATCAATAAAAATGATTTTTAGCATAAAATTTCAATAAAAAAAATAAAGTTTAATTGATGCAAATTTTATTCAATCAGAATAAGTCTGTTATTGATAATTTTGTAGTGCAAATATAGGGAAGTGGGCCTAAAATTTCAATACATATATATAAATGTTATGATATATATATATGCATGCTCAATCCTTGGATAATTAATTAAACTTGTATTATAGAAAACTTATGAAAAGGGATTAAATGGGAGGAATTTCTTCCAGAGTCATGTATCTCACAATAAATAAGGAGAAATGTGGCCTATATAAATCCATTAGGGTCAGGATCAAGCTTTTAACTAATTTGCATAATAATAGTGCAAGGAATCATCATAAACCAAAGCTAAAGGAAAAAGCTAAAGAAAAAAGCTAAACTATATACGCTTGAGAACCTCCAAAGCCTTTTGCTTGTTTACCACTTCACCATCATTATAACATTTGATGAGCAATTAATAAGGATATGAAGAGTGAAAAGCTTATTCTAGCAGAATTTTTTGTTCCCCTTTTTTATTATGCAAGATTTTAAAGAAATTAATTTAATTAATTTTTTTTATTAATTCTCATATCTAAAATAAAAAAAAATTAATTTATTTTAAATAAAAAATAAAAAATTTATAAAAATTCAATCAAAATTTTTATTGCAAATAATTTATCTTAAAAGAAGACAAGGATTTTCCATCACACATGCATTACTCCCAGTTGATTCTTTCACTAAAGCAGATTCTGTGGTTTCTTCAAGATAAAACATGACAATTTATATTTAATTACCTATATGACCTCCACCACCATCACGACAAAGAAAATGTTTAATCTCTATAACCTAATTAGTTATTAGCTTGTTAATATCTAAATTTAAAACACCTTATTATATTGAAAATCATAAATGAAATGTGATATTGATTAAAGTATACAAATTGATAAATATGAATGAAGTAGAAGGATAGTGAGTAGTGATAGAGAGCTCTAGTGGTTGGTGGGCATTGGTAGCTAGTGAGCTAATTAATTAACCATCTGATGATGACCATGCATGTAGTGGGTAATTAGAATCCATTTGTTGATTAAGACCCAAGTTAGGTTGAGAAAATTGGAGAATGGTGTAAGGTTGAAGTGACAATATTTGGTGGGGTAGTCAAGAACAGGCATTAGATTAAGACCCAAGTTATGCACATGAGATTGGAATAGACACCATTACCACCAAACCAAGCATTGAGCATCCTTTAATTAACCTTTTATTTATTGATAGAAAAAGAAAATGTGTCTTTCTCTTCAAGAGAACTTCATTTAAGCTTCCTAAAGAATTTATAGTTTTTAGGGCAGAATGGAAGAATATTTAGTGCTAATTAATTTAATCCAATCCATGGGATCGATATTAATTAATAATATATGGATTATTAATGAGGGCTAACATTATTCGTCTAAAAACTCTGCCATTTTTTTTAATATTAGTAATCAAGCATGTATAACACCATGTGCAAATGAGGTTTTGATACAGTATCATCACTTGCTATAATACTAACAAAAGGAAAACCAGCTGATTTTTTTTCCCAGATCAGGTTTGCACTGCAAATTGGCAATTGCATTATATACCCAGTTGAGGATAGTGCTAACTATCAGAATCCAACTGAGCATTAATGATTCATGCATGAAGATGATCAGAATCCAACTTAACCTCACCCATCAATCTTTACATACCTGTTTTTGGAAGAATATAAGGTAAATATAATATTTACCGAAGGATACTGTCTTCAAGTCTAAAATCAACTCAACTCGAGTGGCTTAGATGAATTCAGTCACCATAGCAATAATGTGGAGGGTTTGGGTTTATTAACCAGTTAGGTGTATGACTTTATTTGTTCTGTAAATGAATTTATTGATAGTATAAATTGGTGACTTGTGTTCATATATATTTACCCTCAAGTACAAAAGGGTGTTCTAGCTATATATTTCAGAATCTCATTCAATGTAAAAGGCTCCACCCCTACGAGGCTTCCAAGCTCAAATCTGCGAAAATTTCATCAATTAAATTATTAAATTAAATAATTGTGAACGTAAATATAAATATAGAAGTGAAAGGACGGGTAGTAGCTGCAGATAGAAGAGATGTAACCACCTTTTCTGCAGGTACTTCAACAGCGTGCATATATATATATATATATATAAATATATAAATATAATAAGGGAGAGAGAGGAGTAACAACTCACTTTTTATAATTTATAAAATGATCCACGTTTATATGAATGTAACAAATACTAAGATTTTAATGTTTTTGGGTGTATTTAAAATTATTAAATATACACAGATTATTAAATTTTAGTACTTCTTACATTTATATAAATGTGAATCCTTTTATAAACCATAAAAAATATGTTCCACATCTATGTTAATGAGAGACCACATATTCTGAGTGTATTGTAGAAAGTGCAGTGAAAGTAATTGTGATATTGGCTAAGTACTTAATTCTAAGAAGCTTAATTAGGTCCTTCCCTATGAGCTTTGGAATATAAGTATCGCTGATAAGGGTGGCACTCATTTATTGCTATAAATTCATTGCTATTATTTATCATCACAGTACTCGATTACAAAAAGGTGGAGGACATTTTTAATGTTGACCATTATTTACATTTTATGAAAGAAGAGTGGAATTGTATTGTATTCACTGGTTAATGTTGATTGGTTTTTTAAGTGTGATAAATAATTTTAAATAAAAAAATTAAATATGAAGTATAAAAATGAATAAAGAGAGTACAAATAATATTTCTTAATTAATGTTGTACAGTATTTATTACATAGCTACGTGCCATGATTTGCTGCAGAATCTTGATGAGGCTGCTGCACAAAAGGTATTCTTTGGATGAGGCCGAGGAGATGCGTAGCAGCGCACAGTGTGTTGAATTTGCCCAGAAATGATTGAATTGAATTCTGTGTTGTAGGCTAATTTCAGGGAAAGCTAATTTTGGAGAAGGAAACGCAAATACTTGTAATCTACTTGAGAAACATTTGATAACCTCAAAAAATTTTAGGAAATGACAAACTGTTCTTGTGATATATGTTTGCATATTTCTCTATATGGATTTTTTTTTGTGTGTGTGTTTTAATGGTTTTTTTTTTATTAATTTTGTATCAGAAGAGAATCCTATCATCTTCCACCATGGATGAATAATAATAATAATAATAATAATAATAATAATAATAATAATAATTTTCAAATTATATCTAAAAATAACGACGATTTTAATTAGTGATCTTTTAATAAAATAATTTAAAAATTAATTTTAAAAAAATACAAACATATTTTTCATCATTAATTGATCACGAATTGAGAATTGAGATTCTAGTTGAAGATACATGTCCTTCTTAGTCCAACCGTGGCTAATTCATATTAGTAAGAGAATTTTAATTATTAGCAATGAAGAAAAATCTTTAGCTAAAATATAATTTTCTTGAAGTATTTCGCTTTCTTATTAACATCATAAATTAGAGGAAGCATATCATCTCCTTTTTCATCCAAGGAATTAAACATAATAGTTAACAATTAACATGATATGAACGATTCCATTTTTTTTAATTACCACTTGAAGCATTGATGAAAAAGCAATGGAAAAAGGAAATAGGCCAGGGGTTTTTATGGGCTATAGCTTGCCTTTATATCTTGAGGAATCTCTTGCATGTGTGTGGAACTAGCTAGCTAATATTTATTAGGGCTTTTGTTTGTTTCTTTAATGCACAGAAAGAGGAATGGTGCATTTTTTATGAAAGCTAGGAAGCATTTACAGTGTCAAAGATTCCATATGGAAAAAATATATGATGTGAAATACAAACGAGAAGAAAAACAAACCACAAAAAATACTTTACATATAATAATCTGCCTTATTCTAGCTAGTTTCCTCTAATCTATGATCTATCTACTTTCTTTTATACAGTCACTGATGACCAAACTAGTTTCTGTCTTTTAAGGTGACAATGTCTTCTCTTTTCTTTTATCTTTAATTCCTTTTTTTTTTTTTTATTCTTTTATGAAAATGTGTAGGATACCCTCTTTCTCTCTCTGTAACATGCCTATAGAAAATGTGCTCCAACAATTTATATTGTCTCGAAAATGCCATAGAGATGCATGTTATTCTGTTCATCGGATCTTGAAGTTGCTGAAGAGAAGGTGGAACCTTTTGGGAAGAAGATGGTTTTTAAGGTGTTGAATACTATGTTTTGGGTTTTACGTTACAGGCAGACACAGACACTTGGGACACATGCGGGTCTCTTACGTGCAAGATTACATATTATGATTCTCTTTCTCCTTCTTCTGCGCATGAAATCATATTCCCTTGATGATCTGAAAAATCTTGAATTATGTGCTCTACATTATGACTAAAATCAACCAGATTTGAGATTCTTTGTTTTTCTTTCTTCAAGATTTAATTAGGAGGATCATATAGAATAAATTTTGTAGTCAGTTCTTATATAAAAAAATAAACTTACAACGTACATAATATACATTATTCGTACTTACGTTTTGTACACACTTGTAAACAAGTTGATATGCATTTTTCCAACAACTGCAACAAAAAAACTAAAAGATTAATGAAAATGTGCCATTAATAAATATGAGCGATCGGCAGTGGGAAAAAAAAAATTACAGAGAAAAACAAATGATGACTAGATGGCAATGATCTTTCGTGGAAATTGTTGTTGATTTGACTTGGAAGATCTACAGAGCAACAAAGCCCTGGGGGAGTATCTTGATGCATTTGGATTAAAATAACTAATTAATGTTGAATATTTTGCAGTACCAGCTGGGTAGCTATTTAACTAGGTACTGCCTCTACTACTGCCATAATATAATGGATTTTCTTGTGCTCTCGTGGGTCACAATTTGGTTATTTTATTGGGTAGCAGGGAACATATACAGAGTAGAGTGTCATTATTTACTAAAAAATAAAGAGACTAAGCCGAGTGCATGCTAGGGTGAAGGGTGAAGAAGTAGAACCAGTAGTGACTCACACAACAGTCCAATCTCACGTGGCTACTTGCTAACCTAGAAGAATAGTTTATATGTGCAAAATCTTGAGAAGATATTTCTTTACTATTATTATGATTTATTTGAAGACAAAAAAACACCTGCCCTTAGTGGATTTGATTGACTTTTCTGTCATTTACATAAAACCTGAGAGAGAGAGGGGATGCAGTCAAGAACTGGGACACAATAGAATAATGAACAGCGAAGAGAGGACAAGACTCTTGAACAGTTAAAAATGGCTGCAAATGCGCTGGTAGAGGAATCTGTTACTACATGTCTAAAGGAAAAGCCAAGGCAAGTAGGGAACCTTCTTTTGCCCTTCTCTTTTATTTTTTTAGTATAAGCGGTCCCTCCGCCTGCAAGTGCAACTAGTGAACCATGTAACTAGTACTAGTACTAGTACGTCTAGTACAAATAATTCTCGTTCTTATTATAGCATTGCATTGATTTGCTTTGGGTTTGCATTTTTTTTTTTTTCTAGCTCTGGATCGTTTTTACTTTTATGCTTGTGGGCTTGGGCTGTCTGGATCTAGCTACGCTGAAATTCCAGTTGGTGTTCTGGTCCTTTTGTAGCTCGGGAAATATTCAAGGCCCAATTGTCCGATATTCTACTGTCCACTCCAGTTTTCAGCGATCTAACTTGCAAATTATTTCTGTCTATCTTCTTCCTCCTCCTCTTATTCTTCTTCTTCTTCTTCTTCTTATTATTATTATTATTGTCATTATTTTGAATATGTAAATATTGCATTACCAAGGCCCAAAAGGACAGAATGACAGATATTGAGAACAAGAGAAACGAGGCCCAACCCAGCAAAAACCGCCTACAATGTTGTCAATCTATTAGAGGATTCAATTTGCATTGATTATATTTGGACAATGTTGTCAAAACACCCTTACCTTCTATAATTTGGTGAGGCCAGGAGACGTGTAATCTTAAGACCTGGTAAGATTTGGACCAAACATGGCTTATTATGATGCTAATCCTGGCGCGAATGGCGCGCACGTCACGATTTAAATTTCATGACTGGGCAAAGGCGGGAATCAACTTACCAATAATAAAATTAGAAATCGAAATGGCGGGGCGGGCCTTCCTTCGTGGTACCTACTTCCTATAATAACTTCACCCAAAAAATTAAAAATAAAAATAAAATTACCAATTTTTATGAATTTAATTAGCCCACCTCTCATTTCTCTATTTCCAACAGAAACAAAACCCACAACTCACTCTCTTTCCCAAATTCCCGCCTTCCCCCCTTTCCCTCCATCTTCAATCTCAATCATTTTCTCTCTCTCTTTGTCTTCATGGATCAACCCGCAAGGAGGAGCTTGAAGCGGAAGCTAGAGCAGGAATTTCATGAAGATATAGATGATCGCAAGGCTCCGGCCACCGACGCCGACGAGAATTGCAAAGATTTGGCGCGTGATGTCCAAGCCCAAGTGGATATCCTTAAATCTACTTTCTCTTCTTTAGAAGCCGATCGCGTGGCTGCCAAGGGCGCCGCTCACTTCCTCTCTCAGCTCGCCAAGAACGGTAACCTTTCTCTCTCTCTCTATATATATATATATCTCTTCATGCGATGTTATTCGTTTCTGAATTGTTAGCGGATGCCCGCATGTGTGGTTTTTGCCTGCGAATGGTTTGTTAAGGTTCCTAAAGAAGGTTTTCAGTGTTAGTTGATGCTCTGTTTTTAGTTTCGTTGTTCCTGGTTGATTAAATAGTAAATTAAGTGAATTATTGTATCTCTGGTCTTTTTTCGCTGGAGTTTTAATAGGTTTTATTAACTTGTTTCTGTGCAGAAGAATTTGTGAATTTGATCGTGGACTGTGGCGCTGTGCCAGCGCTGGTCATGCATCTTCAGGCGCCACCGCCTTTGAGAGGTGAAAGTAGTCCAAAAACATACGAGCATGAGGTGGAGAAACGAAGTGCTTTCGCGCTTGGACTTCTCGCTGTGAAAGTAATTTAATATGAGGCCTGCTATTTTTGGTCTTCTTTTTTTAGTTGCTCATTGCATAAACTGTTCAGTTGACGCAATACCTTACCCTAATTTATGATTTTTGGTCCTTTAAAGTGTCATAATTATCATCTATATGTCTGTTGGTTAATTGTGGGAAAAACACAACTAGCTGTGTCGTAGTCAATTCATTCTTTAATTATTTCAAGTTGTGTGTGTATGTCGTTGTCATGGATTTTATTTCTCTATTGGTTAGAGTAGCTCTACTTTAGTGTGTTAGTAGTAGGTTTGTTAAGAATCTACTAAACTAATATAAACTTCCAGGATGGGTGGCATTGCAGTGGTATCTATGTACTTATCAATGAGTTTGACTCTCAGATGTCTTTGATTTTATGTGACATGTATGGCACCAAATGTATAACTATGTGATGGGTGGGAGTGGATCGGTCAATTCTTTGCAAACATGTCTTTTAATTTTAGCTGTTTTGGCTGAGTTTGACTCTCAGATGTCTTTGATTTTCTGTGACATGTATGGCACCAAATGGATAACTATGTGATGGGTGTGAGTGGATTGGTCAATTCTATGGCAAACATGTCTTTTAATTTTAGCTGTTTTGGCTGGGATTAGAGTCAAAATGAAATTGAATACTAGGTTATACCAAACTTTCCAAGCCCAACCAAGCCAAAACTTGTTTATTCTCCCCTTTCAGTTAATAACATGAACGTAGTTCTGTTTGATGCTTTCTTAAGTTTCCATCTTCAAATTTGCAGTGGTTTAACCATATTATAAGAAATGCATAGTTTACCTTTTCTCTGTTTAGTTCTTAATCTTATGGTTTCTCTATTTATTGTTTAATAAATAGCCTGAGCATCAACAACTTATAGTAGATGCTGGAGCTCTAGTCCATCTTGTGGGCTTGTTGAAGAGACGCAAGAGTAGTGGTAATTCTCAAGCAGTCAATAGTGTTATTAGGAGAGCAGCTGATGCAATCACTAACCTTGCTCATGAGAATAATGACATTAAAACTCGTGTCAGGTTAATATATTTTATGTATTTGTTATCAATACTTACATTAGTTATTATTTTAATCCCCTTTGTAAAACTTTGGAGCATACATCCAGGATTGAAGGTGGCATCCTGCCTCTTGTTGAACTGCTTGAGTTTGTTGATGTAAAGGTACAGAGAGCAGCTGCAGGGGCTCTACGGACCCTTGCATTTAAAAATGATGAAAACAAAAATCAGGTATAGTGGTGAACTGTTTGAATTTGTTGATGTGAAGGTTCAGTCTCTCCCTCCCTCTGAAATTATTTGTTGGGAGGGAAGCGGCTTGTTGGGGTTCTATGAGCAGTATTGTTGATGTGAAATACAAATTTGCAGATTGTAGAATGCAATGCTCTACCCACTCTTATACTGATGCTTCGATCAGAGGATACTACCATACATTATGAAGCGGTTGGTTCTTAACTAAAATTATTCATAGGTTAATCAGGATTTTATGCATCTACATTGTTTGGAATTAGGCATTAGCTGACTTTCCAAGAGTTTGCCAGGTTGGTGTTATTGGAAATCTGGTCCACTCATCCCCCAACATAAAGAAAGAAGTACTTCTTGCTGGAGCTTTACAACCTGTGATTGGATTGCTTAGGTAAAACTGATTTTCATTATAATCCATTTATGCTCTGGAGAATCATGCCTTCGTTTTCCTTTGTCTTTTTCCCTTGTTTATATGTGTTATAATTATCCACAGTGAATTATTTGTATCTCTCTCTTGCTTATAATAGTTATGCCACTAATCATGTAAGTTTGACAGCTCCTCCTGTTCAGAAAGCCAAAGAGAAGCAGCATTGTTATTGGGTCAATTTGCTTCTGTTGATTCAGATTGCAAGGTAGATTGAATATCATTATGATTCTAAGGCTTGAACCATGAAACTCATTAGTACTATAGGGATTCATCGTGCACTGCATTTACTGGTGGATTGCTTCTAGACAGGCATGCATGTGAACATGTGTTAATGGCATGTTTGTGTGTGTTATTCTGTTTAATAGCTATGACAATGAGGTTCATGCAGGTGCACATAGTTCAAAGAGGAGCTGTTGGGCCATTAATTGATATGCTTGAGTCTCCAGATGTGCAACTTAAAGAAATGTCAGCCTTTGCACTTGGGCGGTTGGCACAGGTTATATTATATCTTTTAACTATTGCATGGCCACGCTTTATAACACCTGCTTGTGTATAAACTCACACTTGCAGTTTCTTCTTTTTGAGAAGAAGAGAGGGCAGTGATGGGCATGAAACTAGTGTCTGAACTTAAATGGTTTTGATATTTTTGGTTCTTTTATTTTACTGAAGAAATTGTTGCGTATATCATAAACAGATTCTGCTGTATGGTTTGTGCCATTTCATGAAAAGAAATTGATGTTAACATTTTCTGTAAGTACAATTGTTCAACAGCATGCACAACAAATAAACTAAGTATATCCTATCATTGTATTTACTGTTATAACCTTTAAGTTCATGATCTATCATCTTTAAAAGGGGACTTCTGCATGTCACTTATTCTTGCATCTCTCTAGTCTTTTTTCTTTTCTTTTCTTCTTTGAGGTGTAAAAGTGCTTGATTAAGAAAAAATTCCAGATGATATATGACTAGACAAAATTTAGTCTGTCATTCTTTAAATATTTTAAATGATTCATGGTATGTTATGCTAGATTTATTTGCTTCTATGCTTGTTAGAAATTTTTTTTAAATTATTGTTTCTTTTTAATTTTAGGAGACACACAACCAAGCTGGCATTGCCCATAATGGTGGCATAATGTCATTGCTTAAGCTTCTTGAATCAAAGAATGGACCTTTGCAACATAATGCCGCTTTTGCTCTATATGGTCTTGCAGATAATGAGGTATGACTAAGCTTGTTGCTTCATTGCCTGTTTTCATTTGTAGTACAGTTATTCATTAACTCCAAGTCCCTAATGCTATAATGCAATGGAAATTTTCTTAATTGTTTCGATAGGATAATGTTGTGGAGCTTGTCAAGGTTGGTGGTGTTCAGAAACTCCAAGATGGAGAATTCATTGCTCAAGTATGTTTCTTGATGTTTTATTTGATTTGCAGTGGCTGCTTCCTGTTGCTTTAGTTTAGCTGACTTATCATGCTTGTTTAATGGATTGATAGAGTTGGAAGATGTTTGTCTTCTTGTCCATACTTCTCATTCTATTAATATTGCTTAGCTCTTATTGTTATCTTGTGATACCTGCAGGCAACAAAGGATTGTGTTGCAAAAACATTGAAAAGACTAGAGGAGAAGATTCATGGACGAGTGAGTTGTCTAACTGGCATCTTTGGTCATCCTTTACTTTGATTAGTGATTTGGTGTTTCTTTTCACATTGTCAATGTATGGTTATTTATTGAACTGAAACACTGGTCATCTTTGTGCAATAGCATACTGATTCCTTTATGCTTTTTCCCTGCAGGTTTTGAGCCACCACTTATATTTGATGCGGGTTGCAGAGAAAGCTGTCCAGATACGAATTGCTTTGTCTCTTGCTCATCTCTGTGCCCCTGATGATCGAAAAACTATTTTTCTTGATAACAATGGTAGAAATTATGGGCCTACAATATTTATTATTGAAAATTTATTATTGATGCTTTTATTCCTTTAGCTGATAAATTCATATCAGATTTTAATTTTTTAGTTGCTTGCTTCTACACATGTGATTTTCCTCCAGGATTAGGGTTGCTGCTGGGGCTTCTTGAGTCTGGAAACCAGAGGCAGCAACATGATGGTGCTGCGGCTTTGTACAAATTGGCCACCAAAACCACTTCAGTTTCCCTTTTTGATGCAGCTCCTCTATCACCAACCCCACAGGTAAATTTATTTTATGTTGTCTTTTTGGTACATGTGTAATTTTTTCATTTTCTTTTCTGAGAGAGCTTTGAGAAATAGAACTATATTATATCTGGTATTTTCTGGAATTGCACATCGTACTTTAACAATGAGATAGTGTTCTGAATGAGAGATTGTTTCTTTGTTTACATAATTGTTTGAGCCCATCATTAGCCTCATTGTCAACAATTGGTTTGTTTTAATCATTTCTCTGATGTTTCAATGAATTAGGAAGGTCTTATGGTTATGGTAAGACAGCAACTGCAAAATTAACTTTTGTATTCAATTCACTGCAGGTATATTTGGGCGAGCAATATGTAAACAATCCCACATTGTCTGATGTTACGTTCTTAGTTGAAGGTGAGAAATAATGTGTGTTAATGTTCTTTATGTGATGATAAGTTTTGGTACTATTGTTGATGCCATAATTACAGAGTGCATGATTGTAATATTATTTTACCAGGTAAACGGTTCTATGCTCATAGAATTTGTCTGCTTGCGTCTTCGGATGCTTTCCGAGCAATGTTTGATGGGGGTTACAGGGTGAGAATTTACTACTTACTAAACAAATGCTTTTGGTGTATGCTTTGTAATGAATGTACAAGTTTGTTCTTATATTATTGATCTTTACTAACCTGTCCCGAATATATGCAGAGACAAAATTAGGAACACTAATCAGAGTTTCTCATCTGTCAAGCGATAATTTCTTTATTGTTAATCAACTGCCCATTTATCAGTGGATGTTGCTTTAACTACTCTGCAATGTCATGCCTTGTGTTTATTGTGCACCAGCTAAAAGGAATTTGTAGTTTTAGAGGAAAATGGTTTATGAATTTCTAATTGATTACCTACTAAAAAGAATTGAAAAATGCAGGAGAGGGATGCTAAAGATGTAGAGATTCCAAATATTAGATGGGATGTTTTTGAGTTGATGATGAGGTGCGGATTGTTGGCTTTCATTCTTAGATATGAAAATAAATATACCTTCTGCTTTCTGATAGCTTGCTGGTTTGAGTTGTGCTTCTAGGTTCATATATACAGGATCTGTGGATGTTGATATTGAGGTTGCACAGGATCTTCTTAGAGCTGCTGATCAATATCTCTTGGAAGGCCTTAAGCGACTCTGCGAGTATGCTATTGCACAGGTTAGCTAATGTGTTTTGGTAGTTGCTCTTTAATAACATGGTTAGCATATTAAAATTGGCCTGATGAATTCTTGTTCTTTTGTGTTAAGGATGTTTCTGTGGAAAATGTTTCACTTATATACGAGTTATCAGAGGGCTTTAATGCTAGATCATTGATGGAAGCTTGCATATTGTTTATATTTGGGCAATTTGACAAGTTGAGTTCCAAGCCATGGTATGTTATTTCCTTCCAGCTTGTCTATCTTATAAGTACAGTTATCTTGAATTGTATTTGTTGGCATATAAATCACATTGGTGGGTTATCGTAGCATCTTTTGTGGGTGGACTGGGCAAGTGAAAGCTACATATAGAATAGCTAAGTATTACTTGGCAGCAGAAAACTGTAATTTATGATTTCACAACTTCAAAATTTGTGCTTTGATTTTTGTGTAATTTTAAACTTTTGTAATGTTTTGATTGTTCCTTTTCCCCCTTTGATTCTGTCATCAATATTGAGCTGTTAAATAAGTTTTAGTGCCTCAAATTCTCGCAGTATTTGGACTTGATGCATGTCCTACGAGGGCCATTTTATTAACCATCATTAGTTTTTGACTTAAATTGGATTTGAATGGTTTTGCAGGTGTTCTAATTTGATCCAACGCATTCTGCCCGAAGTACACAACTACTTCATTAAACAATTTACCAAGTCCATCCAAGCTTAACTAGAAGGAACCGTAGATGATTCATTTGGTTTTGATCTTTAACTAACCACTAAGATTGAAGATGAGGAATGTACAGAAATTCTGGAGTTGAGCTAATGTGGCTAATCCTCTTTTTAAGTGAGCATAGTCAGTATCCCAAGATAATACAAATGGCACAATTTTTTTTAGCAAGCATTCATATTGGCTCTGTGGAAATAAGGTTCTAATGGATCTACTCGTGGCTAAGTTCTGGGCGCAATGTTGGAACAATTTGTTTTAACGGAAGAATAACAATTCATTCTGTAATTATGACGAAGAAAAATGTTACATTTACTCCATTAAATTTTACATGATTTCTGGAAAATCTGACTTTATAATTGGCGTTTGTGTATGGGCTCGTAAAGAAAGAAAGATATTCATATGATTTTCCCCCATCTAACATAATATATAACAAATCATAAGAAAATTCAATTAAAATGATATTTTAGTTTATAATTTCAATTAAAAATAAATATAAAAAGTATTAACATATAAAATTTAAATTAATGGATTATTTAGTTTATAATTGTGATAATTAATTAATTGTTAGGTTATAATGCACAAAATTTAAAAAATTGCCTATAATTATTTATTAAACATAAAATTTTGAATTTTTTTTTATCCTGTGGCCTTATCAAAATGGTTATAGTTCAACCTATAAAATGAAATAGTACTCTGTAAACTATTACTGACCCAATAATTGAGAAAACTTATTTAACTGTTAGAAAGAAAAAAAAAAAAAAGCAAATAAAAAATAAGATGTAAAAATGAAGTGAAGAAAACGTAAAAATAAAGTTATCCTCAGAAGGTACTTGAAAAAAAAAAATCGAAAGTTAGATTGAATTTGGGCTTTGGCCTATCGGGTGCAAGATAATGGATTGAGAGAAAAAGTAGAACAGTATTGAGGTTCAGGCCCTAAATAAATTGTCCGATAGGATAGAAACTAGAACAAGAAGAAAAACAGCCATTTTATTTTGGCTAATTATTGGATATTATATTTCCTTTCTCATAAAAAAATGAATCCTCTTATAATAGGGAAATTATAAGAGATGGTGTAATAATTTCTCATTCTATTTTCCCTTCGAGTGGCGGACAGGAAGGAAGAAGGATGGGGATGCAGATTTTGGGGCTATGGTCACCTGCTCCTGCTGCGTGGGTTCATGTGCCTGAAACCCGAAACAAGCCTATTTACTCGTTACCAACTGTAGCACTAGCAACTACAGCTTCTCTCTCGTCTACACCTCCCACAATCCAGGCAAAAATTTCACTTTACACTGAATTTATGCTTTACATGAAGTCTCTACTTCTTTTTTTTCTATTATGTTTCAACTGCCGTTGAGTTTGTGTTTCTATTGCCGCTTGTTCTTAGATGTTATTTCAATTCTTGGGCGGAAATTGTTTGGAAAAATAAACTCTAAGCTAGTAATTGAATGGGGGAGATATTATTCTGAAGGAAATCGTTGCAGGTTGTTGGTGGAAAAAATCCGAGTTGGCATGGAAATGTGAACTCCAATTCCAGTAATGGTTTTGGAGGGGACACTGATTGGGTTGATCTTGATACGGATCTTTATTACTGGACGAAGGCTCTGCGCCCTTTTCAGGTATGGATAAATTTCATCTTTCACTTCCATTGGATTTTCAAGGCCAATTGAGTGACTTTAATTGTTATTGGCTGCTGGAAATTTTGCAGTGGTATCCTGGTCATATTGCCAAAACAGAAAAAGAACTGAAAGAGCAACTTAAGTTCATGGATGTTGTGATAGAGGTGCGAGATGCGAGAATTCCTTTGTCCACAACCCATCCACAGGTTAAATTCCAGTTAAATGAATGCTTTCAAAATAAATGTTGTTAAGTTTATATAATGTGTTTATATGAGTGTATGGGTGGATATGTCAGCTTCCTTGTGCAATACTTGGAAAATAATTTATGGAGTTCATATGTTGGAGATTTTTTTTTTATTATTATTATTATTTTGGCGTCCTTGCAATGGACGTAGCTTTATTTTTTCTTAACCTTCATGTATACTTGCCAGAAGTTAACCAAATAATGTGCTATATTGCCTTGTCGCAGAATAAAAAATCTGTGAGTATGCAATGCCAGTGCCAGACCATACTAGTTGTTCTCCTCTATTGCTTCAGATGTTTAGAATTTACTTAATACTCCAATCAAACATCAATTCTGTCTTTGCTTTTCCTTTTATTTTTTAAGCAGATGGATTCATGGCTTGGAAATAGGAAAAGAATTTTAGTTTTGAATAGAGAAGATATGATCTCCAAGGCAGACCGGAATGCTTGGGCAAATTATTTTTCAAAGCAGGGAATAAAGTTTGTCTTTTCCAATGGGCAACTTGGAATGGTACTACAGGAGATTTCCTCTTCCTTATACTTTAGTCTGAAAATCATTGCAGAAAATAATTTTTAGTGGCAAATACAGGGGACTATGAAGCTGAGCCGGTTAGCAAAGGCGCTAGCTACAAATGTAAATGTCAAACGCAGAGCCAAAGGGCTTCTTCCTCGTCCAGTGAGTTATTCAGATGCTATGGGGACAATGATAAAAAGGATCATAATTGCACTCTAACCATTTTTTTTTATTGAGATTTCTTTCACTATCATGTAGGTTCGAGCTGGTATAGTTGGGTATCCAAATGTTGGGAAATCATCTTTGATCAACCGTTTGCTAAAACGTCGAATGTGTGAAGCAGCCCCTAGACCTGGAGTTACAAGAGAATTGAAGTATGTATTTACTTTCATTAACTTCTCTATTGTGTAAGATGTGAAGTTGGAAGCAAAGATGAAGTGAAACTGCAAATAGTTTAAAACCCGAGCATTGCCTTAATACTGAATAAATTTTATTGTGACCTTCTTTTCCTTTATGCTTCCCCCACCCCACTCCTGCATGTCAACCAAAAAGAAACCCCCCAAAAAAAAAATTACCTTGTCTTAAACCAAGAATTGGGTGCAGTCCTAGGGCTGATTTATAGATCCAAAGATATTGAGTTTTCTGCAATTATGATTGGAAGAAGAATTGACTTTTTGGCCATGAAGTTCTTTATATGCTGAGTATTTCAGAAGCTTGCTAGTTTGTTGGCAAATTAGAATATTATCTCTTCATAGTATTGTGTATGAAAGAACTGTCTTACTAGATGTTTTTTCACTGGTTCCATAAATGATTTGTAGAATAAATACTGGCTATGGTTATACATATTTATTGGGTTTCATTATTGTTTAAAAGATGGGTTCGATTTGGGAAGGAACTTGAGTTGCTAGACTCTCCAGGCATAATCCCAATGCGGATTAGTGATCAATCAGCTGCCATAAAGCTTGCTATATGTGATGACATTGGGGAGAGATCCTATGATGTGGCTGATGTAGCAGCAATTCTTGTACAGATGCTGACAATGATTCCATCAGTAGGTATGGAGATTATATATTCTTCAATTCAGTGCCTTTAATACATAGGCTTTAACTTTGACTTTTGTCCCTTATCAGGTGTGAAGACACTTCATAACCGCTACAAGATTGATGTAGATGGGCATAATGGTAGAATGTATGTATTCTTTTGGCTTACCATTGTAACTATTTGGCAAATGTTCTAATAGAATAAAAACAATTCCAAAAGCTCATAAAATAAATTTTAGTCTCTAGTCTTCTTTTGAGGCATAAGCAGATGAAAAGCCATATTGAATTCCACAAACCAGTACAATCAGGAAAATTAATTTACCAAACCTTTTGTGGCATAAAACAGATGAATCTTTTTCTTGTATACCATAAGCCAGGACTTGCAAAGCTCAAAACCAAAAATTCCGTTTCACTAAAATCCCTGACTGATTAATTGCAGTTAATGTTTGAATGCAGATTTATTCAGAAGCTTGCATTCCACTTGTTCAATGGGGACACCCATCAAGCAGGTTTCCGTATGTTGTCTGATTTTCGAAAAGGCAAGTTTGGTTGGGTGGCACTAGAGAGGCCACCAAGGTAATGCTGTTGGAAGCTTTGAATGGAATGACTATATTTCTAAAGCTTTCATCCATGACTGTGATGCCTTGAGCGTGCCAAGTGTTGAAACTTTGAAGATACTGATATTGGTATGTCAAGGAGCCATAGAAGGAGGGAAAAAGCTTCCAATTATTCTAAACCCTCGAAGCAAATTTAGCTGGTACAACAGTAAAATCTGCACGAGACCCAACCATGGCAGGTGTATATGAAATGAAGTTTTGGACCATACATTGGTAGTGTACTGGTTCATCTGTTTCTCAGATTTATCAAATTGTTGTCTCCAGGGAAGTTGCAGAAAAAGCAGTTACAATATTTTGTATTTATCCAATATAGCAAATAGCTGTAGAACCCCTGATGAAATGGCTTTTTAAGTATGCCTCGTGTTTATACTTCATACTGAAACATGTAATTTTCAAATTTGTACATCAATCCAGAGAAGCTAATTATTTGAACTGAGCCACTTCCCAGAAGGCACAAGTTATCTATGTGCATGTGCCGTATAAGCCTGGGATTGAGCCCTCGGTCCATGGCTTGCTTTCTTGTCTGGTTTGTTTAATTCTAGTCTTGTAAAATTGGGCTAAAAAATAGCCTATTAAAGATCTTTTTCTGCAAGTCGTGGGTAAATTAAAATGATCTGGTAAAATCTGTGTAGTGCTGTGGGATTATTTATTTATTGTTTTAACCGAATCTTAATACTGGTCCCTTGATTTATCAGTACAGGCAAAACACCAAAGCAAATCTTGTGCCCCTTTTCCAATAAGATGCTGTTCTTTCCTATTTATCCATGTATGTTGCGAGTAGCTTTTTGTCACAACTGATAATATAATAACTAATTTATGGAAATTAACTCTTCACAACCTGAATTCTTGCATTAATTCACGCTAGCAAACCACAATAGTTATACTCATCAGAAAGATCAATATGATCCAAAAGTATTTCAGCTAATTTGAAGCATCCCCATTATTACTATAAATTCTTCATTCCAAAAAAGCTACAGAAAAGACTCGCCTAAACCAAACTCAGACCAAGCAAGCAATCAAATTTTGTACCCGTAAAATTGTTTGAATCTGCACATACAAACTTTTCCATGAACTAACATCACAAACCTTGAGGAGCAACACCACTGAAAAGGAAATTGCAGGGGCCAAATATTGAAAAAAATGAGAACAGACCAATGAATTTCCAACTTTACAGTATTTAAATGAATGTAGGATTACAATGACACAGCGAGATGATTTGGAATCTTCATCTTGCAATCGTAGGAGCACAAGTGGTTGAATCATCTTTGTTTGACCAGCTTTCTTTGATTCTGCAGGCTTGGATTGATCGTTCAATCTGAAGCCCTTCAGCAGCTTCTTTTTCCAACTGAGAACAGTATCTTACAAACGTGTTGACATCTACGCGAAGCCTGAAATCTATACTAAACAAAAACTTCATCTCCAACCTGTTCAGTTCTGCTGTGCTTACTCCTCCCACTTTGGCATAGTATGCATTGTTGAAGAATCTGAAAAACCAGAGACAGAACAACAAAATATGCAAATTCAATCTAATTTGCCTGTAATCAATTATTTGCTGATTGACTAATGGATTTTCAATCAGGCTACACAAGACATAGTCATTATCTAGTCCAAGGAGTACCCACCCAAAAGCAAAAGTTTTTCAAAAACAAACTGTATCCCATGCTTATTTGCTCATGTTAATCCAGCAGGTTGAACTCAACCTAAGGAACTATACAAATATAAATCAAAGTTTGGGAATTGATACTTACGCATCATCAATGAACTTCGCAGCCACCATTACACTTGTTATTAAGAGCCGGTGAACATTAAGGGAAGTTAAATGAACATCTGTGCTTTGTATAAATCTATCCACATAAATAAGTGCCACAATAAAGCAAGAAGGGCTACAGCCAGAGTACTTGAAGATGCGATCAATATACTGCCGAATACTTACAGCAGGTGCTCTTAAACCATCAAATTCTGTAATAGCATCATTGATCTGTGCAGTCTCCCGTAGAGTCTCATTTTTCTTAACAGATCTCTCAAGAAGAGATGAAAGAAGTGTTAAAACCTGCGGAGTTCCCACAACTCCTTTTCCCAATTCCTCGGTCTTAAGGCCCAGACTTGTGTATACATCTGAGTCAACATTGCCATTATCAAGTGTCAATGTTCCCATAGCTGTACCTCACTGCACTAAATTAACACATCATCAGAAAATACCAAATAAAGTACAAAAGTTTAGAGCAAGATAATTAGAAAGCACTGCAATACCCCTTCTCTGTCTGCCAATGGCATGTCTGCTTGCCTCTCTACAATAGTTAAGGCAGGAATCAGGAATAGGGGGAGAAACGGAGAGCTTTATGTCTTGGTATTTTGGTTAAAATAATAGCACTAGCGTCTCTTTCTTTCACGTGTAGTGTCGGTGTCACCATTGCAATATTGTGAGTGCTGGATAAAAAGTTGGGGGAAAGAGAGCTCATGGATTCTTGTGGGCTTCTATCTCCGTTGTGAAATATGGGACCCACATCGACCTTTAATTAAGTGGCAGCGTGTGTAAGAGAAAGAGGAGATAAATTTATTAAATCACGGCGCAAGAGGGGCCACCGCCAGTGAATCATTAGCGGGAGACCAGTCACTTATTTCGATAACTTTGATTAATCAACGCCATAAGATTATACTAATACGTCACTATGGTTGCGGTGGTGGCTCCATTGCTTTCATTTCTGGTTCTGGACGTTGATTGGACTGCAACTCTTTGTTTGTTCTTTTATATTTAATTTTTTATTCGCAAATTAATTATTTAATTTTTATATTTAAAAAAATATATTATTCATTAGTCTCGTCCGGTGAATCTTTTATTAGTTTAAAAATAAAAATTTTATTGTGTAAAAATTAAAATTAAATTTATATTATTTATTTATTTAATAGAAAAATATAAGAAAAATTGGTAAGACAATTTAGATGTATAAAATAATAATTTGAGAGGTTAAAAAATTAATAAAATCAAGTTATATAAATTAAATAATAATATTTTTTAAAATATAAGATTAATTAATTAATTTTATTAAATTATTAAATAAAATAATAATTTAATTAATATTAAAATCAATTGATTGACAAATAAATTAAGGGAGATATTAAATAATTAAATAAATAAAAATAAAAAATAAAAAATAAAATAATATATTTTTTAAAATATAAAAAATAAATAATTAATCTCATTAACATATAAAAACTAAATAATAATTTTTTCAAATCACAATGATTTTAATATATATGATATTGTTTAAAAAATTGATACAATACAGTCTGTAAAAAGTTTATTTAACTATTAATGATTGACAATACTGTCCTATATATTTTTCTCCTTCAAAATTTTCCATAAGGCGAAAAGCATGATTGCTTGAAAAACTCTTATGGTCTCAACAATTTTGGACATCGCTCTTTCTTACCATTTCTTAAAACAGCCGATTCAACAAGCTTCTTGCACCTAACAGGGTTGCATTTGTCGCCAATTTATGAAAATTCAGCTGCTAAGAGATGCAACATTTGGTACTTGTTTAGTAATTTGGTTGAAATAATAGAAAAATATTTTTAAAATATATTAATTAGAAAATATTTAAAATTAAATTTAATAAATTTTAATTATAAAAATATTGAAATAATAAAATTATTTTTTAAATTATTTTTTTAATATAATATAAAATTATATAATTTTTTTAAGAAAAATAGTTAAAATTCATTAGTTCTGAAGTCATTTCAAAAGTTATGAGATTTAGAGTTCGAGTTTTAATCAGAGTTAAATATATCAAAATAAATTTTATTTAGTCTTTTTTTTAATATATCTATCACTAATATTACTTTATTAAAAATTAAACAATTCACGTTATTATAATTTAGAACAAACAAAAAATATATTAAGCCTAATTTGTGGGATGGAAAGAATGATTCTAAAAATATTAAATTTAAACCCATTAATTACATATCATCAAATTTAACATTCAACTGACTAATAATTTAATGGTGATCAAAATTACTATGAATTTCTATGTTATTTTGGGATAAATTATTTTTAAGAAAAATATAAAAAAATTTTTACATAATTATATATAATTTTTATTTATTTTAAAATAATTTTTTGAAGTTAAAAAATTAAATTATTTCATTATAAATATAAGAATTGATTAAAAAAAATCAACTGAAAATTCCTACAAAATTATAGTTTTGCATATATAAGGTAAGCACAATTACATGCTTAATTAATCTGGAAATCGCTTAGACATTTTATTTTTAGGTGTTTGTTGAATGAATTGGTAAAGGGACAATCGCAATTCAAAAGAGACAAGGGAACAAGCAACTCCACCTACAAATCATGAATATAGAGAATTGTTGGTACGTCTATGTCAGTACCCTTACCCACTCGTTCCAAGCTAATTAACCTGCTCTAAATGCAAATGGCATGGAGCTAATGCCATGCATGTAGTTCACAGCTGGCAAAGTGTCGGTTCCGACAGGATCTCTCAACTATATATGGAAAGCACTAAAATTAAGATTTTAGAGTTTTTGTGAGTGACAATATGACAATTTCTTGGGATAAATTTCGATGGTTGTTTTTTAATTTATTTAATTATAATATTATAATTTTTTTAATTTAAAAATATAATATAAAATTTTATTAATTTTTAAATTTTATACAGTAAAATTTTTATAACCTTCAATAATTTTTCAGTTAGATGCTGATCTGAACAGTTTTAGTATGGAATTTAATCGGTATTTTTTTTCTTTAATGTCATATGTAAATTAAATATTTTTTTCTCTATAGACAGAATAACTTTTCACGTGTAAAGAGAATAATTTTATACTTTACATAAGAGATAAGAAATAAATATTAATTAAATACTATGCGACAGTTGTTTATATCAATTTTTAATTAACAAATTAGTAATTAAAAGTTGAAGAGATTTTACTGTGTAAAATTTTAAAATTTAAGTTATTTTATATTATATTTTAAAATTAAAGACTGTAATATTATAATTATATAAGTTTAGAGATAATTGTTAAAATTTATTCTAAATTATTGTTTAAACTAAAGTCCTGCTTCTTGTTAAGAGAGGATATATATATTGTTGTGCATGCTGATAAATTCAGGGGTTTTAATGAGTGCCTCCCTGGACCTGTGATCAATGACTAGACGCTGCTAGTCTCAAGAGGAGTTCCAGTAACAACTCGTCTGGTATAGAGCCATAGCCATTCATTGTCGACCTTGCTTCATTGCTCCCAGAAACAACCAAAGAATCCTAGTTGATATAACTGGGTCATTTTATAACTTCTCGAAAGACATAGCACATATTTCGTCAATTTTGAATTACCTGACGACTTTACAAAATTTTATCTCTCTCCTTATAAAGAAAAAAGACGTTGGAAAGTTGTATTCATTTTAACGGATGATTTTAATAAAACTTTTTAAAAAATTAATATTTAGAAATATATATATATATATATATATATATATATATATATATATATATATTTTGTCTATATAATTAATCATTTAGTCTCTAATTTTTAATTTTCTTGTAAAATTAATTTTGAACAATTTCTCTGAGTTTATGTGCACTTATATTTCTATACAGTTATAACATTTTCAAGATCAAGAAAGAAGATGGTTACAATATAAACAATATAAAAAATGAAAAAAAAAATTGTGCTACAGTCACTGACATGGGTGTTGAGCTTGTTGGACCAACGGAAGGCCTCATAGACATAGTAGCGTGATGGGCTTGAAGGGCCGAGGTAGAGGATGTGAATAAAAGGAGAACAGGGGTCAAAGTCGTAATTTTACGATGAAGCGAAACGGACAACCTACGCAACTCTCTCTCCCAGGCTAGATATTTCAAAAGGAAAAAGAGGAATGATGGATTTCCCTCCAATTCCCACCCGCACCCGCACGCTTTATCTCCAGATTCTATGATTACCCTACCCAATCCACCTCCATTTTTAAACTCTTCAGCTTGATTCCCGTAATATCACTTCTTTTTGGAAAAAAAAAAAGAAAAAATTGACTCTGTTTCTACTTCTAGGGTTTGCAATTCCTACTTCCTATTTGTTTCTGCTGAGCATTTAGGGTTTCTAATATTGCTTGCTTCGTCTCAGGTACTCATTTACCCTTTTTTCTTTTCTTATTCTGCTGGAAGAAATTGTAGGAAATGATGATTCAATTTTAGATTTTTATGGCTGGTTAGTGTTGATTGCAGAGTTGTAACTCGCCCTTTCTTCCCAGTTCCACCATTTTGGAACTGTTTCCTACCAACCCAATTTTTTATTTTTATTTTTATTTTTATTTTTTGGGTTCTCTCTGTTTCACTCTCTCTACCTTTTGTAGTGGTACTTCTAATGCTACATGAATGCTTTGTTTACTTGATTTGAATTTAGAAATCTTAGAAGAATGAAAGTGAAACTCTACGTTATCTTGGACCTTAAGGGCTTATAACGATTTTAAATTATTTTGTTGGGCGGTTCCATACCTGAGCATTTTAACAACTGAGCGTTTGATTTTCTCTGTATCTTTGTGATTTCTATGTGATTTACTGAACTTGGGATCTTGGATTTAGTAATTGGTTTTACAGATACGTTATTTGGGATCTTATCCATATGAACTTGATAACATTAGGCACCATTGACAATGTTTCTGGATCTGTTCAATTTGTACATGGGCAAATGCTTGAGTATTTTTTTTTTTTTTTTGGTTTAATTTGTTGGTTGGGTCAGTTATTAGAATTGCTTAGGATTGTGTAGCTTTTAGCTTTGAAATGTTTTACAAGATTCTTTTGGTAACTGCAATAGTTTGAAATTGTTTCTTTATTTGATAATTTTGAATTCTTCCACATTAAAATGGGTAATTATTCATGAACCTTCTTTTCTCTTTCCATTTTCTTGTGCAGCCATTTAAGCATAGTTTCATGAATTTGCATGTTAAAGTCATTAACCATTGGGCATTTCTGATGTTACTCTGCAGTTTATCAGTAGGGAATGACTAAAATTTTAGAATATTCTTAGCCATTTTACTGATTTATAATCAAGGAGGGAAAGGAGAAAAAGACCATGGGAATGTTTAATGAAGTTCCACTCAGACTCACCAAAATTTCTCTCCTAGGTTTGGGGGAAAGTTTTGAAATTATGGTATTTTATGCACGAGTTACATGTTCAAATCGAGACTTGATTGCTTAAAATGTTATAACTTTTTGATGGCGGACATACATGTAGAAGATAATAGTAAAGGCATCTTTAACCGAATCAGTTGAATGGTTTTGTTATTTGGAGATTTCTTCTTCCTTTTCCATCAATGTGTGTGTGCTTTCTTGTTTCTAGATTTTGTTATGCATTTGTAATGCTGCTATAGCAATTTTTTCAGGTTAGCTTGACATGGATCCTACAAAGCAAACTTTCCCACACCGAACACTTTCTGTCAAATTGTGGCCTCCTAGTCAGAGTACTAGGCTAATGCTTGTAGAGCGAATGACGAAGAATCTTATCACTCCGTCTATTATATCCAGAAAGTATGGCCTATTGAGCAAAGAAGAGGCTCAGGAGGATGCCAAGGAAATTGAGGAGTCAGCATTTGCTGTTGCTGACCAACACTATCAGAAAGAGCCAGATGGTGATGGAAGTTCAGCAGTGCAGGTTTATGCCAAAGAATCCAGTAAGCTCATGCTGGAAGTTCTTAAAAGGGGCCCTAGAATGAAGGAGGATGGAGAGGCAGTAGCAGCTGAGAAATCTGCTGCTGTGCATGCAGATGTATTTGATATATCTGGTGGTCAACGGGCATTTATCAGTGCAGATGAGGCTGAGGACCTATTAAAACCACTTAAGGAGCCAGGAAACACATATACTAAGATCTGTTTCAGCAATAGAAGTTTTGGCTTGGATGCTGCTGGTGTTGCAGAGTCAATCTTGTCATCAATAAAGGGTCAATTGGCCGAAGTAGACTTATCTGACTTTGTTGCAGGAAGGCCAGAGTCAGAAGCTCTTGAAGTCATGAATATATTTTCTTCGGCCCTCGAGGGTTCTAACTTGAGGTATCTGAACCTTTCAAACAATGCCTTGGGTGAAAAGGGTGTAAGGGCTTTTGAGGCACTCCTCAAATCGCAAAATAATCTGGAGGAGCTTTATCTGATAAATGATGGTATCTCAGAGGAAGCTGCTTGTGCAGTTTGTGAGTTAATCCCTTCCACTGGGAAGCTCAAGGTCCTTCATTTTCACAATAACATGACAGGTGATGAAGGTGCAGTTGCTATTGCTGATATTGTGAAACGATCTACTATGTTGGAGGATTTTCGATGTTCTTCCACAAGGATTGGCTTAGATGGTGGTGTTGTATTGGCTGAAGCACTTGGAACATGTAGTCATTTGCGGAAGCTTGATCTTAATGACAATATGTTTGGAGTGGAAGCTGGAGTTGCTTTGAGTAGGTCTATAGTTTCATTTGCAGATCTTACTGAGATTTACCTCAGTTATCTAAACTTGGAGGATAAGGGGACAGAAGCACTTGCCAATGCTCTAAAGGAGTCTGCACCTTCACTTGAAGTTCTTGAAATGGCTGGTAATGATATTACTGCCAATGGAGCTTCTTCTTTGGCATCCTGTATTGCAGCAAAACAATTTCTCAGAAAGTTAAACCTTTCTGAGAATGAACTGAAAGATGAAGGTGCTATTTTGATTGCCAAGGCAATAGAGAGTGGTCATGGCAAATTAAATGAAGTTGATTTGAGCACCAACTCAATCAGAAGTGCTGGGGCAAGGCTCTTGGGGCAGGTTGTTGTGCTTAGGCCTGGATTTAAGCTGCTCAATATCAATGGCAATTTTATATCTGATGAAGGGATTGATGAGGTGAAGGATATATTCAAGAATTTGCCTGGTGTGCTTGGGCCTTTGGATGAGAATGATCCAGAAGGTGAAGATGTTGATGAGGAGGCAAAAGAAGAGGATGCAGATAATGAAGATGAACTGGAATCTAAACTCAAGGGGCTTGAAATCAAGCATGATGAATAGTGCTTCCATCAGAAGTAATCTGCTGTCTTAGCTGTCTCTGAAATTAAAACTTATCCATGGACTTGTGATTGTTTTTGGATTAAAAGCTTGTTTCAATGCAATCTAGTCCAGCTGCATTAATCAGGTTTAATAGATTCATCATTCATCCATTATAAGTTAGCTGAGAAAGGTGCTTTTTCCTCCTGGAATCATGCTACCAAGTTCAGCAGCTGTCGCTCAAAGATACATGGGATCAGAGTTTAGTTTTAGGATTTGCTAGGCAATGTTGTATTGCTTTAGGCAGTATTTTTTTTTTTTTTATCATTTACTAGTGGCTATCAGTAGAGGGGAGTATGTGTCTTTCATAGTGTATGCATGCTCGACATTTTAGATAAAATTTGGTTGCCCAAGCCTTTTTGGACTTGAAATATTTGTTTGCTGTTATTGTGTTTACCTAATTGTGCTGAAGATGATGTTACAGTTAAGGTAAAAGAGTGCTGACTGGCTGGTCAACTGTATCTTTGAAATGAGCTTTTCTATGATCATAATGTTGAGCCCAGCTGGTAAGACCTTGAGTTGCGCATCCACCATTGCGTTGATTTTTTCCAAAAGTGAATAAAGCATTGATTTTGTTGCAATGATAAATTTGATTCTATGCAGTAATATGCAAGGTTTTCCATCCCCTTCCATCTCTTTTTCTAGAAACAAACATGTAAACTAAGGACTTGGATTTATTCATTAATTTTCTGCCATTGAAGATATTTAAAAGACTAACGATTTGTAACATTACTGTTAACATGTAAGAGAGGATCACAAAATCACGGCTCCCACAGGCTACTCTTGTATTTTTGACTTGTCACTATTTTGATAGAATTGATCACACTGCTACAGGAACTTTGAGGGATTCAAGTATTTTTTCATCTATCTCGAACTGCATGGGCTTCTTGTCTCGCCCAATCTTTACATACTCATCAAATCGTTCTTTCAAGTCCTCAGGAAGATTTGTGGTTGCACGCCATCCCGGGATGTCCTTGGCAGCTCTCGGTTCTGCGTAGAAGTGCTGGAAAATACACCTTGGATTATTTTTATGCATCAAAGTTGAAACTGCCCGTACATCACAGGTAAAAAGCTCCTACATTAATCAGCTGATGTTTCAAAATGATTTGCGTACCATATTTCGGAAAGGAAAAGCTTCTTTGCATCAATTCCAACAGCTTTTGGATCATAATGCACGATTTCAACTGGTAGACCTGCAGCTTGAGCACATAATTTGGCCATCCCATCCAAAGTCACAGCGCGGTCGCTTACACAATTGAATATTTTGGTATTTGCAGCTTCTGGGTTCTCTACAGCCAGTGTGAGCATAGTGGACAAGTCCCTGACATGGGCGATATTAGTTAGTTGCATCCCAGAGCCAGGTATTGGCACTGGCCTTTCCCGGACAATCCCTGTTTAGAGCAGATCATCATAAAAGTTTATCCATGGATATTGTATAAAATTTGCATAAGTTTGAGTTTCTACTGACGATCAAAAAACCACTCCTCACAATCTTTATTGTTGCCGGAACCAATCATGTATTGTGGGCGGAACATAGCCCAACTACTGAAAATCTCGGCAATGTATTTCTCCACTCCAACATGACTAGCACTAGCTTTAACCGCGTCCTTTGTGGTAATTAAAGAAACTTTGGTCAAGTGCACACTGGAAAGAATTCAATCTATTCGAATGCTTTTTGAGAAGACAGCTTAATTACTTACCCCTTCAACATAAGGAGGTTCATCACTCGGTACATAGATTCCAGCGCTGCTGATGAACAGAAACTGCTTTACACCAGCACCCTTGGCCCAGTCCGCTACGGGCCTACTTGTAAAGGTTGGTGTTAGAAGTATTTGCGCATAAATTAATCATGAATTTGAGTCAATAATTTACGCATATTAATAAAGATTTCAAGTGTAGGCATAATGCTGACAAACCTCAAAGTATCAAGGTCCTTGCCATTGTTATGTAGCACCACATCAAATGTCGCTCCTTCCACGGCCTTTCCTACTTCTGCTGGGTCTCCCCACACTGTTCGTCCTCCCGCGCTCACAATTTCCTAAATCGAAAGAAAAACATCAAGTGGCCATGAAAAATTCCAAGAAATAGGCTCATGAAATTCATATTACTGATGCAATAGTCAAAGGCATATCTTCTGTGTATATTGACTTGTAGAACTTACTGAGAATCTGCTGAATGGAGGCTTCTTCATTTTGTCAGAGTTCTGTTCACCAACAGTCATGATAGTGACTTCATGGCCAGAACCCAGAAGCTCCTTTGCAAAGTAAAACCCAATAACTGCATGACCAACAGTGTAAGGACCTTCTTCTTCTCTGCGGCGCTGGCCTTGACAGTGAAGGTAGAGGCAAAAAGGCGCCTGGAACATGTGGAGTATGTTAAAGAAGTTGGAGAGATTGAGAGAAAAGAAGAGAGAGGAGAGAGGACTGGGAGAAAGAAGAAGAAAGAGAGAGGGGTGGAGAGGATAAAAGCGAAGGCGGAGAAAGCTTGGAGGATAAAGAAGAGAAGAGGAGAGAGAAGGAGGAGGAAGCAAGAGAAGCCATTGACGCCTTTCTGAGTTGAGCTTGATCCTCTTAGAGCCAGCAGTTTTTTTGGCTACTAGATTAGGGTAACAGACTAACGGCCGTTTCTCTAACCGACGTTACAGTTATCTTTTCGCAATTTCAGCATATTTGAAAGCCTTATTGTAGTTTTGTTTATAAACCCACATACGCTTGTAATTAAATATTTATAAATATTAATTCTATTTGAATTTAAAGACACTTCTCATTATTAGATAATTTAAATTATCTAAAATTTTCTCTTTTTTTTTTGTTTTTGATAATGGTAACGTCCTTTGTTCTTCCTTTTTTATGGGTACTAGGTTTATGCTAGTTAATTTCTAGATTCCAGACAAACTAGATCATTAGCAATAATCCATCTGTGTTCATCGCTGCAATTAAGACAAAGTTGATGGATCTAACATACATTTAAGTCAACATGTTAGACTAAACAGAAACATTACCCAAAACGACGGCAGTTGGTAAGCACCGCCGCTTTGATCATCGGAAAGAGTGGGACCCAAATATCACTACGTGTCAGATCCATTTTCGAACGTTAGTCACAGTCCCCATCTCCTTTTTAAATCCTCCTCATCATTATCTGTATCTCTCTGTTCCTTGAAACTAGCCGTTTCATATCTCTCCCTATCTCATGGCTGCTTCGATGGATTCGCCATCCCCTGCTCGCCTCCTCAAGGTAACTTATTCTACTTCTTCTTGTTCTTCTTCTTCCAGGGTTATTTGTGGGACTCTCCGATATATTTATTAATTTGGCTGAAAAAAAATTTGGCTGAAATTGGTTGTTTTCAGGAGTCCACAACCTTGATGATTTCTTCACCTCTGTTCAGCCCTGCTTCGGATAAGCGTTTCTGGAGCACTCTCCGTAGCCGGATCGATGCGCTTCTCGAGAATCGCCAATGCGGGGTTTCCATAGGCCAAGATCAATTCAATCTTGACACATCTTCAGCCACCCGTGTGGTGAGTGAGTCTTTGAGTTTGGAAATTTGTTTTTTTTTCCCCCTGATTCTCAGTTGGAATTTTCTGATGGGTTGTTTTTTGGGTATAGAGTGTCGGAGAATCCGACCGAGCCAAAAGAATGAAAGAGGACTCATTGCTTTTGCTAAGAGGTTTTGACTCCATTGCTCACACGCTCTCTCAGCTCTCTAATAATCTGGATAACGCTCTTCAGGTAATCGGAGGTTCTTTCAAGTTTTAAGCCTTGAGAGCATCCTCTGTTAAAGAATTTATATTTCCCTTGCTTTAATGCTCATCATTCCTTTCTAATATCACAATGAACATTGGATTCTGATGAGATTCTGCTAATTCTTTGAAAAAACAGTGACAGATTTAATCTTTCTCTGATCCTGTGGGAACTTACTTTGTTTTCAGGGAGCTAGATACCTAGCCGAACCACCCACATTGAGTGAAATATTTCATGGCAATATCAACAACTCAGAGATTAAACAAAAGGGTTTAGAAAAAGAACAAAATGAAGAAAAAGGGGAGGAAGGAAATAATTCAACAGATCAAGGAAATAAAGGATCAAAAAGGAAGTTCGATCAAACTGATAGTGAGAGCTCAGCGGATCAAGGAAATAATTCACACAAGGAAAACGAGCAAAGCCCAAAAGATAAGAAGATGAAGAAAGCCAAAAATGTAGGTTCTTCCTTTCTTCTCACTACAATTCTTCATCTCTGCAATTGGCCTTTACCAAGTTTGTACTAAATGACAATTTATCTTATTTCTAAATTTGCAGCTTGCAGTTTCTATGGCAACGAAAGCAGCTTCACTTGCAAGAGAGCTTAAGTCAATAAAATCTGATTTTTGTTTTATGCAAGAGAGATGCACTCTGCTTGAAGAAGAGAACAGGAGGCTTCGAGATGGATTCTCTAAAGGGATCAGACCAGAGGAAGACGACCTGGTAAGCCTTTCTGGGTTCATATTTATGTTGTGCTGTACAGTTATGATCAACATTTGTTAAAGTTTCTGATTAACAATGTGACAGATGAGGCTTCAAATGGAGGCACTACTTGCTGAAAAATCCAGATTAGCCAATGAAAACACAAATCTTATCAGGGAAAACCAATGCCTTCATCAGCTCGTAGAGTACCACCAACTCACCTCCCAAGATCTCTCTGCATCTTATGAGCAACTCATCCAAGGAATGTGCTTAGACTTTTCTTCTCCATCACCATCCATAAAGGAAGAGGCAGATAATAACGAAGTTCGACAAACACCAGGAAAAAATACTTTTGGCTTCTCCGCTTCTCTTGAGGAGTGCTTTTGCGAAGAACAGCAGTAGCTAGAAGTTGCACGAACGCAGGCCCTGGTTTTTGTCAATAAAATTGATTCGTGTTTCAATTTTGAGTTTTAACCTTGTAGGTGATATGTCAAATTTTGTCTTCCCTACGCAGAATGATGTTTCTAAGGATAGAATAAAGTAAAGCTTTTTTCTTTTCTGCAAGTCAAAGAGTAAACTTTTTTTGCCTTCTCTTGGGGTCTTTTTTACCTTAGAATAAAACAATTTCATCTGATTTCAAGAAATTAGAGGATTCCCTTAATTCCAAAAGACACATGACCAAAGCCCAACTGGCAGTTACAAAATACATGATCAATCTGGTACTCATAATGGAATCACTACACTTATCCATCAAACTACATTCGCACAAAAGCTAATAAGTTATAGTAATCCATATCACACCCTAGTTCTTGTCAGTCTGTCTCTTCCTCTTGGCAGAATTCTTGCAATCATGGCCAATTTCAGGTGCAGTATAATTGCGTGTTGCTTCAGTTACTCGTGTCAGACTTGATAACCATAATGCATCTTTAAATAAATCTTTCAACTTCTCCAACACTTCAGGAGCTACATGATACCCCTTCTCATACTGCAAAAAGTTGCCAAAAAAAAAAAACTTATCATGCCTCAAATGATACAAACCATAATCGAGTTGCTATCGACCAATATTAGAAATGGAAAAGAGCAAGTAATAAAACATGTGAGACCTTTGCAAAACAAGTTCAAGAAAACAACGGAAGAAGGGATAAAAAAGAGAATATCTAGTGGATAAGGGAAAGCAGGGGACATACTACTTCAATTTTTCCAAGAGCAAATTCCAACTTTCTATTTAGCTGATGATTTTCCTCTGTCAGAGCTTCAACCTGCAAATGTAAAAAAAGAAAAAAAAAAGTTCCCAAAAATAAGTCACTCTTGATTATGAGTAAGAATTAAAGGAAAAAAAAAGGTAAATATGCCACCCAATAAACAAAATTTAACCTTCTTTTGGCAGTCAATATACAAGCTTTTATAATTGATATCTTCCATACCAGAGTCTTCTTCACTACAGAATGTTTTCCCAGTTGCCTGCCAAGAATTTCAACAGATGTTTCATCTACGGGCGTATGCAAATAATAAAGATGGAAATAGAATAGGGCTAATTAAATGGAAGAAGTTGTACCCTAGAATTAAATGCATCTATGGTCTTTTGTTGTGTCTTCAAAAGTTGTACAAGATAGTCAACCTTTTCATGCAAGTTTTTCCCATTCAAAGTAGGCTCTGGCAATTCCTCATTTGAAGGCTCAACTTCTTGCTCGCTTTCACTGACAGTTATCTCTTCAAGAATACACTCAATGTCTTGGTTTTCCGTATCCATAACTGCATTTTGAAGACGTTCAGAACGCCTAACTTTAGCAGGGAATTTCTTTGCTTTCTTTTTAAGAGGGGTTTTAGAAGAGTTTGCTTGTTGTAGTTCAACACTCTCCACGGCAGGATTTGTGTTTTCAGGCTGTACATCTACTTTCTCCAAGGAAGGATTATCACTTTCAGGCTCCACCACCATGCTCTCATGCTTCAATTAGAATAAATAGGTTAATTTTGTAACTTCAAATCCTATAATGAGATATTTTGCAGAAACTAAAATTTTTGTGCATTAAGTAATGCACTGAAAAATGCCAAGTCAAAGTAATCAAAGTAGCCCAAGGACGAGAGTAATTGAACCTCGTATATGCATATTCCTAATATCTCATGCACATCCAAACAAAATAATAATCTCTATTCCCTCAGTCTTCATATGGTAGAAATTCATGGCTTCAATTTCTTGCTTGTGAGGTGCCAATTTGTTGGAGTTTATGAGATTTTAGTAGGTGAATATCTATATGTACAAGAAAAGAAAAGACTCATACCTAAGCATTGTGTAAGTATGGCATTAGTTGACAAAAGAAAGCAAGTTTCACTATAAAAAGGAAGAGGTTGCTGCTGGAAGAAGAGAGAGTGTAGAGCGAACTTGAGAGAGCTGGAAAGAAAGTTTGAGAGATCTAACAAAGTGAGGAAGAAAAGACAGAAAAAAAAACTTTAAAATTGCGTTTGTAAATCCTTTGTTTTCAGCAATGAATTTATGCCTTCTAGAATAAATATGTTATTAGTTTTTTCTCCATTCAAATCCAACAAATGGTATCAGAGCTTTTTGATCTTGAGGGACCTGGTTAAAGTTTGTTCTTGTCAAGGATGAGATGGCAGTTACACAATTAAGCAAGCCCATTATAGCTTACAGGAGGAGGGTTGTTTCAAGAAAAAAAATTTATGCCTTGAAGAGACAAATTTTTCTGGTGATAAAGTACACCAAGACAAAGAGAACAATGGTGAGCAAGTGCACCTGAAAGAAGCAGAAAAATGGTGAGAAGTGCACCAGAAAATCAAAGCAAATGAAAGAGTTGGAGAGATGTACTCCACCAACAAAAAACATGCAGAGAAGTGCTTCATCAAAGCAAAACAACATCATCAAACTTGGAGAGAAGTGCTCCAAGACAACCAAACAAATTAGAAAATTGAAGATTCTTGAAGACTTGACTAAATTTACAACTCCAACAAAAGTCTCAATAAGGAGGAGTGTTGGAGTTGATGAGATTTTGGTAGGTCAATACTTATGTGTACAAGAAAAGAAAAGAGTCATACCTAAGCATGGTGCAAGCATGGCATTAGCTGACAAAAGAAAGCAAACTTCACTATGAAAAGGAACAGGTTGCTACTGGAAGAAGAAAGAGTGCAGAGAGAACTTGAGAGGGCTGAAAAGAGAGTTTGAGAGATCTAGCAAAATGAGGAAGAAAAGAAAAAAAAAAAAGCTTTAAATTTGTGTTTGTAAATCTCCTATTTTTACAAATAAATTTATGTCTTATCTCTTCTATTTATTCTAACATAAATATATTCTTAGTTTTTTCTCCCTTCAAATCCAACACAATTAGACCCAATGCATCAATTTTCTCTTTTTAAAATATAAAAAATTACGCCTGCAAGAAAATTGAACTTTGATGCTTGAATGATTAAAACTGATAAACAATCATACTATCTATGGCTCCTATAATTCATAAAGTCTAACAAAACCATTACCTTAAACAAGAAAAAAAAAAAGTCCGGAAGCTGAATATTCATGACAACGATCAAACAGAAGCAAAAATAAATAAATAAATAAATAAAATCTCGAAACTATAATGATTCCACAAAATATTATCTCTCTCCTAGAACCCTAATCCCCAAATAACTAGCCAATACCCTTAATTAAAATGTGAATTTTTATCTTTTCTTTCTTATTAAAAAAGATAAAGAAATCAATAAAATAAAATCAGACATGCATGCAAACCATAAATATACCATTAAAACAAACATAAAATTGCAACAGAGAAACCAACCAAATTTTTTTTTTTAAAAGAAATCATACAATAAAAAAATAAATATATTTCAAAAAAAAGACATGATAGCACGGCTTCAGGCACACAGATAAATAAATAATAAATAAGAAAAACAAAAGAAGAAAGAAGAAGAAAGCTTTCTGTTGCTTTACATTTTGTGGCTTCTCTACAAGCCTAAGAGCACTGGGTTTCCGACCCATTAAATTCAGCAAACACAGCGAGTGAGACTGGAAGAAGGAGGTTGGGTTGGAGAAATATAGCTCTGCGCTCTAGGAGCACGGGGAAGTTTCAGGAGGTGATTTCGTCCTTTTCCAGCAAACGTGTTGCTCTTCTATTGGTTGTCACATATAACTGCAGTTACTCTTTAAAATATTTTTTTGACAAAAATTATTTGAATTCTCATTATTATTACAATTTCATCAAATTCTTAATCTTAGGACTTTGATTTTAAAATATAAATTAATATTTTAAAAATTAATATTTTAAAATTAAAATATAAATTTAATAATTTTTATTTAATTAAATTAATAAAAAAAATTTAAACGATTAAAATATTAATTTATTAAATTTTTTATTTTATTAGATTAATAAAAAATTAATTAATAACCATTATAATATTTAAAACTTTAAATATTTTTATAAATTTTAATTTAATAATAATTTAATTAATTCAAATGATAAAAAATTTTGTAATATAATATTAAAATTTATTATATTGTAATGTTAAATAAATATATTTTAATTTTTATTAGATATTTATTAAATTTTTAAAATTTTAAATTTATATTTCACCAATAAAATAAAAATTAAAATGATTGACATTCAACGGATTGGGGAAATATTTGGCAGACAAAATAAAGAAATTGATAGACTTAAATGTATTTTAAAAAAATAATTGAAATTTCGAAATATTTTATAATAGGCTCATTGATGTTATAGCTTTTTTGCATACAAATAAATAATTTTATTTTATTTATAAATATTTTATATATTTATATAAGAAAATATTTATTTTTTATAAAATAAACTATTAAAAATTGAACTAATAAAATCAGTTTAACAATATATAATTAAAATTGTTTTATATTATTTTAAAATGATAATAAGTAAAATTATTTATATTTAATAAAAATTTTAAAAATAATATTTTCTATTATTATTTAAAATATAAAAAAATACATATACATTTTTATTTTTATAAATGTTATTATTTTTTTTTTCTGCATAAATGTTATTATTTGTATATTAATATAATAGATTTTTAATAAAATAATATATAAAATAATTTTCAATTTTTTCAATAAATTATGGTCCTTTTTCCCAGTCCACAAAGGGATCATGATAAGACCAGCCTGCGCAGATCTTAGTTGCAGATAAGCTTCTTTACTCCTCAGTCCTCACACTCCCCTCCGTTACCAGAAGAGTTGTATGCTCTTCACCTCCATCTCCATGACACCCTTTCTCTCGCTCCAGGTCTCTACTCCGTCTCTTCTGCTATCCCCATCCCTTCCCTTCTTCACCCCTCTCCCTCGCTTCAAATCCCCATCTCACCGAACACAGCATTTCCCTCTCCTCTCACTCGCTAACAACCCCTTTCGACAATCAATCAATCAGGACTTCCCAACTCAGCAGCAGCAGCCAAGAACGCTTTTTCCTGGAGGGTACAAGCGCCCCGAAATCAAAGTCCCCAACATTGTCCTCCAGCTTGTCCCCGACGACGTTTTGAGTGGCGGTGATGCCTTGGATTTCATCGATAAGGCCGTTTCCAAGTGGGTTGGAATCGTAGTCCTCAATGGCGTTGATGGCAGTGGGAAGACGCTGTACGAGGCTGCGTGTTTATTGAAGTCGGTTGTGAGGGATCGCGCGTATTTGTTGATTGGCGAGCGCGTTGATATCGCTGCTGCTGTTAATGCTAGCGGGGTTGTGCTCTCTGATCAAGGTATGCTTATTTCATCCGCTATTAAGTTCTGCATCTGATTGTTGTTAGCTCTTAACTTTTAAAGAGAGATTTGTTCAATGAAATCCTTACCATGGAGATAACAGATTCTGCATGCTCATACTCAGAGGTGAAAAGCTGATAAATGTCTGGTGACTCCATTAACCGGGTTGGTCAATGTGTGTGTTTGTATGACCTTGTTCACTTGGGATGTCAAAATATCCCCATAGGATTCCTATATGAGTCGAACAATGGCTCCTTTTTAATTGTCATTCTACAGGAATAAACATTTTATATGCTAGTGTTGTGATTTCTGTGGTCCAGGCAACTATTACTCGCATGATGCTTGGATGTGTCGTTTGTTAAAATCTACATCCCAAATCCCCAATGCATGTCATATTTTAGTTTTTTTAACTGGTTGCTGTCCAATACCTTATTTGGTTTCATTGTTGTTTTTAACCAGTAATCCTTGGACATGAAAGTAATGCATTTGTTTCTTCTCTTGCAGGTCTTCCTGCCATTGTGGCAAGAAGCATGATGATGGATTCCAAATCAGAATCCATAATTCTCCCTTTAGTAGCCAGAAATGTGCAGACTTCTAGGGCTGCCTTAAATGCATCTAATTCTGAAGGTGCTGATTTTCTTATATATGGTCTTGAGCAAGAGAAATATTTTGATGAAAAAATGTACTCTGGATTTGCGGATGTGAAAATTCCAATCTTTGTCATTTATGCTTCACATAGAGCGGCTGTGTCAATTATGGAGGCATCACAAGTGCTAAAATCTGGTGCGGGTGGTTTAGTTATGTCATTAGAAGATTTGAGGTTGTTCAGTGATGAGTCTTTGAGCCAATTTTTTATCACTGAAAGTGCAATGGTGAATAAATCAGAGAATGAGCCTGGAAGCCTCAATAAGTTTAAACCATCGGATGTAGAAAATGATATTAATGGGAAAAAGAGTGTGGCAGGCTTTGTTAAATTGGAGGACAGAGAAAAACAGCTCATAGAGACAGAGAGATCAATATTATTTGAATGCATTAATGTTATTCATAAAGCTGCTCCTCAGGTGATCATTTAAGGAATTTGGTGCTTGAATTTGTTTATTGGATAATTCTACATTTTGTCAATTCTTTTGTTGCCTTTTATGCCTGAATCAGGGTACTGGTTTTTGAGTGACAGATGGAGGAGGTTTCACTTCTAATTGATGCTGTTTCTCAAATTGATGAGCCATTTTTACTGGCAATAGTGGTAATTGTGTGCTGAACTTCAACAAATTCTGGTTCCAAGGATATACATTGGTATTAGCTCTAAATTTCAAATGAATCCTTTTTTGTTTTTTCGTTAACTTAAAAAGACCTAGAATTTAAGTGACCTTTGCTAATCCTCATTCATTTTTGTTTAACAACTTTTGGACTAAAAAATTGTTGTAAGTTTGTCCCTCCACTAGTCCACTTTCTATTGTACATGTCGATGCTTATTTCTGAGTCAACTCATTTATTCTCTTCATATTTATCTCTTAAATCAGAACATGAGTTCATATTTTCATTGAATTCCAATTTGGATAGAAATTTCATAAACAGGTTGACTCAACATTATTATTTTCACCTTTGCAAGCGAGCTACATTTTTTTTTTGGGACTATATGTTCTGTCCATTCACGTGTCCTCTGTCTTTCCTACATTTTAAGGATGCTTTCCTTGTACTTATAGCTATTTTCTTTATTTTGCTTACATTTTGGTTGAGGCAAGTGTTATTAGGAGCTATTAATATGCTGAAACTTGGGGAAGTTGCTGAAATTTACATTTCTTTCTTTTTCATCCCTTGATTACTTCTGTTTGTAATTTTTTTTTAAACGACTTCATTGGCAAGAAATCAGAATTTGATAGAGATTGGCTTGCTATTCATGCCATTAACTTTATGAAAATGCTGTTGAAAGTACTTTCCCCCTTCCTCTCCATGAATCTTTTATCTCTGCTCCAGGGTGAATTTAATTCTGGTAAATCGACTGTTATTAATGCACTTCTTGGAGAAAGATACCTTAAAGAGGGTGTTGTTCCGACGACCAATGAGATTACTTTCTTACGGTACTCTGACTATAATTCTGAAGAGCCACAACGTTGTGAAAGGCATCCTGATGGTCAATATATATGTTACCTTGCTGCTCCAATTCTTAAGGAAGTGAGTATTTAGGTTGATCTCATGTATACCCCTAATTTCAGTTCTTAGATGTTATAATCCTTCAAATACTGGTTCCGATGATTTCTAGGTATTATATATGTATGTATATGCACACATATACATGTACACAAATTCTTTTCAGAGTGCAAAGAAGCATGAAGTATGAGTTGCTAGTCAGCTTAATTAACACTCTATCTCGATGATCCTTTACAACGCAAAACTTTTTCCTGTGCATTATTTTAAAACTGGATTGAATTTACTGATAACAGCCGCTAATCTTGAGAAATCTGTGCTGTATGCTATAAAGTAACTATGTTACTCTTTTTCAGATAACATGATATTTTTGCTTTATACTGTAGTGATATAATTTAACGTTTTCCTTGTTGCATTACAATATTTATTTTTTTTCTTATTAAAACATGATATGGAAGTTAATGATAAGTTTTGCACTAATATTGCAATGTTATAAGCCATATGGGCAGCTCAACAATCCACTTTGAAACAAAATATATTTGAGGTGCGTCAAAGAGAATTTTGACAAATGAGTGCTGGTGATCTACTCTGTTTTCACTATGATAACAGAAAGGAAAGATAGCTTGAAAAGTAAAGCACAATGTAGTAGAAGAGTGAAACCAATTGAGAGATAACATATCTATTGTCTAGCCTGTTTTAGTAAGGGCATGCCTTTTAAATGGTAGAATTATATGCCACTTCATGGTAGGTGCTTTATGTGATGTAACTAATCTATTTAATTTTTTTACCTTTCAAACAGATGAACATTGTTGATACACCTGGGACTAATGTAATTCTTCAAAGGCAACAACGCCTTACTGAGGAATTTGTGCCTCGTGCAGATTTGCTTCTGTTTGTCATTTCTGCTGATCGCCCACTAACCGAAAGTGAGGTATACATGAGTGGTTGAACATGTTGAATGTCATATGTCATGCTATTTAAGTTTTTATTGTTTTAAAAGATAAAGGGTTTTATATGATGATTTATGGATTTTGCAGTTACCTATTATGCATATCGCTTCATGTCTATGAAAATTTTATTAAGATATTTCATTGCTTGGAAACTTTGTTTGTTGCTCCTCTGCATTGCAATATTAGATTGCATCGAGGATTCCGTAAAGATATCTTCATTCATTTTAAAGGTGAATTGGACTCTTGTTGTAACAACACAAGTATGAGAGTTTGAAAGTAGAAACTTTCGGGATTGAAATTGATGCGGACATCTGTGTAGATCAAAACCAATTGCTTACACTTTCCATGCTTATTATAATATTGTATAATCTAGAGAAGTGTTCAATTTCGCTAAATGTTTTGGTGATAATCTATATATATTGTCTTAGTGACTCGTATTTGTACGTTTACTGTAATGGACTAATATTTAGGAAACATCTCTTCCAATTTTTAGCTATTTCCAAGATGTTTTGGGTTTCACTCCTGGTAATTATTTTCAGGTGGCTTTTCTGCGTTACACTCAACAGTGGAAGAAGAAAGTTGTGTTTGTGTTAAATAAATCTGATCTCTATCAGAATACCAGTGAGGTTATTTTTGAACCATTTTTGAAATTGTTTTGTCTGTATTTCTGGTAGTGAGCCTGTTATGCTTTATGTTTACTAGAGCTGTTAAGCAATTTACAAGCATTCTTAATCGTTCATCATGATTTGTTTAGCTTGAGGAAGCCATATCATTCGTCAAGGAGAACACAAGGAATTTGCTGAACACTGAAAATGTGATATTATATCCAGTCTCTGCTAGGTGTGCTCTTGAAGCAAAATTGTCAGCTTCTTCTGACATTAAAATAGATTACAATGAGTCATCAGTTTCGGATTATCATTGGAAATTCAGTAGCTTCTATGAACTTGAGAGATTCTTGTATAGTTTTTTAGATGGGTCAACAGAAACAGGAATGGAAAGAATGAAGCTTAAACTTGAAACACCAATTGCAATTGCTGATCGAATACTTTCTACTTGTGAAACTGTTGTGAAACAAGAACTCCAGTATGCCGAGAAGGATCTGACCAATATGACTGAATTAGTTGATAGCGTGAAAGAGTTGACAAGGAAAATGGAAAAGGAGAGCATCTCTTGGAGAACAAAAACTTTGTTGCTGGTATAATTTTCTAGAATATGTATTTCCCCTCTCATCTCTTCCTCCTCCAAATTCCAAAAACACTTACACACCTGAGTAGAAAGTTAACCGGGTTTTTTTTTTAATTTTTTATTTTTTACACCGAGTTGGTTTATGAATTTACTGGGAATGAACTTGCAGATAGAAACGACAAAATCAAGTGTTCTGAAGCTTGTAGAATCCACTCTACAAATATCAAATATTGATCTTGCTACAGCATATGTTTTTAAAGGGGAAAAATCTGCTACGACTCCAGCAGCCTTCAGGGTTCAAAATGATATAATTGGTCCTGCAGTTTTAGATGCAAAAGTGAGTTGATTGATCTGACCCGTTTAGGAACTGACTTGAGCGTGTCCAATCTTGTGTAATGATAAATTTAACTCATCTTTCATTGTTTTCTCTTTATTTTTTTGGAAGTCCTAAAACCATTGATTGCTGTTTTGTGGGGTTAATGCTTAGGTGATTGGAATGGTGTTTTGCATCTGTTTAGTGCTTTCAGTTTGAAGTTCTACCACACCTGTATTTTGTTGTAACATGTTTCCTCAGTATTTTTTAAGCCACATATCTTTAGATTTATTTGCCCCTAATTGTTTAACATTTGCTTATCGTTTATTTATCAAAATTTTTTTCTGTTATTTGTACATGCAGAAAGAACTTGAAGAATATGCATCATGGTTAAAATCAAATAGTGCTCGTGAAGCGAAGCTATACAAAGAATCTTTTGAAAAAAGATGGCCTTCATTTATCATTTCAAACACACAGATGCATTTGGAGACCTATGAGTTACTAGAAAAGGTTGATGACCTCAGCTTGAAAGTGATCGAGAGCTTCAGTGCTGGTGCAGCTTCCAAGCTGTTTGAAGAGGAAATACGCGAAGTGGTTAGTCCAAATATGTCTCATTGACAAGTTGGAACATTTCAAAACTAGTTGAACCAGGAATCAGTGTAGTAAAAATTTGAATTTTAAATCCTTTGCAAAATATATTTTCATTTTTGTTGATTCACAATTCATTGAACCTGGGGTGGATTTTTTTCCTAGTACCTGGGAACATTTGGTGGACTAGGAGCTGCTGGTTTATCTGCCTCTCTTCTGACATCTGTGCTACCTACCACTTTAGAAGATCTTCTTGCTCTTGGCCTTTGTTCTGCAGGAGGGTAAGTGTTGCTCCCCTTGTTGCCAAAAATTATTTGCAAAGATTTTCTCTGTGTTAGTCTTTGCGTTGAGGGATTAAAATTCTTATTTCAATAAGACTATTCCAAGTTTACTCATAATCTGGTTTGTTCTCTTGTAGTTTATGCGTTCTGTGCAATATGCAGTTGTACATATATAGCACATAGCATATATGTTTTGTGTCGCATGATAGTTCTTAATATCTGATTGATTCTTCATTTCTGTGATAGGTTTATAGCAATTTCGAACTTCCCATCCCGCAAGCGAGGCGTAATAGACAAGATATGTAGGATCGCAGATGGCTTGGCTCGTGAAGTTGAAGAGGCAATGCAGAAAGATCTCTTGGAAACTGCTGCGAATTTGGAAAACTTTGTAAAAACAATTGGCAAGCCTTATCAAGATGCTTCCCAACAAAGACTGGACAATCTTTTAAAAGTTCAAAATGAATTATCAGATGTCAAGGAAAAACTAAGAACACTGCAAGTTGAAATACAGAATCTTCATGTATCATGAGTTGAATTAAATTTGATTGTTAAGGGATGCAAAGAGGGAAGTGTATTGTTGTAACGGTGTCAAACCAGATTGGTTCTTCTTGGGAACATATGTAAAATATTTATGTATCAACGACAATGAGAATAAATTTTATAAATTGTTTACATCTAAATTGAGTTATAATCTCCTGCAAATGTCTTCCACAGGATACAGAAGATCAGGTCTCACTGATCCTGAACGGTGAGCCAGATTCTTTTGTGCTTTTTTTACCCTATCTTCCACAAGATTGTAATGGGAATTTATCTAAGTTTATTCCCTTTGTCTTGCTTATTGTTATGAGTGGACCTTATTTTTCTTCTTGAGTGGCTGATTAACATAATATAATTGACCTCTAGTATAAAATTTTCATACACTCGTCGCTGCTGAGTGCGTACGCACAAGTCATATTGGGATGTATCAGCATTTGCTTCTTATCAAAAGTTCTTAGGGAAATGCTAAATAGATATTGATACTAGTGTGTGCTAACTTTGATTGGAACCTAAAATATTCAAGGGGCATCATCAATTCATGAAGGAAAAGTTGAGCAGCTTCAAAACTGATATCTATTGGTACCGTCCATAAAGCTTGTCATAAATATTAAAATATGTAATTAAGAATGAAGTTAGCCAATAGCTTAGTGACATCACAGCATTGTTTACATGTAGTTACCTTTTATATTGAAAATTTTTAAGGGAAAAAAAGCATGATTAGTGGAAGACAAATGCCATCCTACAATGGTCAAAAGGCATGAGTGCGCCTTGCTGACATGCTAATTTGTATAAACCATCAATTTGATTCCAATGGTCTTTCTTGTTAAAGACCCTTTAAGCAGTAATCTACAAATAAATATTTAGACATAGCTTTAGCCTTTAGGGCTTTCATTGGTGACACAAGAAGAGGCCTTTAGGCCTTTTTTCCATTCTGGCTTATTTTTCACTTAGGCCAATCTAAAACAAAAGCAAATAAGTGAAAGGTGGACTGTTAAAGCAAATTTGACGGTTAGGGCCAAGAGAGAGTATGCAAAGGGCACATATTCTTTTTTGGCCTTGGTATACCTAGCACGCTAGCTAAAATATTTATTTTCTTGGATTCAGAGGGTCTAAAAAGATACTGCTTTGAAACCATTATTGAGGATTAAAAGTGTATTTATTATTGGTGTTAAAGTTATTACAGAAAAAAAAAATAAGTATATTAATTAAAAATATTAAAATTAACTTAAATTTAACATATTTTAATCATTAAAACTTTAAATAATTAAACTATTTTTTAAATTACTTTTAATTGTATTTTAAATAATATTTTTCTAAAATATACTCTCTCCATCTATTTTTTATTTTTATTTTTATATGTCACATTTAAATTTTACAGGGTGATTAAAGAAATAATCGAATAGCCTTTTTTATGTAAAAATATATTAGTAATTAATTAAATTATCTTTTATTTTATCTAATTACTCATTGTATAAATATTTATTATATTTAGTAGAGTTGAAAAAAAAGGAAAAAAAATTACTATTTAGTCCTTATATTTTATTTTCGTTACACTATTTAGTCCCTCCATTAAATTTTTTGTCATTCACGCTATTCAAACTATTATTTATTTCCTTTATTTTAATAAAACTAATTAGTTAATTCCTATATTTTGAAAAATATTATTTTTACTTCTCTATTTCAGCAAAACTAATTAGTTGGTTTATGTATTTTAAAAAATATATAATAATTTAAAAATTATATTATTAGATAAAAATAAAAATTTTACTATGTGGAGGCTAAATCTAAATTTACATTTTTTTAAATTTTTAATTCTTTGGATATTATTTTTTTATGTTTTTCTCTGCTGGGAAATAATATTTCTTGATTATTATAAATTTAATGAAATTGATTAATTTTTTTTGTATTGAAAGCTTGTCTTATTTTCATCGGTAGATGAAAACAAAGAGAGAATGAGGGGGAGAAGGGTGTAAGCATAAAGGAGAAAAAATATGAAAAAAAAAAGAAAAATAAAAAAAAAATAAAAGAAAAATAAAGGGAAAAGATTATGGTATTTTAGTTATATATAAAAAAAAGAGGGGTAAATAGTATAATAGTTTGACTATCATTGTCTAATGAAAAGTATAATAAAAAATTGATCGAGAGACTAATTATTTAACGAAAATAAAATACATAGATTAAATAGTATATTTTTTAAAATAAAAAAATTAAATAATTAGTTTCATTAAAATACAGAATTACATAATAATTTATCTAAAAATAATTAATCTTATTAAATTTTTAAATATAATAAATAATTTTAAATGAAAAAAAATAAAATTCGACTAAGAGAATAATTTTTTAACGTCTCAATTGCAATGATTGATTTGAATTTTTAGAAAATCAACAATTTATCTTAGATGGGTTTAATTTTGAAAGAGAAACACTCCAACATGAGTCTTTAATTCATAGATATGATTTGTAATATTGTGTGCTGGACACAACTTAATTGGCATTTCATTTAGAATATGCAGACATAATTAATGTCCTTTGATTTTGTGTATGCAATTGAATGGTTTCACATTCTATGCAACAGCAGCAGTGGCCTTAGCTTTTCATGGACAAAATTTAAAAAGACCAAACATTCATAAAAAGTAGAAAAGCCCTTTCAAAATCCTAATATTAGAAAAAAAAAGTAAGTCCCAATGTCTTTATTAATTTAGTTATTGTCATTTTTCAGAGGATTTTGGCTAAGCCATTTTCAGTCTCTCTCTCTCTCTCCAATCTTTAAATAATATATATCTCACCAATTTTAAAAAAAATACATATATTTTCTATGAATCATTTAAATTCAAATTATTATTGTCATTATAAATACTTAATTTAATAATGGTTGATTGTTAAGCTAAGAGTGAGTTTATATCATGTGCAGTCTTGATTTTTGCCTTGCAGTGGGTAGAAGACATTAAACGCAACTGATGATGTTACTTTTCAGCATATTCGGTATCAGCCAATGGGCTCTTCTCATTTGGTCGGTTGTAATTAGTTAATTAATTAATTTTCAGTTAATCACAGTTGAAACAGTTCATTGGTCTTCCCCTTTTTCAATCAAACGAACAGTGGAAGCCTCAACATTTTTTATTCAATTTTTTAGCTGGTCTAGTGACTTGGTGTTGCTTATGAAAGAAGAATATCTTCTTTTTTAATTCATTTATGAGAAATTGTCGTCACAACTACATGAGTAGCTCGAAAGAGAAAGGCTTGGTAAATTAAGAAAAGCAACAATTTAATAGTTTTAAGTTCAATTTGGGGTTTGATTCAATGCTTCTGGCTTTGCATTTCATAGGCAATATGGCAGTCTTGTTTTAGGTTTTGACCCTAACTTATCAACTTTCATTAAAATAACAACTTTAGTAGTATGTAATGGCATTAATAAAATATCAGAGAGCACTTTTAAATTTTTGATGAAAAATTTTAATGCACCGTATACTCATAAAAATTTAATTATTTAATAAATTATAAAATATGTGTTTCATTTTATTATAAGAGAAAAAATATATATTTCTAAAATTTTATATAGAATTTAATTTTTATATTATAAAGAGAATCCTATTTTTATTAAAGAGGAAGCACGAATTTTATTTTATGTGATCCGCTATGATGAGCCTCTTTTTTGCTTTATAATGAGTGGCAAAGTAAAAATTCGACAGCTCTAGTGGCATAAAAAGTTATCCTCATCCTCACTATTGTATAATGCCCACATAGCTCGACTATAAATTCATGTCCACCCCTTTTCCCTTCTCCTTCAAGTTCACTCCCTTCCTTCCCTTCCTCCTCTTTAATCTCTCTCCCTCAGCTCATTTGTCTCAAATTCTACCCAAACCAAAACATGGGTTTTGTCGTTTGATCTCATAAACCTCCAAAAGTCTTCCATTTCAAACCAAACAAAGTTCCCCCTGTTTCTTGTTCATTTCCCCTGTTTTTTCCCCTACACATTTCTTTTGTGAAAAATGTCCTGCTCAAATTATTGTCAGGGCCTCCAATCATGCCTGGAGCCAGCCCGCCTGCAGGTCGAACCGCGTGTTTTAAGGCTTACATTGGCTCCACCAAAATCCAACATTTCCCGTTGTTCACCCCCAGAAGTCAAATCTTTTGTCCCTCACTCGGATGGTGACTCCAAAAGCACCAACGATAATGTTGACATGGGTGGCTGGAGTTTCCTCCAATCTCTAGACATTAATACCGCTCCAAGCACCAGAGAAACCACTGAGGAAGACAAAATTTATATCCCCCCGAACTTTAAACGCTCTTCTTCGATGCTCAGCGAAAAGAGCCTGCAAATGTGCACTGAAAACTTAGGAAGTGAAACTGGCAACGATGGCGGCGAAAGCAGCGACGAGATGGCTTTACTTTCTTTATCAAATATCAATCACGAGAGCCCACGAGAGAAATCAAAATTTCGAGGATCAAGAAGAATTATGAGTCGAAGCGCTAGCTTTCCACCTCCTTTGACATCGATTAGAGGCTCCACTAGTGTTCAAGTGAGGTCTCACAGAGAAGGCGGGCGTCTAGTTTTGAAAGCAGTAAGCGTGTCTTCTTGCCAGGCTTATTTTCATGCAGAGCGTATCGATGGCCAGCTGAAGCTTCATCTAGTGAAGGACTGCTTCCCTACCCATGACGACACTGAAGAAGAAGAAGATAAAGTAGCAGCAGTAGAAGAAGAATCTGTTGATGAGGCAAGTGAAGGTGAAGAAGATGCAGAAGTAGACAATTGGAAAGCGGAGTTGTCGGAGGAAAATAGTGGAAATGGTGGGGGTGAAATGGAGATGGAGAAATTGCCTACGCCAAGCAGGTGCAAGGAAGGTGGGAGAGGAAGCAAAAGCTTGCTTAATAATTGGAGAACATTTTGGGTGGCTACTTAAATATCTTTCTTCCTCTCTTCTAAGTTCACTATTATTGTATTTAGTTATCTCTATCTCATTTTCTCCAGTGATTATATTTTTGGATTTCAGAAAAAAAATATGCTAATGGTAGTTATTATCGTTACTCCACTAGGACCTTCCCTTCGTCTATGATTTTATCTTTCCCAAAATACCCTTATGCATGATTTGAGCTATTTTATCATTAAGAAGGTTGAGATAAATTAAACTTAATTGTACATATATATAAATATTTTTTTATTAAACATTTTAAAAGAATTATTCAACACAATTAGTAATTCAATTTCGTTAGAGAATACTTTAAAATTATTTAAAAATTCTAAATGAAAAAAGTCTATACATAAACTCTTAAATTGTTTAAAAAGAAATTTAGTTTTGATATATGTAAATTGATCGGAGAATAATTCTGATTATCAATATAAAAAAAAATTAATTCAACTAATTAGTCCAATAACTTAATTATTTATAAATAATATGGGCCATTAATCAGCAAGAATGATAATGCAGCATAAATACCAACTACGATTAGCTGTTTATCATCACTTTCATAGTGAGGGTTTTGGAGCATCTTTTGTATGAAAACAACCTGTGTCCTTGGAAAGTTATGCGCACAAATTAATTGAAACCTCATCATACGAAAGTAGATTTGTAATCATGGATTCCAAATTATTCCTGCTCTTCTCTTTATTAGTTTCCATAAGCTAGAGAACATATAAATATTAGTTTCTTGCATCGCAGCCAGGGTAGAATAATAATAACGAGGTTGAATGAGGCAATTTTCAGTAATTTTAATGCTAGCTCCAACGGCAAACAGATTCCAAGTTGAGTTGTACGACTGGAGTACGTACCAATGCCCGGTAACTATCAAGAATAGGACCCACTAAGGGAGAGCAACATGCAACTGACCTTATTACACATGATCATCCATGTGCTTTCATTTCGCTTTTCTGATATATTCCTAACATCATCATTTTTTTCACCAGTTTTTTTTTTTTTTTTTTAACACAAATATATGCTTTGATTCCCATCTCTTCTCATCATATTTATAGCAACTTACCTTTAAAAATGGAACAAGATAGAACACAGAAAGGTCAACTTTTGATGGTTTAATTTTTGCAAATAACTTTAATTATTCACCGTGTTGATGAGCAGGGAATTGAACAAAAATGGGTAACGTTCCTTAAAAAGAGGAGGGGGAGTGTCCCAGACCCTTCATGGAGTTAGGGCATCCATACGTTTTTAAGGGTCTTTTTTCAGGGTAGTGGGGAGGTTGAGGTTGAGGATTGGATTGGGTTAGGGAGATTTACTTGTCAACAAGCACATACATCATTGTGTCTCTCAAACATCATGTGCTCTGAGAACCTTATAGCTCCTTTAAAGCACATATTCTCTTACCATATCTTCTCCCAAGTAACCCAAAAATCTCCTGGCTATCAGCATGTCCCTACATTTTCTCAACACTTTTTCCTAACTTGTTGCTTAATAATTGAAGATCAATCTTCTCCATATTTATATCCTCTTGTACTCACATGCAAATTAATTATATATACATATTAACATGTATGTATATATATTTATTGATCAATAACGCAGTAGAACACATATTTCAATTTATAAAATGATATCATGCATTGTTTTTTGAAAAAAAAAAAAGAATTTGTCATTATTTGAATGGGGTAATTAATGTATGTGATATGTTACCATCCGCTTTCAATGCATATGTTTATAAGCTGATTCTTAAGATTGTAATATCAGCGTCACTCGCATTTATTTCGGGTACTGCATGTCTGCTTCTTGATCTCTCTACTGGATTTGTCACCATCCTCTAGATCGCATACAATGTTTATTTCTAACAACATTCGTATGTTTTAGCAAAACCACCAAATCTTACCTTCTTCTTTTAGTTAATATATCAAACAGTTAGAAGACAATACAAATTAATCCATATCTGGAAGAATGATGGAACCCAATTGAATTTTCAACTTAATTTGCATGAGTACAGGGCAGAGGTAGACGAATTGTAATCTATAATAGCCAAAACTTTTATTAAGAAATAATTAGTATTGGCTTCAAACTTGGTTTATGGATGAACATGGAAATGTACATGAGTATTTGGTTGGCACATAGCTAGACTTGAATATTCATTCTCTTCAGTCGTTCACCATAACTTTCTCTGGTCAAAAACATATATAATGAGACCCCATGCAACTTGGTACGATAACCATTATACTCTGTCTCATGTGGTCATCATCGACTCGCATAATTTTACTACTAAGATAGATAAATAAAAAGTGGAAACCTAGTTCTTGTTGGATATATCATCTGTATCCCCCTCCCAAACAAAAAAAAAAAAGAAAAAGTCATTCTCTTTGAAAACAGTGGAACCCCACCACTATGACCGCCCAACCCTGGACACAAAATGAAACCGTAAAATCCTACAAAGCGACAAGTGAAAGGAAAAAAAACAAAAAAAAGTATTCTTCTTTTAATTATAACTCAGAATAAAAACAATATGATGTTGTCCATTAATTATGAAACTTATTCAGCACACTCTTATTAGGTTAAAAATTCAAATCTTATTAATATTATTCTATTTATAAACTTTATTAATTTGTGATGATGATAATGATAAAATATTAAAAAATTAATTATTAATTTATGATCTAATAATAAATTATCATATAATTTGATTGGTCTCAAATTATTTCATATATTTAATAAATATTTTTATTATATTTTTATATTTTTTATTCCTTTTATTATAAAATATTTGTTACAAAATTTGAAAGACAAAAAGTGTAATCTACATAAAAAGTTATAAAAATAAAATATAAAAATTTAACTTATTTATAATTTATATATATTATTTTTTTATGTTAATAATTTAATATTATTTTTATTTTACTTTTCTAAGATTAATTAATACTTATTATTATTATCACTATGATCAACTTATGACTATATAATTGAAATGGACAAGCAAACAGAAAATATTTTACTATTGTAAAAATTGAATATGAATGCTTTTTGTAACAACTTGATTTTTTTTATATATAAAATATTTTTAATTATACCATTAATTTATTACTTTTTTATTCATGGTGTTAAATTAGTATTTTTATAATAATAATAATATTTTTTATTTTATAAATATTATTTTACATGTATTATTATTACCATTATTATTTTACATTGTTATTTGTAATATTATCATTATCAAAATCAATTAGAGTTATTTAAGATTAAATTATATTATATGTAAAAATAATTAAATTTCTTTAGAGTATTATTATTATTGTTATCAAAGTTTTTTTTTAGTTTAAATATAATAAAAAAATTTTAGACCTATTTGAATATACATAAAAAATTTAAAGACTAAAAGGGTAATTAAAAGTCAAAAAAAAAAAAAAAACCAAAATTTTTCTCAGCAGCTCTTCCTTCCCCTTCCTTTTCCCTCTTCCCGTTTACCTTTCAAAATTTTAAAAGGATTATGACATCACCTTAGGTAAGCATGATACAATAAAGAAATTATTAATTAATTATAGCATTTGAGATAAAAATAAATAGAGATAATGACAATTAAAATGAGAAAAATATTGTCTTCTTCTTCATACATCTATGCCTGTAACACCCTAAAATTTAAATTTATTATTTTATGAGTAAATAATAATATTTTAAATTATTTAAATTTTAAGAAATTATTTGAAATTTTTCGAATTTTCGAAATCGAGTTTGATTTCCTAAAAATATAAAACTTTGATGATTTTTAAAAATTAATTTAAAGACCACGTGACAAAACTAAAAATATATTTGGACTCTACGAATTTTTTCGAGTTTTCTAGAATTTTTTTTGGAATTTTTGGCCCTCGTTTTCGGTTTCAAGGCAGAGTAAAATTTTAAAATTTTATATTCTGAATCAGACCGGTCGAATCAGACCGGACCGGTCGAATCGGACTAACCTTTTCTTTTCTTTTTCTTCTTCTTCCCTTCCTCGCTCGTCCCATCCCTCTTCCTCTCTCTCCTGTTTTCTCTCTCCTCCTCTTCTCCAGGCGGCGCCGCCGCCACCCAGCCTTCCCCATCTCGCCGGCGCACCTCCCCAATGCCTTCCCACGGCCGGCCGACGCTTTAGGCGGCCGAAAAACGCACGCGAAGACCCACCTGCGGGCGCACCGCTTTAGCTTCCCGGCCAAAATCCTGTCGATCCGACCACCAATTAGGCCGGGTCTTGTGTCAAACACCATCTATACCTCGAGAGCTTTCCATAGACAACAAAAACACCAAAATCCATCGAGCGGTTTGCCCAATTTTTGTCCGAGAAATTTTAGCCCATTTCGACTTTGGGGCAAGATTTCGCGCAAACCATGAACCTCACGAGAAAACCGAAAGTACCAGAGCGCTCCACTCATCGAGAGCTTCGCGGCAATATAAATTTCGAAATTTTTCGATACAGTTTTTCAGTAGGTCCCACGAAACTTCGTAGTGTTTTTCCGAGTATTAAATGAGCTTAGAAAATTTCGTAAAAATTATATACTAACCCCCGTGTTGTGGGCTTCATGTAGGTACCTTCAATTCACGAAAAATTCGACGGTTGCCCGGGTCTGTGAAATTCCGGCCAGACAGACCAGCTATCGAAAAAAGTCTTAAAATTGGATAGAGATTTTGGCTACCCCACCATTATCAGACGTCTCGAGCGCGTCCCCAGAGTCAGAATTGACATAGGTAAACCCGAACCTCACTTTTTCGTAATTTTTTAGTGCTTGAATTGGATTAAAAAATTCATAAAATATTCGTAGTAGCTCAGAAAATCATAATTCCTTTTGCATTAGCTTAGTAATGATGCTAAGGACCGTGGGACAAAGTTTTAGAATTTTTAGAACTCATTTGGGTTGTTTTTATAAGAGGGTTAAATTATGAGGACTAAACTGTAATTTTATATGTTATGATTGATGACTGTTTGGATGGGCCCAGGAGGGGCTGTGTGATGTGATTGAGTTGTGGATATATGTTTTGTGGATATGGAAGTGTGTTTTAAGCTTTTTTGCAGGTTGGGTAGGTCCTCGGTATATAGTTTGTGATGTGGTGTTGGCTATGGACAGGACGGGCAGACACGGCTTGAGATCTTCGCTGGGACCCGATCCTTCGGGGTAGACATGGCTTGAGTTCTTCACTGGGACCCCGATTTGGTTTATTAAGCGAAAGTCCAAGCTTGAGTTCTTCGCTGGCACAGTTTGGATTAAGAGGCTGTATAGGGGATCAGCTCCCATATATGTATTGTTTGACATTATCGGGTATGTGAGTGCTCCAAATTACCTTTTTGCTGTTATGATATGAAAATATTGACGATGTTAGCTTTAGATAGCTATAGAGATTATGGTTAAAATTGATATTTTACTCTCTGAGTTGAACGCTCACTCCTGTTCATTATTTTTCCAGGCTACAGGAGGATATTTGTTGTGGTTAACCTGCTTTTCTTCTTCGCAGGTCGTTAATTAATATTAGTATAATTCTATTAACTCCTAGAATTTTCGCATGTGTTAGAAATATTTATTTGATTTGGGTTTGTAATATAATTACCATGTTGGACCTGTAAACTTATTATATGCATATATGTTGGGCTGAATGAGGGAGCTGAGCTCCCATTTATTTTTGTGATATTTGAGTATGTGGAGGGTGAGCTAAGCTCCCCAATTGATTATATATTGTGTTTACAGGTCGGGTGAGTCAAAAATTCCCCGTTGAAAGGTCCATTTTATGGTCGGACTCTGTCCGGTTAAATTCTTGAAATTAGGCCCAAATGGGCCTTAGAGTTGGGTCGAGGAATAGTTAGGCTGGCCCAGGTCCTAGTGCTGGTCTGGCCCATAGGTTGGGTCGTGACAAATGTGGTATCAGAGCTTAGGCTCCAGATTCATAGGGAAAAATTGTAACACCCCTCACCCAACTACAGTGTAGCCGAGCAAAGTGTGCTACATTCGGTGCCGGAGCACCCTATCTTATCTTACTTTATTCCTTTCATATTTTGATCTCGTTATATTTTAATATTAATTATTCTTCGATGGAGAAACCAGCAGAGTTTCCCCTATTTTATTACCAGTTGACGTATTTTACTATTTACCTGTTTGAAAATTTCAATAATATTTCCAAAATAAAATCTTATCCATGCTAATCATAATTATCTCATCAATCATTCTCATAATTTTCTCATAATTCACATCTCATTCATATAACTCAATTTCATAATCATTTCCATACATTTCCATTTGTACTCAATTCATATGTAAACATTCTCAATTTACATGAGCAAAATTTTCAAATTTCCTTAATTTACATAATTTACAAAATAATTACAAAATTTCATAATTTACATGATATACAAATTAATTACAATTTGCTAATTTATATTACAATATAAGAAATAATTAACATACACAAAATACATGATATGCTTAATGTGAGCCCTATCTACATGCATTGCTGAGGAGGTGACAACCTTTGACACTCTGCAGATCTGAACTCTCAAAATTTCCAGTCAAACGTCCAGTGGGTTCTAGCTTCAGTACCTGCGCGAGGAAACAATTCCATCGCGCTAAGCATTGCTGCTTAGTGGTGCAATAATATAACAAGGAAATAATATACAAATAAAGATAGAAATAAAACATCATTCAAATAATTAAGATCTATTTATACTTCACATGCGGTTTCTAAAATTTAATATGTTTTATCCTAATTTAGTCTTCTTTGGAAGCGTTTATTTCGCCAATGTACAGTAATAATGTACAAGAAAAAAAATGATCTGAAAATAATAAATTTATGCTTATATTATTATATAAGTCTCATTTGCAATATTTATTTATTTTATAATTTTCTTTGCTAATCTTTTAGCATTTTCCCAATACTTGCTAGGTTGTCTCAGATTATCTCATAATAAGTAAATTTTAATATCTGTCCAGTTCATTTCGATTCTTTCTAATAAATAACTATTCTAATTTATTTTAAGTCATCTTACTCATTTCTTTTATTTCATATCTAATATTTTTAATTGCTAATATTCTTAACTTATTTCAATAAATTTCACTGCCCAAGTAACCTATGACAGGCTGACTAAACTGGACAACGGGTCGTTGGCACTGGACACCTCGGTGCCTCGGGCCGTCATACCATGGGACGCAGAACGTCAACCATGTATGCAGTCAGTATGACTAAAAAGCCATGATATCACATAATCGGGCATAAAAGCCATGCATACGGGCATAAAAGCCATGAATACGGGCATAAAGCCTTTTGCAGTACTGCTAAAATAATACCCTATTAGCATGCCAATCTATCCAATCTGACACACGTGTCTAGGCAATACAAGGGCACATAATATCATTAAATATTAATATATTGTGTTTTATGAATTCATTATTTTATGAGAAATTTCAATTATAATTCATACATTCATTTGATCATTTATATGATCACAATTCACATCAATTATTCTTTTATACCATTGTACTCAAAATACTTCTCCTTTCTATAATAATGAGAACTAATGTCTCATTCATACATTAATATAGTTCATTTATTCATTCATTATGTTATTCATATTGATCACAATTCTAAACAATGGTTCACATGTACCATTGTATTCAAAACATTTTCCTTTCTCATTTATACATTTAAGAATCTACTTATGTAGTCACAATTTTATATTTCAAGTTGAGATATTAATATTTTATGAATTCCATTTGTGATGGGCATATAAGCCCTAACTATCTATTCACATCAATTAGGTGACTTATTTTTCATGTTTCAAGTAATCCATGAATATTTCATGGATTTCAAATTTATGGTCTTAATTTCCTTTTAACAATTTTGACTAAGATACATAGTCCACATTTGTCATACAATTCTAAGCATTTAAGCTTAGAATTGGTTCTAGGTCTTCATCTTAGTTTGTTACTCATTTTGATTACTATTCACCTTACTAGTCAACCAAAATGTTGACTTTTTCATACTTAAGGGATATGTTAATTCTAATTACACCAAGATCCCACATTTTGAGTTTTACATTTGCTAGTATTAATTGCCAATTGCAATTTAAATTCCCCTAGATGCATTTCTAATTTCAAATTTTGAATTTCAAGTTTTGGTGTCACTATTCACCTCATTGGTCAACAAAAATGTTGACTTTTGGATAGAAAATAGGTGTATTGGTTTTAATACTCCAAACATACCACATTTTGTATTTAAAACTTATTGGAATTGATTGCCATTACCATTTCTATGCTTAAAACCAAAAGGGCAGAATTTTCAGTTTTTGAAGCCTAACTTTACTGTTCCATTAAGCCCTGTTGCAGTGGGAATTTGAGGAAATGGTAAACATGAAAGTTGTTCCTTATTTTGTCTAGTTGAATTTCCTTTTTTGAATCACTCCATTTGAAGTTTTGTAGCTCTAGATATGGTCCAAAAACCATAGCTGGCCGGATTGCCAAAACTGCAGAATTACCAAATCTACAGTACCATGAACAGTGACTGCCACTGCCTTGTTGGATAGGTTCTGGTCATAATTTGGGGTAGGTTTCTTCATGAAAGTTGTTTGTCTATGTCTTATCTTGTTGCTGTAAATATTTCAGGTCAATTGACCATTTCTACAGTGAGTTATGGCCAAACTGTTCATTTGGGCATTCTGCAGAATTGGCTTACAGGGTACCCAGATTGGGGCCAACTTTTGGTCCACTTGCTTTGGTCTTTTGGGCATGGTTTCTTCAGCAAAAATGTGCCATTATAAGTCTAGTTTCATGTCCAATTGGCCAAACACCAATTGGACCTACACAGCCAAAGATATGACAGTCCAAACAGGCTGGACTCACAGCCTCATTTCTGCTGTCTTTAGGCAGCCTACCAAAACTCTTTGTAACCCTCTAATGCACTTCAAATTATGGTCAACTTACCTCAAATGGTCACTAATTGACCATTAAAATGTTCTTTCAACATCACATACACAAAGTCCAAATTTCTCTCTAAAACCCTAATTCTCAAATAACCATTAATGCATATACATCAATTCAACATACTTAATGATGTTTATGTCTCATACTTTGATTTCCTAAAAATATAAAACTTTGATGATTTTTAAAAATTAATTTAAAGACCATGTGACAAAACTAAAAATATATTTGGACTCTACGAAATTTTTCGAGTTTTCTAGAATTTTTTTGTAATTTTTGGCCCTCGTTTTCGGTTTCAAGGCTGAGTAAAAATTTAAAATTTTATATCCCGAATCAGACCGGCTGAATCAGACTGGACAGGTCGAATCGGACCAGCCTTTTCTTTTCTTTTTCTTCTTCTTCCCTTCCCCGCGCGTCCCATCCCTCTTCCTCTCTCTCCCGTTTTCTCTCTCCTCCCTCTTCCCCAGGCCGCATCGCTGCCACCCAGCCTTCCCCATCTCGTCGGCGCACCGCCCCAATGCCTTCCCATGGCCAGCCGACGCTCCAGGAGGCTGGAAAACGCACGCGAAGACCCACCTGCAGGCGCACCGCTTTAGCTTCCCAGCCAAAATTCGGCCGATCCGGCCACCAATTAGGCCGGGTCTTGTGTCAAACACCATCTATACCTCGAGAGCTTTCCATAGACACCAAAAACACCAAAATCCATCTAGCGGTTTGCCCAATTTTTGTCCGGAAAATTTTAGCCCATTTCGAATTTTGGGCTAGATTTCTCGCAAACCGTAAACCTCACGAGAAAACCGAGAGTATCAGAGCGCTCCACTCATCGAGAGCTTCGCGGCAATATAAATTTCGAAATTTTTTGATACAGTTTTTCGGTGGGTCCCATGAAAGTTCATAATGTTTTTCCAAGTATTAAATGAGCTTAGAAAATTTCGTAAAAATTATATACTAACCCCCGTGTTGTGGGCTTCATGTAGGTAACTTCAATTCACGGAAATTCAACGGTTGCCCGGGTTTGTGAAATTCCGGCCAGACAGACCGGCTATCGAAAAAATTCTTAGAATTAGATAGAGATTTTGGCTACCCCACCGTTGTCAGACGTCTCAAGCGCGTCCCCAGAGTCAGAATTGACATAGGTAAATCCGAACCTCATTTTTTCGTAATTTTCTAGTGCTTGAATTGGATTAAAAAATTCATAAAATATTCGTGGTAGCTCAGAAAATCATAATTCCTTTTGCAATAGCTTAGTAATGATGCTAAGGACCGTGGGGCAAAGTTTTAGAATTTTTAGAACTCATTTGGGTAGTTTTTATGAGAGGGTTAAATATGAGGACTAAACTGTAATTTTATATGTTATGATTGATGACTATTTGGATGGGCCCAGGAGGGGCTGTGTGATGTGATTGAGTTGTGGATGTATGGTTTGTGGATATGGAAGTGTGTTTTAAGCTTTTTTGCAGGTTGGGTAGGTCCTAGGTATAGGGGAGACTCTGCCGGATTTTCGGCACGACTTAGAACATATTTGATCTTTTTTTGGTTTGTATTGAGTCAATTATATTAAATAATTGTAATAAAAATGTCAGGTGAGCCGGGACAACCTTCCTCCTCTGCCCAGCCACCACAGTGACTTCAGTTGAGTCTGTGAGTAAAATATAAATTTTAATTATAATTTCGATATTATTATATGTTCAAGCATGCCCATGCATCACTTATATGTATATATCTATGTAGTTAAACTCTAGGCACATTTTATGTTGCATTCATAACTGTTAAAGTGCCATGGATATTGTTGTGGTAATTCAGAGCAGTGTGTGTGCGTTGGCGTGCGTGTGATGTGGTGTTGGCTATGGACAGGACGGGCAGACAAGGCTTGAGATCTTTGCTGGGACCCGATCCTTTGGGGTAGACACGGCTTGAGTTCTTCACTGGGACCCCAATTTGGTTTATTAAGTGAAAGTCCGAGCTTGAGTTCTTCGCTGGCACAGTTTGGATTAAGAGGGCTGTATAGGGGATCAGCTCCCATATATGTATTGTTTGACATTATCGGGTGTGTGAGTGCTCCAAATTACCTTTTTGCTGTTATGATATGAAAATATTGACGATGTTGCATTTCACTTCACAGGGTGCATTAGCTTTAGATAGCTATAGAGATTATGGATAAAATTGATATTTTACTCTCTGAGTTGAACGCTCACTCCTGTTCATTATTTTTCCAGGCTACAGGAGGATATTTGTTGTGGTTAACCTGTTTTTCTTCTTCGCAGGTCGTTTATTAATATTAGTATAATTCTATTAACTCTTAGAATTTCCGCATGTGTTAGAAATATTTATTTGATTTGGGTTTGTAATATAATTATCATGTTAGACCTGTAAACTTATTAAATGCATGTATGTTGGGCTGAATGAGGGAGCTGAGCTCCCATTTATTTTTGTGATATTTGAGTATGTGGAGGGTGAGCTGAGCTCCCCAATTGATTATTTATTGTGTTTACAGGTCGGGTGAGTAAAAAATTCCCCGTTGAAAGGTCCATTTTATGGCCGGACTCTGTCCGGTTGAATTCTTGAAATTGGGCCCAAATGGGCCTTAGAGTTGGGTCGAGGAATAGTTAGGCTGGCCCAGGTCCTAGTGCCGGTCTGGCCCATAGGTTAGGTTGTGAAAAATATGGTATCAGAGCTTAGGCTCCAGATTTATAGGGAAAAATTGTCTAAAGTGTTGGGAAGAGTCTAATAGGAGTCACATGCAGAAAATAGAGTCCACATTCGTCTTGCATTGTCATCTTTGCTTCTAGTTTCTGCTTCATATATTGTGTGTAAATATGAGTTTATAGAGCTGTGTAATATGCAGTTTTGAAATTTTGTGGGCTAATGCTGCTGAATTTCAGGAAAATACGTAGAAGCAGGAGAGCTGCCACTGCACCAGAACCAGATGTGCCTGACGAGGTGTCGAAACAGGATCAGGCGCCTACCCCGAGGAGGCGGGGTAGGAGGCCTAAAGCTGCTCAAGTAGAGGAGCAGCCACCACTAGTTCAGTAACAGTCTTTTATGGCATAAGGTCCCATGGACCCAATGGCAGCTACTCTAGTTGGTTTGCAGAGAATCATCGATATGATGGCGTAGTATATGATTCACCGCCCACAGTAGCAGCAGTCCACCTTACAAACAGATAATCAATTTTAAGAAGTTGGTGCCTAGTACTTATCATGTGTCAGACGATGCCTATCAGTTTTTGGATTCCTACAAACAGGCAGGAATAGAGTTGCAGTTGACTGATAGGAGACTAGTAGAATGTGTGCAGCATATCATGGGGTCTATGCCTAGACAATGGATGAATGACTACATATTACCTCGGATGGAGGGTTTGTCATGGACCCAGTTTGTGGAACTGTTTATCAACCGATTTGTATCATAAATTTTCAAAGATCAAAAGCAGTGGGCCTTTGAGGCCTTAAGGCAGAATGACAGGTCTGTAGATGAATATGCTGCACTTTCGAATTGAGCGATATGCCCTACAAAGCAGCTGCTACGAAAGTATGAAGGTGAAAAGGTTCCTGAAGGGGTTGGACAGGAGGTATGCAAATCTGGCCATGATGTCTAATCAGTCTTTTGATGTGGTAGTTGATCGAGCCCGATAGATTGAGATTAGCTACACCGGAGATGACAGTGGAAGAGCGAAGAAAAATAGAGCAGAGGGTTCTTCAAGTGTTCCCCACATGGGTGCTCCGGACAGTGGAGGCCAAAGTAATTACAGAGGAAGAAGTAGAAATAAGAGGAGTGGCTTTAGACACAAATCTAGAGGATTCAGACCAGGGTACGGATCTAGCAGTGGTCACAGTTTGGGATACAGTAGTTCTGTATCTAGTTCAGGATCCTCCTTGGCACCTTGCGCACAGTGTGAAAGAGGATATTCAGGACCTTGTCTGATAGGTTCAGGAGTATGTTTCAGGTGTGGCCATCCAGGTCACTTTGCTAGGAAATGCCCCGTGTTCAGCGAGCCATAGATGGGGTCACAGGGTTCTGTTGCAAATGTTCCTCGCTAGTTTTATCCTGGTGCTTCCAACATGGTAGGCAGTCAGTTCAGTGGCCAACAGGGCTGAGGATAAGGGGGACGTGGATTTGGAGGCAGATCAGGAGGTAGAAGTCAGTATTAGGGTTCTGCAACCCAAGGTAAGGGTCAAGCTCAGGTTTTCACCCTGACCCACCAGGATACTCAGGCTTCCAATGCAGTTGTGGCAGGTATTCTTCTAGTCTGTTCCTATGAGGTTCGTGTTTTGATAGATCCAGGTGCTACGCACTCATTTGTCTCCCCAGTGTTTGCCATGAGATTGGGTAGGAGCCCTATAACTTTAGAATGCCCTTTGTCTATAGCTACCCCGCTTAGTGACAACATAGATGTAGATATGGTTTTTCCGGGTAGCCCAATAATAGTGGATGGAAGAATCCTCCCAACAGACTTGGTTCCTCTACCAGTAATGGATTTCGATGTAATCTTGGGAATGGATTGGTTGGCAACTCATTATGCCACTTTAGACTGCAAGAACAAAAAGGTGTATTTCCACATACCTAGTGTGGAAGAATTTAGCTTTAATGGTGATAGGAGCGTGGCTCCATATAATTTGGTGTCAACAATTACTACTAGAAAAATGTTGAGGCGAGGATGTCAAGGGTATTTGGCATTGGTGAGAGATATATCTGTAGAATGTGTCAACATGGAAAATGTTTCTGTTGTCAGAGAATTCATGGATGTCTTCCTTAAGGAGCTTCCAGGGTTGCCACTAGGAAGGGAAATAGACTTCTGCATTGATGTTGTACCGGGTACAAACCCCATATCAATGCCACTTTACAAGATGGCACCAGCAGAATTGAAAGAGCTAAAGGAGCAACTACAGGAGCTTTTGGATAAGGGTTTCATACGTCCAAGTACTTCACCCTGAGGTGCTCCTGTTCTATTTGTGAGAAAGAAAGATGGGTCATTGAGGTTGTACATTGACTATAGATAGCTGAATAAGGTGATTGTGAAGAACAAGTATCCACTTTCTCGGATCGATGATCTGTTTAATCATCTCCAAGGAGCTAGATTCTTTTCCCAGATAGACCTGCAATCAGGCTACCATCAATTGAGAATCAAGAATGAGGATGTGTCCAAGACAGCATTCAGGACAAGATATGGTCATTATGAGTTCTTGGTGATGTCTTTTGGACTCACTAATGCACCAGTAACCTTCATGCACTTGATGAACAGGGTGTTCAGGCCATTCTTGGACCGTTTTGTCATTGTATTCATAGATGACATTTTGGTATACTCTCAGACCGAGGAAGAACACGTGTGGCATTTGAGGATGGTGCTGCAGACTTTGAGGGAGCACCAGCTACATGCCAAATTTTCAAAATGTGAATTTTGGCTAGAAAGCATCTCATTCTTGGGACACGTGGTTTCTAGTGAAGGCATTTAAGTGGATCCCAAGAAAATTGAGGCTGTAACTGATTGGCTTAGGCCTACAACTGTCACTGAGGTGCGAAATTTTCTGGGCCTAGCTAGCTACTATAAGCATTTCATGCAGGATTTTTCTAGGATAGCAGCTCCCTTAACTAAGTTGACTCGGAAGAATGTTTCATTCATTTGGACAGAAGATTGTGAGGAGAGTTTCCAGAAGCTTAAGGAGTGTCGAACCACCGCCCCTGTGTTGACACTACCGATGAGTAGTGAAGGATATACCGTGTACTATGACACCTCCAGAGTTGGCTTAGGGTGTGTTTTGATGCAGAATGGAAAAGTAGTGGCTTATGCTTCAAGGCAGCTGAAGAGACATGAGCAGAACTACCCCACTCGTGATTTGAAAATAGCGGCTGTAGTCTTTGCACTAAAAATCTGGAGACACAACCTGTATGGTGAAGTGTGCAAAATATACACCGACCATTAGAGTTTGAAGTACATTTTCCAACAGAGGGATTTAAACTTGAGATAGAGGAAATGGATAGAGCTTCTGAAGGATTATGATTATACCATCCAGTACCACCCTGGGAAGGCCAATGTGATAGCAGACGCTTTGAGCAGAAAATCTTCTGACAGCTTGGCGCACATGTCAGCGGAGAAGAGACCATTGATTCAAGAAGTACATGAGTTGATGGATTAAGGTCTGATCTTAGATCTTTCAGATGAGGGGGTATTGTTGGCTCATTTTTCAGTGAGACAAGATCTGCGAGATAGAGTTAACACAGAGACCAGCAATTGATGAAGATCATAGAAAGAGTACAGCAGGGTGAGAAGGTGGTGAGTTTGGATTTGCCAAAGATGGCGCTCTTATGCAAGGTTCCAGGATATGTGTGCCCGACGTGGACAATCTCAGAAATGAAATCATGCGAGAGGCACACTATATACTGTACAATGTCCACCCAGGCTCCACCAAGATGTACCATGATGTGAGATATAGCTATTGGTGGAATGGCATAAAGAGAGACATAGCAGACTTCATGTCCAAGTGCTTGACTTGTCAGAAAGTGAAGTTTGAACACCAGAGGCCATCAGGGAAGCTGCAAGAGCTCCCTATCCCAGAATGGAAGTGAGAAATGATTACTATGGATTTTATGACTGGGTTGCCTCGTACCACGCGAGGATATGATTCGATATAGGTAATTGTAAACCGCCTAACTAAATCAGCTCATTTCTTACCTGTGAAGACTACATATTCTGTGGCACAGTATGCCCGGCTCTATATTCGAGAAATAGTCAGATTGCATGGAGTTCCGGCTTCCATAATATCTGACAGAGGGCCCCAGTTCACTTCTCAGTTTTGGAGAAAGTTGCAGGAGGCACTTAGCACGCAGTTGAACTTTAGTACCGCTTTCCACCCTCAGACAGATGAACAGTCTGAAAGGACAATCCAAACACTGGAAGACATGCTCCACATGTGTGTTTTGGATTTTGGAGGTCAATGGGATGATCAGCTACCTTTGGTGGAGTTTGCCTACAACACCAATTATCATTCCAGCATAGGGATGGCACCCTATGAGGTACTATATGGAAAAAAGTGTAGGTCTCCTCTGTGTTGGACGGAGATGGGAGAAGCGAAGGTGCATGATGTAGACCTAGTCCAGTACACTTCAGAGATAGTTCCTTTAATCAGGGAACGATTGAAAACAGCTTTTAATAGGCAGCAGAGTTATGCAGATCCCAGACGGAGGGATGTGGAGTTTGTAGTAGGCGACTATGTATTCCTAAAGGTTTCTCCGATGAAGGAAGTCATGAGATTTGGAAAGAATGGCAAGTTGGCACCTTGGTATATTGGACCTTTTGAGGTTATTAACAGAGTTGGAGCAGTTGCCTACCGGTTGGAGTTACCACCCAACCTTTCTCATGTTCATCCTGTATTCCACATCTCCATGCTTAGGAAATACATACCTGATCCTTCTCATGTGCTACAGCCGGATGTAGTAGAGCTGAAAGAAAACCTGACGTTTGAGGAGCAACCTGTAGCTATAGTAGACTACCAAGTGAGGCAGCTAATATCAAAACAGATCCCTATGGTTAAGGTTTTGTGGAGGAGTCAGTCAGTGGAAAAGTGCACCTGGGAGTCAGAGCGAGACATGCGTAGTAAGTAGCCTTATCTATTTAATGTGTAATTCTGTACTTTATTCTGCCTTGTGTAAAAATTCGAGGACGAATTTTCTGTAAGGGAGGAAGAATGTAACACCCCAAATTTTAAATTTATTATTTTATGAGTAAATAATAATATTTTAAATTATTTAAATTTTAGGAAATTATTTGAAATTTTTCGGATTTTCGAAATCGGGTTTGATTTCCAGAAAATATAAAACTTTGATAATTTTTAAAAATTAATTTAAAGACCACATGGCAAAACTAAAAATATATTTAGACTCTATGAATTTTTCTGAGTTTTCTATAATTTTTTTGAAATTTTTGAGCCTCGTTTTCGATCCCAAGGCAGGGTAAAAATTCAAAATTTTGTATCCTGAATCGGACCGGCCGAATCGGATTGGCCTTTTCTTTTCTTCTTCTTCCCTTCCCCACGCGTCCCGTCCCTCTTCCTCTCTCTCCCGTTTTCTCTCTCCTCTCTTCTCCCCAGGCCGCGCCGTCTCCACCCAGCCTTCCACACCTTGCCAGCGCACCGCTCCAGTGACTCCCCATGGCCGGTCGACACTCTAGGCGGCCGAAAAACGGGCGCAAAGACCCACCTGCACGCGCGCTCCACTTCAGCTTCTCGGCCGAAATTCGGCCGATCTGGCCACCAATTGGGCCAGGTCTTGTGTCAAACACCATTTACACCTCGAGAGCTTTCCATAGACACCAAGAACACCAAAATCCATCGAGTGGTTTGTCCAATTTTTGTCCGGAAAGTTTTAGCCAATTTCGACTTTTGGGCTAGATTTCTCGCAAATCGTGAACCCCACGAGAAAACCAAGAGTACCAAAGCGCTCCACTCGTCGAGAGCTTCGCAGCAATATAAATTTTGAAATTTTTCGACACCATTTTTTGATGGGTCCCACAAAACTTCGTAGTATTTTTTCGAGCATTAAATGAGCTTAGAAAATTTCATAAAAATTATATACTAACCCTCATGTTGTAGGGTTCGTGTAGGTAACTTCAATTCATAAAAATTCAATAATTGCCCGGATCTATAAAATTTCGGCCAGACAGACCGGCTATCAAAAAAAGTCTTGGAATTGGATCGAGATTTTGGCTACCCCACCATTGTCAGATGTCTCGAGTGCGTCCTCGGAGTCAGAATCGACATAGGTAAACCTGAACCTCACTTTTTCTTAATTTTTTAGTGCTTGAATTAGATTAAAAAATTCATAAAATATTCGTGGTAGCTCAGAAAATCATAATTCCTTTTGCATTAGCTTAGTAATGATGCTAAGGACCGCAAGGCAAAGTTTTAGAATTTTTAGAACTCATTTGGGTAGTTTTTGTAAGAGGGTTAAATTATGAGGACTAAACTGTATTTTACATGTTATGATTGATGACTGTTTGGATAGGCCTAGGAGGGGCTGTGTGATGTGATTGAGTTGTGGATGTATAGTTTGTAGATATGGAAGTATGTTTTAAGCCTTTTTGCAGGTTGGGTAGGTCCTTGGTATAGGAGAGACTTTGCCGGATTTTCGGCACGACTTAGGATATATTTGGTCTTTACTTGGTTTGTATTGAGTCAATTGTATTAAGTAATTGTAATAAAATTATCAGGTGAGCCGGGACAGCCTTCCTCCTCCGCCTAGCCGACACAGTGACTTCGGTTGAGTCAGTGAGTAAAATATTAATTTTAATTGTAATTTTGATATTATTATATGTTCAAGCATGCCCATGCATCACTTATATGTATATATCTATGTAGTTAAACTCTAGGCACGTTTTATGTTGCATTCATAACTTTTAAAGTGCCATGGATGTTATTGTCGTAATTTGGAGCAGTGTGCGTGCGTTGGTGTGCGTGTGATGTGGTGTTGGCTATGGATAGGACGGGTAGACACGGCTTGAGATCTTCGCTGGGACCCGGTCCTTCGGGGTAGACACAGCTTGAGTTCTTCGCTGGGACCCCTATTTGATTTATTAAGCGAAAGTCCGAGCTTGAGTTCTTCGCTGGCATAGTTTGGATTAAGAGGGCTATATAGGGGATCAGCTCCCATATATGTATTGTTTGACATTATAGGGTGTGTGAGTGCTCCAAATTACCTTTTTGCTATTATGATGTGAAAATATTGACGATGTTGCATTTCACTTCACAGGGTGCATTAGCTTTAGATAGCTATAGAAATTATGGTTAAAAATGATATTTTACTCTCTGAGTTGAACGCTCACTCCTGTTCATTATTTTTCCAGGCTACAGGAGCATATTTATTGTGGTTAACTTGCTTTTCTTCTTCGCAAGTCATTTATTAATATTAGTATAATTCTTTTAACTCCTAGAATTTTTGCATGTGTTAGAAATATTTATTTGATTTGGGTCTGTAATATAATTACCATATTGGACCTGTAAACTTATTATATGCATGTATGTTGGACTGGATGAAGGAGCTGAGCTCCCATTTATTTTTGTGATATTTGAGTATGTGGAGGGTGAGCTGAGCTCCTCAATTGATTATATATTGTGTCTACAGGTCGGGTGAGTCAAAAACTTGCCGTTGAAAGGTCCATTTTATGGCTGAACTCTGTCCGATTGAATTCTTGAAATTGAGCCCAAATGGGCCTTAGAATTGGGTCGAGGAATAGTTAGGCTTATTACGGGCCTCGGGGGCTTCAGATTGGCCCAAGTCCTAGTGCCGGTTCGACCCATTGGTTGGGTCGTGACAATGCCGTCCCTCTCTCTCTTGAATTTCTCTCAAAATTCCTCGATGGCTAAGCTAGATCAAGCTTCTAAACTCCCAAACTTAACACCAAATTTCATAAATTCTTCACTAAAAACCGTTAACTAGACCTTGGTAAGAAGGATTAGAGAAAGAAAATCAAGAAGAAAGTAGAAATTTAGAAGATTTGAAAAGCTCCATAAGGTAAGTCTTTCTTTCCCATTTAAATTGAGTAATATGTATAGGAATGGAATTGAATAAGTCAGAATTTACATAGAAAATCAAGAAATCACACATGTATGGAGTTCCATAAATTTCTGCCAGCATGGAGGAAGTGTGATTGAAGTGAATTAAATGGAATTAAGTGTGTAATTAGGCTTAACTAAGTATATAGAAGTGATTAGTGTAGTGAATTGGATATGAATTGGATATGAATTGAGTCAATTATGGAATTAGGGTTCTTGACCCTTAGGGTTTTGGCAAAAATTGAGAATTTGGGGAATTAATGCAATTTGACCTAATTGAGGTTTAAAATAGTTAATTGGTGTAAAATGGAATGTGTTTGAGTGGTTAGAATTGGAATTGAATGGTCAATGTATACTGTCCAATCTGGACAGCCTGACTATAGTCCACTTAAATGATCATAATTGAAATTCTGTTGCTCCAATTGGTGTGAGGCCAATTGGAGATGAAAACTAAGGCCTAATGCAACAATTTTTATGTAAGAACCTTACCCTAAAATTTACCTTAAGTTAGTGTAAAATTGAGTTGAATCTGGATTAGGTACCCTACCCCTGTGCATAATTGACCATATGAATAGTACTTGTTCAAATAGTCATAACTTGGTGTAGAAAGGTCCAAATGACCTGATTTTTAGACCATTGGAAAGCTATGACATAGTAGAACAACTTTTATGAAGAACACAAACTCAAATTCTAGCCATAACCTAGTGAATTAACCACTCAAAATTGAGTCACTAAATCTACCAAAACATAAAACTTACCCAGAAATCTAGACTTTGGTCGATCTGGCCAGTTATGGTTAAATGGCCATAACTTGAGCTACAAAATTTTAAATGGAGTGATTAAAAAAAAATTAAAGCTAGGATACTAAGGAACAACTTTGATGAAGAGAAGTCGGCCAAATTCTCACTGTAGAGGGTCCAATGGAACAGTAGAAGTAAGTGACACAAAACTGAAAATTTGCCAATTCCCCTAAGGAAACCTTGAATTGAGTTTGGCAATCAATACCAATAAAAATATGACCCAAAATGTGGTATGTGAGAGTAATTAGAATTAACAAATCTATTTAGTATGAAAAAATTAACATTTTGACCAATTAGTCAAATGAATGGTAACCGCTATAGTAAAAAACACAAAGAATTCAATTTATGGGACCTTAGAAGTAAAATAAAGTAAAGTGAAAATTTTAATTATTAAAATTTCTATTAGAAATAATTTGGATAGGTATTGAAACACTGTGATTTTGTGTTTCAGTAGAAAAAGAGACCGGAAATGACAAGGAAATAGTGAGTCAAGGCAAGGTGGCAACTCACTAGAGGTTTGTACACAACTAATTTTATTCAATTGATTTTAATACTGTAAATTGTTTTGAATGAATTGTGAGTTTGAATTTGTTGATGTCAATTGTGATTTTCTCTTTGAACTTTATGAATTGTGTGTTGCCAACTCTATAAGGGTAAATTCTTGAATGATTTGTGTTAAGTGAATTGAAATGCAATTATTTGAATGGAAATTTTATGAATTAGTTTTTAAACCACAGTTAGCATGACAGTTCTGTTCAGAAATCCCCGGTAGTAACGGCTATTTGGGATTTGGCAATTAAAAATTGCTTATTTCTCCCATTAATAACGGTTAGTGGGGTAAGACTATATGAGTACTTATTAGCTAGCTAGCCCTTCCCTCATTAATAATAGTTAGTGAGGTGATTTACTTTGTCGTGGTATACAACACGGCATTAATTGTAAAATTTTGTGTCATGGTCTAAATTGTGTGTTCTTAGCAACACTTTTACTTTGTGATTTGTGAAATGTGGTTTGAAATATATGATTCATGTTAACTTGAGATTTTGGAAAACACTTCTTTGGATATGAAAATTTTGATTTGTTATGTTTTGATTTATTATGTTTTATAATGAGATGAATTCTTCGTAATTGTGTATCACTGAGTATAATTACTAAGTGATAGTTTTTATTTGCTATCGTAGATAAAAGAAATGACAAAGCAGTAGAGTGAGCTGCTACAGTGATAGGGGAGTACAGTTTGAGGATCTTTTTGTACGGGTATATTATTTATACCCTTATCAATTAGTTAATGTAAATACTTTTGTTCATATGTATCTTTTGTACTAATTGAGCAGTTGTACAGTAAAATTTGTAATGATATTGCTTTTGCTTTCTTTCCTAAAAAATTTAGACTTTTGTATTTATATCGAATATATTAAATGAAATTGATGGATATGGAAACTGTATTGAGATTGTGTTGAATTGAGGCCTATTGAAGTTGAGATTGAGAATTTTGTATTGGAAGTGTTTTCTTTTCAGGTTTTGGAAGAACTGTTTTCTTAAATTACAGTCAGCACTCTGCCGAAATTTCTATAAAAATTACGGAAAATAAAATTGACCAAAATTTTAACTCATAATTTAAACTTCAATTAAAGGTTTTTAAATAGTGCTTTAACATTACTTTACAATTTAAAATGAATTGGATTTGCTTAAAATCCCTTGTAGTATATTTAATGGGTTATCGATAGGTGAAGTTCGGTAATTCATTAGATATACTACAGGATCATTTTATGCCTTACGGAGGAGTAAGGTGTGACACCGGTGACCTTCTTAGCGGTTCCACACCGATCGGCAACACTCCAGAGGACATGAATGGCGGCAAAAACAGCTGCAGCGATGGCAAGCAAGGGAGGAGAGAGAAATAGCGTGCATGAAGGCAGAATTTTTTTGGTGCAATCTGATGGCCTTTTTCGGTGATCTAGGTACTGTTGGAATCCTTGTGAACCCAACTTTCTTTTGGGATCAATTTTGCATTGTTTTGTGGTTGAATGAGTGAGATCAAAGAGAGAGAAGTTTAGAGTTTCTGTGCCTTTTGATAGGATCCTAGCTAATCGGCAACCAATTCGAACAATTGGACCCAGGGATCATGATCTATACTCCTCAAGCTTCTTTTTGATACCAGTTATGCCTTGATCGAAGATCAAATGGAGAAGATGCTCATCTCATAGCCTAAACTAAATCGGCTGATATTGGGCGATCGGAGCAGAGTTGAGTTTTGATGAACCGTCAATGAATCCATCACCAACAGCTCATGGGCATCTCGAACATGCATTCAGATCAATGAAAGCTCACTGGCGCCTGGGACCGAGTTTTCGACCTGATTTGAATGCCCAACAGTCCTTCTTGGAATATAATCAATATTACAATAAATCCCAACATTTTCAGACATTCTGGATGTATTCCAAGTAGCAGAATTTGCAAAGGTAATCCCTAGCTTAAGTTGTGTAGCTTGTACCTTGATTTAGTTAGCCAGTTAAATTTCTAAAATATTCTTGGCTTAGTAAAATTAAGTAATATGACTTTAACTAATACAAGAACGATGTGGAGTACCTCCAAAAATATTTTTATAATTTTTAAAGTGCTAAAAATAATTATTTAGACTGTAGAAGAGTTAGAGACCCGAGCTAGATTTTGAAAGATTGGACCTAAATCAGGTTTCTTGTATGCCCCGGATGGGCATTATAATTATTGTTATGGGTCTGAGGCGCTGTGTGTTGTTGTTGTTGTTGTATTTTCTTGCAGGGGAGTTAGGTCCAGTTATAGGGGAGATTCTGCCAAAATTTTAGCAAGGCCTTAGAAATTATTCTTGCTTCTTTAATTAAATTAATTGGTTAATTTTGTCGGTAAATTGTTAGACCTCATTGTTTCTGTATAGATGATCAATGTCGACTAACCTTTTTTCTCTCCAGCCAAACTAATTACAATAAGATCGACTAGTCTGTGAGTTTGATGTTGATTTTATTTATAATTTTAATATTATTAGTTTTTATTATTAATTTATATTCAAGGCATACTCATGCATTTATTTATATGTATTTATGTAATTAGTTAAATGCTAGGCATGCCCCTTTGCTGCATATGTTATTGAATTTGTTTATAGCTGTCCCATTAAGATAACTTGGAGCTCTACGTGTGTGTGTTAGCGTGAGTATAGTGTGGGTATAGATGTGGATAGGACGGGTAGTCATGGTTGGAGCTTGATTCGCTAGGACTCGATCCTTATATATGGATAAGTCGGGGTGAGTACGGCTTTTAGTTGATCTTGCTGGCCTCGCACTTGGATTAATAAGTGAAAGTCTGGCTTGAGTTGATCTTAATGGTAGGTATTGGATTAAGAGAGCTATATAGGGAATCAACTTCCATATATGCATTGATGTGACACATGAGTGCGTGCGTGCTCCAAATTATCTTTTGTGCGAATATTAGTTGAATTGTTTAAACTATGTGAACGTGTTGCATTTCTTACATAGGAATACATTAGATTTAGATATAGAAATTATATTTAAAATCAATATCTAAACTCTTTCAGTCGAACGCTCATTCCTGCTCAAATATTTTTTTCAGATTGCAAGAGGAACGAATTTATTTTTCGATTCTAACCTACATTTTCCTTCACAGGTTGTGGTGCTTCTTAGTTTAATAGTTTTTTTTTGTCTATTTAGTTTTTTTTATTTATCTATTTGTTTAATTACTAGAACTTCGCTGTGATATTGGTTTATGAATATATTATATTAATTAATAATAATAAATGGTTTTGTATAAGCTATGTATCAGGGTTGAGCTAGACTCCCTTAATAGTAGATTTCTGACAGTTATTGGATTGAGTTGGCCTAAATAAATTTATAATATTTTATTATTATTTTTGTTCTCATGTTGGGCCTTGATTTTGGTCCTGATTATGTGTAACATCCTCACTTTAGCTAGTCTGTATAGTCTACTGTTCTAGTGACCAGTGTCGGTCCGGACAGCTAGAACGTCTGGAAAAATATTTAAATTAAAGTGAGGAACCAAAATTAACTCAAATATTAATAAGAAAAATTTAGCAAAAATTTTAGAAATAAGATACAACCAAGTTAAATGAGCTAGTGCCCTAGCGATGGGTAACCTAGTGAGAAGTTACGGTTTTCGCAACTAAGAGCCCTAGACCCAGGGGAAAAATTATAAAATAATTTCTGGGACTCCAGAGAAGGGTTATTGAGGTTCTTATGGCATTAGAATGCCAAGAAAATACTTAGAAAAATTTTTCAATCGGCACAGACAATTTTGGCCCGTTAAGCCAAATGGAAGGCATTTTGGTCATTTCATCTTCAGAGATGATTTTTGGCCAACTTGTCCAATTAAATAAATAATTTATATAACATAAAATATGAATAAATTTTGTTAAAAATTTAATTGAAATTAAATAGACAAGAAAAGGATGAAAAAAATGAAAGAAATTAAAATTATGACATCATAATGATGTCATTAAAAGTCTCCCACCCAATCAAGTGTTGACACATGGCATAAATGTGTTTAAAAAGACAAAATGGGCTGAAAATGAACAAAAAAAATCAGATCTTTCTCTCCCTTTCTTCTTCCTTGCGTGAACCTTCTCCATAACCACTATTTTCAAGCTTTTTCAAAGCTTGATTTTACAAACTTCTATCCAACAAAACCCTAACCTAGCAACATAAAAATTTGTTCTTACATCCTAGTGAAGCTTTTGGGAGCAAAAAGAAGAGGAAAACAAGAATTTGATCAAGTGGGAAATTCACTCCCTTAGAGGTTAGTGACTTAAATTAGATTTTTTCTTTAAATTCATGTTGAAGGAGCATGATTGAGTGTAAAAGTGCAAAGAAATTTAATAAATATCATGTGTATGCCCATCCTATAATTTTGGCAACCATGGATGTGGTAAGGTTTTGATGATTTTTATTGAGCTAAAATGGTAATAGGGCTGCCTTAACAATAGTCTCTCAAGTAAAATGATGAAATGCTAGTTAAATGCAAGATTGGAGATGATAGGGTTAGGGTTTGAGTATAAAATGAAGACTTTGAATATGTAATGGTGAAAGTGAATTTTAATGGTCAATTAGTGACCATTTAGTGATGTGTAAATAAGAAATTAAGTGGTTTGTGTAGTGGGAATTGAGATTAGTGTGGCTGCCCTTGGTGACCTACAGAATTGGACATGAGTCCAGTAGGTTTGGGCAGCAATAACTTGAATTATAGAGGTCCAATTGGTGCAAGGACAATTGGACATGAAACTAGACACATAATGGCACAACTTTGGTGAAGAAACCATGCCCAGAAAACCAATACAAGTTGACCAAAAGTTTGCCCTAATCCGGGTGACCTGCAGTCTGCCTGGGCAAAATGACCAAGTGAACAGTGTTTGGTCATTTAGCCATAACTCAATGTAGAAAGGTCCAATTGATCTGAAATTTTATCAGCAACAAGCTGAGATATAGACCAACAACTTTCATGAAGAAACCTGACTCAAATTATGACCATAACCTAATCAAATTGCCAACCAAACTTAGGTTACCAAATCTGGCAGAACCCCAGAATTTTGGAATTTGTCCAATCTGGCCAGTTATGGTGTTTAGGCCATAACTTGAGCTACAAAACTCCAAATGGAGTGATTCAAAAAAAGAAATTCAATTAGACAAAATAAGGAACAACTTTCATGTTGATCATTTTTCCAAATTCCCACTGCAAAAGTGACTAATGGAAGAGTAAACCCAAAACTTGAAAACTGAAAATTCTGTCCAATTCACATTAAGCTTAGAGATGGTATTGGCAACCAATACCAACAAGTTTAAAATGCAAAATGTGGTATGTTGATGATATTTAAACTAATTTACCTATTGCCAATGCAAAAGTCAACATTTTGGTTGACCAATGAAATGAATAGTAATCATAAAAATTCAATTTCAAAGAATTACATAAATGAAAAGTGTTAAATGCCCTAGTAGGCCTAATGTGATTGGTTTGGATAGGTTGGCATGCCAATAGGGTTCTGTTAGCAGTACTGCATATGGCTTCATGCCATTCTGTATTTCATGGCTTTCCATGCAATTCTGTGACATAATAGCTTTTGGCTATGATATTGAGTTGTTATACTCGGGTTTAATCCCCGATAATTATTACAGCTTATTAGTTGTTCTGTTGCACACCGGGAGACACAATATGACCGATGGTGTAATGGTCCGAGGTACTTAGTACCCAGTACCAGTTTACCCGTTTATCAAGTCCAGTCAACTAGTATAGGTTACTCGGGCAATGTTAATAAATCTTACCAAACTTTAATCGAATAATATTGCAATAAATATTTGAAATTAAGTCTACCAAAAAATGTAAACATACATTCTGCATACATGTTTTTATTTTATTTTATTTTATTTTATATTGTCACCACTAAGCAGAATTACTTAGCGCGTCTCTTTTACCACGCCACAGTATCGAGACATAGCCGGGAGTCCAATGACCTCATACAGGGTGAGTTTTTAGATCTGCACTCAGAGTTCAAAGTCACCTCACAATTGCAGTGCATTGGTAGGACATTGGGCTACCTAAGTCTTTTGTATTTGTAAACTTTTGTTATGTATATTATAAACACATGTAATCATATTTTTGCTGTAATTACCCATGAGCTGTGTTCAGAAATAAATATGAGTATTTCTCATTGAATTGGGTGTGATATGAGATAAATGTGAATTTTGAGATACTGAATTGATTTGAGAAATTGTTAAAAAATGTTGGTGATTGACTGAGATTGAGATTATAATTATATTGGAAGTATTTTTAAACAGGTTCAGAAGAACTGTTTTTCAATTTATAGTCGGCACTCTGTCAAATTTTCTATAAAATTTACGAAAAATTTAGATTTATAAAAAATTATAAATAAATGAATAAAAAGGGATTAATTGAAATTGAAACGTGAATTAGTGTTTCGACACACTGAGTGGCATAACTTGCTCGGCTACACTGTAGACGGGTAAGGGGTGTCACATTATGGGTTTGGCAATAATGAGGTTTACTACGGAACTCAAGAGCTTTATGCCGGCTCAGGTTCTAGTGCTGGTCTGACCTATGTGATTGGGTCGTGACATTTTTGTTACCGTTATTTAATTAAATAATATTTAATTATAAATAAAATTTTTATTTAAATGATTTTTTTTTGTTTATCTATATATATAGTATGTCATATGAGACATTTAATACATATTAACCATTCTACTCTCACCAAATATTTTCATTTTACCTAAATTCTCTTAAATCTTTTTTTTATTTGCATTATTTTTTTATTATTTTTTTCAAAAGTGAGTAGTTATCATTTCTCAAAATTTATTTATTTAAATATATTTAATTAATATTTACTTAATTATTAATTTTTTATAAATTTCTTATTTAATATTTCTTAAACTTTTAAATATTTTATTTCATTGTAATTATATATTGAATGCAATTATAACTAATATTTTGGTTTTCCATATTTTATTATCATTAATTTACAATAGAATTACTTTAAATTTTAATTGAATATTTATATTTTTATGCATAAATTGTCTTTTAACTATATTTTAAAATAGAAGTAGAATTTTAAAAATAAATTATAAATATAATTATATCTAATATTTAGCTACAAATAAATATGACTAAAAATAATTAAAGTTACAATATTATTATAAAATCTGTCATTTAAAAAATAATATGTATTTTTTAATATTTATTATACTAATAGAAAATGATGACATTTCAAAATTTGAATTTTTATGAAATGTATTTATTTTATATTATAAATTTATGTAAACTGATAACTATTTTTGTCAAAAAATTATTTTATAAAAAACATATTAAATTAATAATAAAAATTTACATTTAGATATAGTATTTTTAAAAAATAATATAATAGAATGTTATTTTTAATTAATGATAATTTTTTATATTTTTATTATTATTAAAATTAAATAATTCAATTCATTATTGTAACTTAATATTTTTTTATTATATTAATAACAAAAAATATTATATTTATATATTTTTAAAATAATATTATTTTTCATTAATCTAATATATTTTCTATAATTTATAAAAAATAAATATTAATTTACATAAATTATGAGATAAAATATAAAAATTTTATAAAATTTAAATTATTTTTAGAATAAAATACTTTTATTACATTTTGAATGAAATAATTATGGAAACTATTATTAATATATGTATAAAAAGAATTAAATAAGTATTTTAATTAATTATATCATAAATTATTAAAAATTTATTATTATAATAAGTAAAAATTTATTTAAATTAAATTAAATAAAAAACTTAATTTAAAATTGATTTAATAATAATTTATTTTATTAAAAAATAAATTAAAAATTAAAAATTATTCATACATAATATAAACATTACGGTAATTTAATTTAATTATGTGATTCGAGTGTTTTCACATCCCAATTATCTAAATTTATTTCTCTGCACAGTAATTGTACCAACAACTTGTCCCTTGTCTGGCTATCTAAATTTCTGCGTAAGCTGATCGGTGATATGAGGGTTGAATTGTCCTTGTCCCATGGGGATGGAAGGCTATTAATAATAATAATTAATATGAACCTGAAATGAAGAAGAATAATAATATAAGTGTCAACTCAACCTCAAGATTTGTTTTTGTGGTGTTCCAGTCATGTTTGCTCTCTCCACATGTTATGTGGATTTTGATTGCGACTTCCCCTTGGCTCTTTTCGCTTTGCTTGTATGTACTGGACTTCCATGTCACCAAACCAATCCAGTTTTCTCTCTCCTTAATCAACTTTTCAGATTGTTAGAAGGAAGAATACAAGTAATTAAGAAAAAGATTGTGTATTTATCTGTGTCTCATTTACAGAGATATTACATCTATTTATATATGAAAATATGAACTAATTTGGACAAGAATAATAATTACTATAATTATGCTACACAAATCTCCTATAATCATGCTAATTGCTATAATTATGCTACACAAATCTCCTATAATCATGCTAATTGCTGTAATTATGCTAATACCCCCCCCTCAAACTCAAGGTGGTAGCACAGGTGCCAACTTGAGTTTGCTTAAGAGATCCTGAAAGCGAGCGGGAGGATGCGTTTTGGTGAATATATCAGCGGTTTGGCTGACAGAGGAGACAGGAATCAAACATATGGTGCCATGAGCGATATGATGACGTACAAAATGACAATCAATTTCGATGTGTTTGGTACGCTCATGAAATACATCATTATGAGAAATCTGTATGGCACTTCTATTATCTCAATGAAGCATTGTGGCAGAAGAATGAGTGACACCCAAATCAGTTAATAACCACCGTAACCAAAGTAATTCAGATGTAGCATCAGCAAGAGTACGATATTCAGATTCTGTGCTAGAACGTGCAACAACAGTTTGCTTTTTGCTATGCCAAGAGATAAGAGAATTACCCAAGAAGAAACAATAACCAGTTGTAGAGCGACGATCCGCCGATCACCACCAATCAAGATCGAGTAGCCAGATAATACTAAGGAGGAGGTAGCGGAAAAGTGCATACCATGAAATAGAGTGCCTTTTATATATCGAAGGATTCTGGCATCGCAGAGAAATGAGTTGAGCGAGGAGCAGACATAAACTGGCTGACCAAATGAACAGCATATGAAATATCAGGTCGAGTAACTGTGAGATAAACAAGACTCCCGACAAGCTGTCGATATAAAGTAGGATCATCAAGAGGAGTGCCATCAAGAGGTGTAAGTTTGCAATTGAGCTCCAATGGGGTTGATACTGTTTTGCTATCGATGATGCCTCGCCGAGAAAGTAAGTCGGATGCATACTTGGCTTGAGATAGATAATAGCCATCAGAATTTTGAGAAACTTCAAGACCCAAAAAATACCTGAGAGAACCCAGGTCTTTCATTTCAAAATGTTGATTGAGATAATGTTGTAACTCTAGAATACCAGATGAATCATCTCCTGTTATTATCATATCATCAACATAAATCAACAGAAGAACAATACCACCGCTACGTGAGTGAATAATGCAAAATCATGTGGACTAGAGAGAAAACCAAGTTGAGCAAGAGTGGAACTAAATTTGGCAAACCAAGCCCTGGGAACTTGTTTTAATCCATATAAGGCTCGTCGAAGTTTGCAAACCTTATGAGGAGAATGATAACCAGGTGGAGGATGCATATAAACCTCTTCTGTTAAATCACCATGAAGAAAAGCATTTTTGACATCCATCTGGAAAAGTTTCCATTTACGAACTGCAGCAATAGCTAAGAGACTGCGAATAGATGTTAATCGGGCCACTGGAGCAAAAGTTTCTTCATAGTCGATACCATACTCTTGAGTGTACCCTTTGGCTACTAAGCGAGCTTTGTAGCGTTCAATAGTTCCATCAGAACGGGTCTTGATTTTGTAAATCCATTTGCAACCAATAGGGGTCTTGTTTGGTGGAAGATCAACTACATCCCAAGTATGAGTTTTCTAAAGCCCAAGTTCGCTACCATAGCTTGTCGCCAAAGAGGATCAAGACTTGCCTCACGATAAGAACGAGGCTCATGAAGGGTTGCAATAGTAGAGTAACAAAGTGAAAATCGGAAAGATAATGAGGAGTTTCTCTTACAGTAGAACGACGAAGAGTAGTGCTAGGAGGAGATGCAGCGCAGTCTTTGGATCAACAATCGTGCCGATTCAACAAAGGTGTGTAGTTGGGCTAATATTGAGCACATCACAATCACCTGGATCAGGACTTGGAAACAGCTCTTTGGAGGAGTCAGTGAAAAATAGAGAGTCAGTATTGACAGAGTGATGAAATTTGGAAAGAGAAGAGAACATAGTATTTTCCCAAAAGGTAACATGACGAGAGATGCGTAACTTATTAGAAACAGGATCCCAACAACGATACCCTTTGTGTTCAATGCCATAACCAAGAAAACAACATAGACGAGCACGGGGTTCTAATTTGGTATGTTCATGAGGTTGTAAAAGAACAAAAGAAACACATCCAAAAGGTTTAAGGATGGAATAGTCAGGAGGTTATCCAAACAACTTTTCAAAATGAGATAAATTATGAAGAACCAAGGTAGGAAGACGATTAATAATATAAACAGCATGAAA